>NC_056558.1:5948699-6000023 GCF_013358625.1 Macadamia integrifolia | reverse complement strand
AAGCTATCATTCAAACACAATCCAAACAACAAGTAAGGGGTCCCATGGATAAGCATGTGAGGAGGACTCCTGAAGAAGTGGTTGCAGATAGGCGGGATAAAGGTTCATATCAAACAACAATGGAGAACCGAGTAAGAGGAGAAGAAGAAAGAGATAAACTTCGTTCTTATTTTGCAAGGTGGGCTTATGAGAGTGGTGTTCCATTTAATGCTTTAAAGTTAAGGAGTTTTGAGGAATTGGTAGAGGCAATTGGTCAATATGGACCAGGTTTCAAGCCCCCTTCAATTCATGACTATAGGGGGCCTCTATTGAAGTCTGAAAAGGATAAAATTGATGAGTTAAAGGTGAAGTATCAAGGATATTGGAGGAAACATGGGTGCACACTCATGTCAGATGGGTGGACAGACAAGAGAGGAAGGCACCTAATTAATTTTCTTGTCAATTGTCCGGAGGGGACTTTTTTTTTGGAGTCTGTGGATACATCTAGCCAATCACAAACAGCTGAAATGTTATTTAAGCTACTTGATATCAAGGTTGAAGAGATTGGTGAAGATAATGTGGTTCAAGTAGTCTCTGATAATGCTACCAACTATGTTGCAGCGGGTCGACTACTAATGGAGAAAAGGAAGAGGTTATTTTGGAGTCCATGTGTAGCTCATTGCATAGACCTTATGACGGAGGAAGTAGGCAAATTACGCTCTTACATGTCTGTTATATCGAAGGGCAGGAAATTGACTGCATTCATCTACAGGCACACTCGTCTTCTTGAAGCCATGAGGCAAAAAACAGGAGGAGACTTAGTGAGGGCTGGAGTGACTAAATTTGCCTCTTCCTTTTTAACACTCCAGAGCTTATACAAGCACAGAGAATCTCTGAAAAAATTATTTGTTGATGATGAATGGTCCCGTTCTAAGCTTGCATCTACAGAGGCAGGGAAGAATGCTTCTGAGACTGTGT
This sequence comes from Macadamia integrifolia, assembly GCF_013358625.1. Taxonomy (NCBI): domain Eukaryota; kingdom Viridiplantae; phylum Streptophyta; class Magnoliopsida; order Proteales; family Proteaceae; genus Macadamia; species Macadamia integrifolia. Next base: position 5,999,066 of record NC_056558.1, on the reverse strand, counting down.
TTGCTACAACATTCTGGAATGGTGTGATGGATTGTATAAGAGCATCACAGCCTCTTCTTCAACTCTTGAGGATTGTAGATGGTGATGAGTTGCCTGCTATGCCTGAAGTATATATGGCAATACAAGTGGCAAGGAAGAACATCAAAAAAAAATTTGGAGATGATGAAAGGAAATGGAAGAAAATCATAGCGATTGTTGATCACCGTTGTGAGACTATGATGAATGGATCAATATATTTAGCTTCCTTTTTCCTCAATCCAAACAAGTTCTTTAAGGCAATAGCAGATAATCCTGATAATGAGTTGGACTTAGCTCAAAAAGCAAGTGATGCCTTCAATGATGTTCTTGTAAGGTTGGTGCCTGATGAGACCTTGCAAGATAAGATCATTGTCCAGGTTGACAAGTATACCACTGTTCAAGGAAGTTTTGCAAAGGACATGGCGATTAGACAAAGGGACAAGTTGAATCCTAGTAAGTATATTTCCTTTTAAAGTTCTAATTAGTTTAGAACTTTGTATGTTGATTTTTTACTTAACTTATTTTTTTATATTATATATTTATAGTCTCTTGGTGGTCTCGACATGGAAGTACTGCTCCTGACCTTTCAAAGCTTGCATTGCGCATACTTGGTCTTTGTTTCTCATCTTCTGGTTGTGAGCGCAATTGGAGCACATTTGAATTTGTGAGTATTGACTATTGAGTTCTGATTACAATAGTACATGTACTTCACTTAATATGGTTTTATTGAAGATAAGTAGATAATTTCATATTATTAATGTTTTTCAGATTCACACCAAGAAGAGGAATAGGTTAGAGCATCAGCGGTTAAATGATCTTGTCTACATTCAATATAATCGCCGACTTCAAGCAAGGTTCCAAGAAAGAAAAGAACAATGTAGAAACTACAATCCATTGTTGCTCGATGATCTTAATTGGAGTAGTGAGTGGATGATTGGTGAATCAGAGGATGAATTAGTGCATCCTGAGAATGATATCACTTGGAGAGATGTTGATAGAGCACTTGGAGCATCTTCATCATACCAAGGCCATAATAGACCAAGGAGGGCTCCAGCATCTACCAATGGAACCAATCTTTGCTATACCCAGCGTGGTAGGAGGGTTGAGCTTGAGGATTTGTCAGATGAAGAAGTGGATGAGATGAGTAAAGAGGATATTCGTGATGATGAAAACATTGAGGATGATTATGGTATAGCTCCAAATGATGCAAGCCAGCAACAGAATGCAGATGAAGAAGAAGATTTTAATTTAATTACTGATTTGGATTGAAAGTCTTTGAGTTTTAGAACTTTGACGTATTTTGAGTCTTTAAACTTTAAAGTTTTTTGAGTCCTTGAACTTTTAAGTATTTGACTTTTTTTGTTTACTAAATTCTTAGCATTTTAGTTTATTTTATGTTTTAGCTTCATTGAAGTTTAAAGTTTTTTAGAATGATTAAGAATCCCCAGGTTAGTCACTTCTCATCCATCTAATTTGGCATCTCGATTTTTACTTTCGATGTATTTTAATTCTAAGTTCTTAATTACTTCTTTGACAGGAGCAGAAATATAGTGGATGACCTTAGGGCTTAGGCACTCATTATGGCATCATAGAGGTAAGTATAATAAATACTTGTATATTTTATGTCTTCTTTTCTTTATATTTATAATTTTGTTTCATAATTATGTATTTATATTATATGTTAATATGTTAAGATGATTGATGATTGAATATTGATGATTCATGATTGAATATTGATGATTGATGATTGATGATTGATGATGAATTGATGATGAACTTAGTTTATTCACTTTATTGATTTGTTTTCTTGATGAATATCTTACATTGGTATGAATATAAACATTTAATATTTATTTAGCATATGAGTAATAGGATTTAACTAGTATTTGAGTCAAATAGATTGGTTTTATAAAAAAAAGTACACAAGAACGCTTTAGTCAATAAGGCGACGCTTTATGCCCGCCTTATTGCTAAGGCGCTCCGACAGGCCCTCAAACGCCTTAGTCGCACCAGCGCCTTAAAAACTATGGCTGGTTTTGCTCCTGTATGGGTATTGTATCCTTAGGGATTTATTTGATGGTCTTATTTCTTTGTTTCCTAGTCCTATTTGTCTTGTTTGGGGTTATAAACTGCTGGGGTAGTTTCTTATAATCTACTCCAGCATTAAGTGGTATCAAAGCTAAGGTTGAAGAAAGCTCCAAACAATCTATCAAAGCCTAACCGAAGATGGTTCCAAAAGTTCATTACTTCGCTGGACAAAGGGATATGTTCGACACCCTTAATTGGCTAGATTCTCTGGAGGAATACTTTGACTACTATTACCTGATAGAGACACAAAAGCTTCGATATGCTTGACCCCGGTTGAGTGGTTGTGCTAGAGATTGGTGGAGAGTCCATGAAAATCGACTCCAAGTTCGAGGACATAAACCTAGGTCTTGGGAAGAGATGAAGTACGAGTTAGCGACCCACTATCTCCCTGCATTTTTCCAAAGAAGTCTCTTCCCTCTGGAAGATTCCCATCAGAATACAGCTACTACTGCCCAATCTAATGATCAGCCACGTTATTTTCATAGGGAATTCCTTGAATGGATGCATGAATTGGACATGTACTTTGACAACTACAACTTAACAAAGACACAAAAACGCCAATATGTATGTTCCCAGATGAGTGATTGTGTTCGAATGCAATGGAGAGTCCGTAAAAGACAACTTCAAGCTCAAGGATGTAAACCTAGAACGTGGGACGAGATGCAATATGATTTGGCAGGCATATACCTATCTGAGCATGAACGAAGCAGGTACTTCCTTCCACCAGATGTCTAAAAGCCACCTACAATTGACAAGAGCATGAAGGAATCATCAGCGTCTATTGCAAAGGAGCAACAAGAGAAGACACCTCTGACCAGTGAACTAGAGTCAAAAGTTGAGGGTAGTGCTGAAAATTTTTCAGCCACTCCTATTGTCAAGGAAAAACTAGTCATCAATTTTCCCATCAATGAGACTCATGTGGAAGAAGCCGAAAGCAACAAGGTTACCACAATGGACAATAAGGTTGAGACAGAGGAACTTGACACTACAACAACTGTGATAATTGTGAACAGCCAAGAGGAAGATCCTAAGGGTTTTAAGAATGAAGTTGTGCTTGAACCATCAACGGAATCGATTGGGAACCACCAGGTAGATGAACCAAAAGAGTTTTATGTTGCATTGAAGTTAGAAGAGATCAAAGGTGCATATGTAGATGACCCTATGGATACATCCGAAGATGCTGAAGTTGAGCATGTGAAGTTCGTCATCCCATTAAAGTATCTTGAAGACCGAGCTTCTCACATTCTACACTACATCTTTATTATCAAAGAGTTACCTGAATTTTTCACACCCTCACACTCTATAAAATTTGAGGACGAATTTTTTCTAAGAGAGGGCGAGTTGATGTAGATAAGTCACTTGGGCTTATTTTATTACAAATAAGCCTTGGATTGTGTTATATATGTGTTGGGTCTTTAATCCCATAGGTTTTCTTTGAAATTGGCCACTTTAATGGGCCTAAAATATAAGTAGAAGGTAGGAAAACGGGATTTAATTCATTAGTTTAATTAGTTGTTATTTAATTCAATAAAAGCTCATTAGGCCATTGGTCGGTTGTAAAGTCCTATATGGACTATTAGGTAGTTAGTCCTACTCTATGTTGGAGTCATAAAATCAAGTTCTAGTCCTATTTTGAATTCCTAGTTGTAGTAGGAGTGTCTAGTCCTCTTTGGAAACTAGCTCCTAGTCATAGTATGATTGTAACTTTCCCCTCTATAAATAGAAAGGCATATGTACCATTATTTCATAGATTCGAATAAAAGAAAGTTTGCAACTAAATGCTTAAAGCAGCTGAGATAGCTGTGGGTGAGAAGCCCAAGCTGAGATAGTCACTTCTTTTATTCTCTTTCACTCTTCTCAACACCCCATCTATTTTATTCTTCTTTTTCTATTTTATTTGCTGTAACATTTAAGAGGTATAATTCAGATTCTGTTAGAAGCTATTACAGTCCAGAACCGACCAGCATCAGTGAAGATTTTAAGTGGAAGATCGATCTCCATATCTCCCTCCTTTGACCTCTGATCTGTAAACCCTTTTAAGGGTGTGTTCTAGGCTGCTATTAGACCACTCGGTCTTCTTCTTGAAGCTATCTAAATCTGTCCAATAGCTATTCTAAAGAATCTTGAAGTTTTCTCTCTCCTAGGTCAAAAAATCAAGAAAGCTTGTAACTTCACAACCAGCCGTCAGAATCCTCTCAACTTTGGGGGTTTTTGTATCCTCCCTAGGGACTATCTACGCCTAAGAGTGCAGCTCAATCGGACTCCTACAGACCTGACCGCACCTTTCTCTCTCCAGCTCTATAGCAGGTCTTCCTCTCTCCTATCAGGTTGGGTTTTGGACTGGTTTTGCTCCTATATGGGTAATGTATCCTTTGGGGTTTATTTGATGGTCTTATTTCTTTGTTTCCAAGTCCTATTTGTCTTGTTTGGGGTTATAAACTACTAGAGTAGTTTCTTGTAATCTACTCCTGCATTAGCCACCTGGCCAAAACTAAACCGCATGGTTTCTTCCAATTTTGACCAAAACCCAGATTTCTCTGGGAAAGTGCTGGCTACTATTGGGTTCTGTTGTTGAGTTGCTGCCTACTGCTATGAGTGAATTTTCTAAGTTGACCTGGATATTTCTGAACAGAGCCTAGCCAGAGCAAGGATGGAGCCACGTGATTTTTGCAAGGAACTTTCTTCATACATCTTCCTTGAATGGGTAGATGAATTGGAAATGTACTTTAACAACTACAACTTGACAGAGACGCAACGACTTCGATATGTTTGCTCCCAGATGAGTGATTGTGTTCGAATACAATGGAGAGTTCGTAAAAGGCAACTTCAAGCTCAAGGACATAAGCCTAGAATGTGGGAAGAGATGCAGTACTAGTTGGCGGGCATGTACCTATCTAAGCATGAACGAAGGATGTACTTCCCTCCATCAGATTTCCAAAAGCCACTCTCAAGTCACAAGATTGTTATTGTCAAGAAAGAGGTAGTCAGGCATAATTATGGATAAAGAGATCGAACCCAAGGAGAATGGTGGTTCAACATCTGTGATGCCTGTGAATAGCCAAGAGGAAGATCTTAAAGGGTTCGATATTGAAGTAATGATTGAAAAAATCATTGAAGAGACTATGAACAACAAGGACGAGGGACTAGAAGAGCATGCAGAAGAATTTCTAGAAGACGACCCCATAGACACATCCGTATACATTGAGGTTGAGCATGTGGAGTTTGTCATCCTCTTGAAGTACCTTGAAGAGCATCAACCGTACCTATATGACTACATCTGTATGATCAAGACCTGAATTTTTCTACAACTTGAAAAGGGACGTGCACTATGCTATAATCACCCTCACGCTCTACAACATTCGATGACGAATTTTTTCTAAGAGGGGACGAGTTGATGCAGATCAAAGCTTAAAGAAGAAGACAAAAGCAAGAGTCAGAAATTACTGTTCACAAAACATTGTTCACGTGAACAGTAACACGATGCTGTTCACATGAACAGTACTCACATGACGCTGTTCATGTGAACAGTAAAATGGTTCCATATTTCATATTTCAGTTTCCTATTTAGTTTAGTTAGTTTCTATTTACTTAGTCAAGTTAGTTTCCTGTTTTGTTACTCAAAAGAGTTTCTATTTTGCAACTTAGATTAGTTTCCTTTTGTGTTTAATTGTTAGTTTCTAATTTATTCTTACATGGTTAGCAAGTTAGACACAAATTAGAAAGTCCTATTTCAGTCCATTAGTTTCCTTTTTTATTGTGTCTTCATGTCCAAGCAATGTAAGGCTATTTAAAGCCCATCAATTATAATGAGAAGGGTGATTTTTTAGTTAAACAGAAAAAGATAGCTTAAGCTATTATGTTGGGGGATGCGGTTGGGTGAGATGTCTAAACTTGAGGGGTGAAATGCCCAAAACCTAACCTTCTTCTTCACCCTTCTCAAACCCCCCAATCGAATTCTTTTTCTTTTCTTATTTTCCTTTTATTTGTTGGCTGAGAGAGAGTGTTGAAAGCTAGAACCAAGCCTATTGGAGGACATCTTCTCTATTCAGCTAGAATTTCAGATCCTGCCTGGGATTAGGATCACTTGTGATTCTAGTTCTACATTAATAACAAGTTATTCCAACTAATCAGCATTAAAAATCTGAAAAAGCAAACACTTATGAAAGGCCAAGGGCACAATTATTCTACACTGGATTAAATGTGAGAACAAACAGCCAGAGATGATGCCGACATTAACTGCATTTTTTGCTAATAAAGGTGTTGCCTATGCAGCTCGGGCAGAAGTGACACCGATAGCTCATACTTCTGATGGCTTCCGATTGCACAGTTATATCATGGATGACATCTCTTAAGGTCTTTCACAGGAAAGAGAGAAGTTGCTCCCCCCCTCCCTCTTTTTAACAGATTATCTTTGCCATGATTAATAAGCATCAGATCTGAACATGATGACCAACTCCAAAGGAAAGGAGGGTCATGGCCAAGGGTAAAGATGTCAGAGGCTTGGTCTACTTATGAAATATGGATTTCTAGATTATAACAGTATACCACATTATAAATTAACAGAAAAAATTAGAACAAAGTATCCATGCTCAAGTAACAAGCACCAGGAAGAATGAATTTTATGATAAGCACCTTGACTCCTTCCAATTCAAACAAACAATCATTGGAATGGCCATTTATTCAAAAGAAAAGGTTACATATAACAAGAAAAAGAGGAGTAATGTGAAAATGCGAAATATTTGAAACGAAAACCATCAAAGTAACAAGAAAAACAAACATTATCAAACAAGATGTCATGTACAATGCAGAAGGCAGGAACAATAATAGAAACAAAGAGGTCTACCAAAATATTTAACAGCAGGACCGCAGTTAAGGTTGGAACTCGAAACCATCTGCACCATTTACAGCGGGTTTATAGTTGTTTGATGAGTAAACTCTCAAGACCATTAATTGGTCAACAGATTATTCAACTGGACAGTCAAACCATTTAATTCTTCAGACCCAGATGTTCAGACCATTGGCTGGACAGCTGGACCATCTGATATAAAAAAGGCATACCCAATGCATGAGGCTCCCACCAGTGCAGGGTCTGGGGAGGGGCATATGTACCCAGACTTACTCCAACTTTTTGTGGAGAGGCTGTTTCCTTGTTCAAACCAACGACCACCAGGTTGCAATAGAGCAGCCTTACCATTGCACCAAAGACCACCCTCTGGCTTGACCATCTGATTTATTGTGTACATTTTACTGAAATTTAATATTAAATGACAAAATATGGTACTAAACAGGTTTGAGCTCTCCTACAAAAGAGGCACCTTAAAGATGACATGTAACATTTAAAAAACAATGCATTACATGACAGAATTAAAATGGCCCCTGAAGACTTGGAATAAAAATCTCAACACCGCAGTCCATACCCCAAACTCTTCAATAAGACTTTAGAGAGAGTGAGAGAGATCTTTTTCTTTCTTTTTTTTCTTTTCTTTTTTTTTTTTTTTTTTTTTTTTTTTTTTTTTTTTGGTGTGGTGGTGGGGGAGAGCTTTCCTCAAATTCCTGTAATGTTTGAGATGTACCAACAAAATGGCAATAACGAAAACAGATACATGCACACCCAATAGTTACTAAAATAGTACATGTCCTGATTTTTTTTTCACTATCCACTTGTTTCTTTGGAGTTTCATTACACTATCTCCTGATGTAGAACACAATGTGTGACCCTATCCCCATTACACTTTCTCCTAGTTTCTTCTTTGGAGTCTCATTAAAATATTGCCTAAAGGACAAAACACACCATGTCACCAATCCCCATCATCCTTTTCTTCAGACCAATATAATTGCATGGAAGCCAGAAAGAAGGTGGCCAGCTAACTTTCTGAGAAGCATGTTGAGAACTCAGATTGATCATGTTTCCATGGAAGTCATTAAGAAGTAAAAAAACTTGTTGGAAAAAAAGCAGCAAGTGATATTTCCCAGCTGCTGCATTAGAAATCATTCAGCTTTCTTATACTTGAAAATTCTATCATCCTCCCCACCCCTACCCCCACCCCCACCCACCACCCACCACCCACCACCCACCACCCACCACCCAAAAAAAAGCATAGGTTCTATAACAAGCTATTGAACCTATGAATCTATTCCCTCTTTTTTTATTTGTAATTAATTGGTTAGTCCTTGGATCTAGAAATAATATAGAAATAGAATAAAGATCTCTTTCTCAAATGAAAAATATTGTTTCCGAATATCTCAATTGGTCAAATTCCAAGCAATTGCACCCTTTCGAGAAATGCCCGAAAGAGTAACAAAAGAAAAAAAATTGCCTGTCCTTAAATTCTTTCAGACAAAGGATCAATTACAATCATAGACTAGAGATTCAATATATTAAATATTCTTCATGATAACTCTATTCATCAAACAATTTGAAGTTGGAAAAATATATGGTACAGCAGTTTTTTTTTTTTTTTTTTTTTTTTTTTTTTTTTTTGGGCGGGGGGGGGGGTGGGGGGGGTAGGGGGCTTTTTGGAATGAACTAGTAGTTTTGTTCTTTGTTACAAGGAATGGCTAATTTTACCAGAACATGATCATTAAACATTGTTTTCTACTAGGTGTACCCAATATTTATCAACCAAAAGCTGATTCAATTCTTTTTGCTCTGTAAAACATCACACCTATTTGTTTTTTACTGCAACATGGTTGTTTTACTATTTTATCTATCAAAAAAAAAAAAAAGTGGTTCTTTTAGTATTATACACTTGCACTTAGTGAGATTTATAATTCACTATTCACTACTTATAATCTGGCTTTCATTTCACTTCCCAGTCACTTCTCTTGTACTTACCAATCAAGCCTATCTCACTTTACCAGATATTTCCTATTTATTTCCACTATATCTTCCAGCATATCATTGCCTTAGAACTTCTCTCGTCTCACTTCTCACATGCTTCCGACAATAGAAATTGTAGACCTTAAAAGCTTTTTCTGGCTCTCCCAGTTTAAAGTCAAGTGTGGATGTCTTGTTACATAATAATAAGTAAGAGGATTTTAGTGGAGTTCAAGAGAAAAGGTGATTCTTAAAACTCTGGTGTTTATTTCACACAATTAAGTTAATTAATTATAAAAGGGCATACACAGTGCTCAAGGCTCCCACCACGGCGGGGTCTGGGGAGGGTCATAATGTAATTAAGTTAATTCATTAATATTATAGAAAAAGAATTATTTGAAGCAGGACTACCACTTGTGTCATCTGCTGTTACATGTTGGGAAAAATGAAAACTAAAACTAGATCGAGTTTCGATCACAGGACGTGTAGAACAGATACAAGGCATGCCTCATCTTCCACATCTCTCCTTCTAAAAGGATTAAGGCCTACTATTAAAAAGGTACCACCTGAAATCAGAGTTTTTTTTATGGGGGGGTAAGGAAAAATCAGCGATTAAATGAAACAAATTATAATATCTGTACATGGTAAATGGAGGCTTTAATCATAGGACGTGGAGAACTACAACACAATGTATAATATCAGCAAAAGGGTCAAACAATCGATATGGTGATACGCCATGCATGTCATGAATATTTGCATATCAATGCAATATTGGCTCAATGAAATCCGCATCAGCAGTTTTGCAGGGGGCGGCATTCACAATAAAGAAAGAGTTACGATGATCTGAACTAGAAAAATCTCGTTTTAAATCCTAATTTCAAAATCCAAGGATAATGCTTCGAACATTCGCACTTACATGAGATCCAACCCGCGCATTCTGGTAAGCTTTAAGAACACGGACGGAATTGTGCGCCACCAAATTATCCACAGCTTTGAAGTCCGAGTACAAGGAATCAACGGCTTCTGCAACCTGAAATCCATCCAAAAATAATAAAATGGATTAAGCATCAAGAGTCAAGACATTGAAGTGTTATTAGGTATCTTTTGCTACAATACGTAACAAAGATAATATAGATTGGTGAAAGCTGCTGAGCTTTTAGGGTTATACTTGTACTGCAACACGAGGTTGGGAGCTAAGTGGCAGAAGTTGGAAACACGTGCAATCCGAACGATAAGATTAAACTGAATTTGTATTATTTGAAGGAATTTCTGGGATTATTTGAAGAGAAAGAAGAATTTGGTGCTTTTAACATGAAATGGAAATCCAAATTATTTTCGTGACGAACCTAAGAACCCTCACCTCTGGAACGAAGGGATGATGATGAGCGGACATTAGAGAGCTCGAACGAACTGAGACCAAAGCTTTGGAAGGCTTGAATAGCCGTAAAGAATTAACAGAGGCGTTGCATGGTAAGACCCACATACTCGACAACGCAAAGAGACGCCTCCGCCAAACTGAGGGAATTGCAGTTTGCAGATTTATCCTCTGCCCGAGGCTCCGAGCAGCGAGAGATATGCCCTTTCGATCTCTATTTTGCACTTCGTGGTTCGTTCTTTGTAAGGTGGAGGGGTTTGCAGTTATTACCAAATCATAAACGTGCAACGATGGCGCGAAAAAGGAAGACACGCGAGGTGCACGTACCCCGAGGTCTTCTCGGTCATCTGAAATCCGGTACTCATCGGATCACTGCACTCACTGCAGCCTCTTCCTATCAATTCACTTAGGCACGTAGATTTTCCCAAAAAAAAACTTGACCGGTAGGATATATATATATATAGGAAAAAGGTTGGGTATGCCGCCGATATCAAGTATACTAGCACTTATTGTGTCTATCTCTCTTCCCTTTTCTGAAATGACCCTCATATCCTTCGTAAATGATACTCCATCATATGTTTCTATTGGTGTTATCCGTTACCATACTTAAAATCGGCGGCATACTTATCCCTCTTCCATATATATAGGGAAAAGGTTGGACACACAGCTAACCTTCCGAAAAAAAAAAAAAGAGGTTGGACACACAGCTAACCTTCCTGAATTAGGCTGGGATAAATGTATTAATTGATTTAATCCTGGTGTAAATGGTTTAATTCAGATTTGATTTGGTGTAAGATTTTGTAGGTAAAACCTAAAATGAATCATTTAATAAACATCATATATTGAAATCTTAACAGTTTCATTATAAACAGTTTTGGTTTAAATGGTTTTCTTATATTTTCTAATTTTTTTATCCAAACAACTTATTTACCTTTAAAACTTTAGTGAAATTGATGTAAATTGTAACATTAACTGAACTGTTTATTATTAAATGCTTTTTTTTAATAGTTGTTTATGGTAAACTTAAATTTTTTTATTGAGATATATGTAAACTTAACATTGAATGACTTAAACTTACTATGTATATGTTAATCAGTTTAACGGTTTAAATTTTAAAACCAAAATCAAATCACGGTTTCAATTTAAAATCAAAATCAAACCATTTAATAAACGATTTCACGAGTTTTAGTATTAATAGGTCGATTCAATTTCGATAAACGGTTTCGGTTTCAAATTCACATCCTTTGGCTAGGATGGGAGGGGATGGGAGCGGCCGGGGCTTTATTAAGGGTGAAGAGAGGGATAGGTATAGTGTTGGGCACAACACTATCATGCCCAGCCTTTTCCCAAAAAATATTTAGTAAAATATTTTTTTAAAATTTAAACCCCGATATTACTTGTAATTTTACATTGGGAGAAAGAACACTAACCAGTTGCGTAGCCACTACATCAGTACTTGGGCAATGGGAGTACGTGCACAGGCATCCAATCAAAAAAGCAGGGGTGTCTTTTCACAACATCCTATGTCATCTTACTATTAAATTAGTTAAATTAATTTTAAGTACTTTGAAAAACATATTTTACATTTTATAAATTCAAAGCAAATTATTGTAAGGCATTTTATCAATTTTTTACCTGTCAACCCTAGATCATTTCCCAAAAAAAAAAAAATGATGCTACAAAATTCAGGGAGTCATAAAAGTATTAAGCCATTAATTGTATTTTTCCACTCTTCTCGAAGGACACTATCATCACCCAATGTACGTCCATCTTAGATCATTTTCCAAAAAAATGATTCTACACAAATCTAGGAGTCATAAAATCTTAAGCCATAAATTAGATTTTTCCATTCTGCTCCAAGGCCATTGTCATCACTCAATGTACCTCCAAGGGTGACAAAATGAGGTGTCTATACCTTTTCATTGATCTTTAAGAGATGTCCTCAATGAATCCCAAACAAAAGTAATGCTTTAGAATGAAAAAAAATGGGTATATGCTATCGGCTATTACAAAGTAAAATTGCGATATTGAAAGCATTTTATGTTAAATATATTGGGGAGATAGTAGTGGAAAATGCTATTGAAGGTGGAACCGGTATCTAATCGAAACTTTTCCGATCTGATACAATGGATCATCCTCCCATAGTATAGAGTATTCAAATCAAACAATATACAATCTCTTTTGTGCAACAAAAGAAGCACCTCCAACGGTTCATAGCACTTAAACACCAAACCTGTAAAAGTAGGCAACCTTTTATTTTTTGGTAATGAAAAAGTAGGCACCTCCAATCAGCACTTTGATGAAGAAAAACATAACGGAATCTTCCCTTGAACAATTGAAAACACTTAGGCACCGTTTGATAACGTTTTGTTTTTGTCATTTTTGCATTTTTTTTGTTCCCAGAAATGGAGAAACAGTCTAAAAAGTGTTTGATAAAGTTGTTCCGTTTCACCCATTTCTAGAAACATAAATCAAAATTGATGCCTATTTACAGTTCTAGAAACGACTTTGACGAAACAAGTTGACTTGTTTTGTCGTTTCTATAAACGAATTTTAGAGAAAAAAAAGGCTACTGTGCTCGATAAATCTCTCAATTATATAAACCTAAAAAGAGGCAACATAACCCTCTCTCCCTTTTGGGCATCTGATGATACTATTGGGGTTTTTAGTGGCATTATGTCTATAAAAAAAATTTCAAGAAACAGGTTTAACAAACACCAAAAAATCCGATTTTGTTTCTGGAAACGTGAAAAGCCATTTTTACTGTTTCTAGAACGTGAAAAGCCATTTTTACTGTTTCTAGACACAGAAACAGCAAAAATGTTATTAAACGGTGCCTTACTGTTGGAGAGAGAGAAGAAGAGGAGAGAGAAAATATGCAATATGGGAGAAACTCTTTTTCTCAAAATCTAGGAGCTACTAATAAATTGTGAAAATTTTCTCTCCTCTAAGGCTATGTTTATAACCTTAGTCTGATTCCTTTCCTCCTTTGGATTGCCAGTGACAAGTGGTGAGACCTTATTAGTTCATACACGAAGGTAACCTACACTGAATCACACCAATCGGTTGATTAAGTTAATTGTAAATAATTATGCACCTTAGTATTGGTAATAACCACAAAATCCGTATTGATTAAAAACATTATGTGTAGGTCCCTACAGTTTGAAATATCTCACAATAGACCTTAGGGAATGGAAATAAATTTATCATACACCAGTGCCTAATCCGATCAAATTTGAACTTTTGTGATAGGTCTCACATCGGATGTCGTGAGCACTAACGACTTTTGGATTGTGAAAATCTACTGTCACGAAGAAAGGAATGACCCGACCTACCAATGTAGGACTTTCTTAAAGAACTGGAGAGGATTCAAAACTTCCAAGCCTAAGCGGCAAGTGACTAACACATCCCCACTTGGATCCCCTTATGTTGTGAAATTATCGGGAAGACCTTGCACACATCCCTAGGCAAACCCCCTAGTGATTGAAAATGGCTAGATAGAAGGCTATCAAGCACATCACTGGGATGACCACCGAAAATAGCACCTTAATCCAGTGACCTCAATCTAGTGGTGCTTACTGTACTAAAATGGTTCAAATGCCTGTGGGTCCCACTACACGCATCGTGACTACTGACTAACCTCCCAAACTACATTAAACCTTTCCCCATGATTTGCACACCCTGTGAATCTAAGGTGGTGGGCCCACATGGCACGACCGATGGCTTAACCCGTATCAGTCCCAAACAAGCGCGTAGACAAACAGGTCCTAAGGCCATCCTTTGCTCACTTGCTATATATATATATATATATATATGTGTGTGTATGTGTGCGTGTGTGTGTGTATGTGTGAAAAATGAGCTCATTTGCTCATTTCTCACTTGTACACAACGTAGGAGAGGGAGAGAAAAGACGAAAAGGAGAAGAAGAAGAAGAGGAAGAAGGAAGGGAAGCTCATGGTTGCCGTGTGCTTGCTGGTTACCGTTGAAGGTAAGTGCTATCTTCCTAAACCCCTTTTTCCCTTCATTTTTGGTCTTTGCTTTATGGGCAAACCATGGAATCTCCAGGTTGGAGGGCTATACCTTGACCTCGATGACTCTTGATGGTCGGATTAGTGTGTATTACACTCCCCCGCGTGTTTCACTAGCTCAAACCAAGCTATCCAAGCTCTGGTAACAATTTGGCCAAATATGGAGGTTAGGTCTTCGGCCATTTTTTTGTCGTATTTCCAAAATGACTCGATGGAAAAGTAAATAGTTCAGCTTAAATGAGAGGTGGGAAGACCTCCTATAATCTCTAACCCCTTATAATCTATATGGAATAAATTCCGTCAATCGGACCCGAGTTGGTGACCACCCACAAGGTTGTTGCATTTCTAGGTTGGCCACAGGAAGGAGACCCACCACAAGGACAGGGTATTTCCAGTGACCCTTGAGATCTTAAGTGGCCTCTGTTTGGGCCACTGGATTCACACATCACCAATCCAATGACATGAACCCTGAATCCGATGACCTGAATCTGGTGACACCTTCTGACCTGTCAATTTTGACTATTACAATACTTCTTGGGGCAAACCCTGTGGGTCCCCCTAGATGTTCTCAACACATGTTATTGCACGTTAACCCTTGTACGTACGACAGAAACGATCACAAATTGATGAGGCCTAGCGAGATTTGAATCGGGTATACAACTTGGGAAATTTCACCCATTTGGTTGACAGACGAGGTGAGTGGTGGTTTGACTTTCTTTTGGAGTGTTTTAACATTATAGAACTATATGCATGTCATAGCAATCATGTTTAGCTAATTTAACTGTTTGTATGATATGTTTGAACTATATAACATGTTTAATTGCTACTAAACTGGATATGTATTTTGAAACTATGTGGTGGGATCCGGTGTGGCCGAGGTGGTTCTGATACCATGATCGACGTGTGGATGATTGCACCATACATTGGTTTGCATTAGAGTTAGCTATGGTTGTGGATGCACTTTGTGGCCAATGGCAATTCTGGTATCCTATACGCCATGGCCATACTTGTATATGGGTGCGCAATGTGACCGATAGTAATTCCGGTACTGCGTATCCCATACTGAACTGTTTGTTTGCTAGATAGGCTTGGACATGGATGCAATGTGGCAGATGGTAATTCCGGTATCATATTCCATACTACCTATATATTTATGAAAGGTATGTAGCATATTGTGTGACCTTTTGGATAACCCAACCATGGTATGCTCGATGAACCCTTTCAGAATGCCACTTCCGTGGTACAATGTGATTATTACCAAAGTCGAAAACTAGTTGGATATGGCTGATGGTAATTTTGGTTACATGACTACCATGAGGGACTTATCAGGGGCTTGCTAGGTGATCGATGGTCGCATTCTAGGACTGGCAAGCTCCTAATTATGACTAGGATTTGTATTGCTGGGTGATCGATATGCGATTCCCAGGACCAGGGATTCAACCTAATGCATCGTAGTAGCATGAACCCCATCCCTCACTGAGCTAGTTGGATCTCACATCGCGTGAGTGTTGCTTTTTAGATGATGATGATGCAGGTGCTATTATTCCACTGAGCAGTGACACTTCCTCCTATATGCCTGAGTATGGTGGTAATTGGTGGACACCAAAACTCAAGGAGCACAATCTTGATTGTGCTTGTGACACTTGTGCGTACACCACACCTTGAGCCAAGTGCTAGTCTGCCGTCATCCCTGATACCGTATATTTGGATGGTATACTTTTTGGGTTATTACATATATGTTTTGACAGATGTGAAAAGAATAACTTGTGATATGTAATATATTTAACATTAGTTGTGCCCCCCGACATATTTATGTTATTTCGCTTATTTTATACTTTGATTCCAATGCGATGGTTTTTGTTGGTTTAGTAATGTTGTTATTGTGACGGTTAAGGTATTGCTATCAGAGATCCCGATAGAGATATAAAATGGGTAAGTGTCTTATTCACATCACTGGTATCCTAGTGGAAGCGGGGTATGACAAAATTACTTCCAACATCCGAGTCTATTAAACAACTAGTAACATATCCAGACAACTAATTGGACAACAAATAATAAGATTAGTGTATAAAATATATTTATCAAATATAATTAATTCATAAATTCTTTTGTAAATACTTTACAAACAAAACCACCGAGCTCAAATTTCCATCCAATCAAGTTCGTGATTCTCTTTTGAGATATTCTCCCTACATGGGAAGTGGATTCCTTATTAAGTACCACTTTTATCCACAGGCAGACATAGTGGAATGAATAAAGTGATGTATAGCCGGATATAGTGATGTATAGCCAGTCGCATATAGGCATCAACCTTATCTACGCCAAAGTACATCATGTCAGTCTACAATGATCGATAAAGACATCTTAGGTCTGGGGACCACACAACTATCACGAGAACCCATTTATGCTAAAAATATTCAATAATAAAGATAGGTTCTTTAGTGTTGAGTCCGATACACAGCAAAAGTGTACCCACATTTGAGTCCGATACACAATGCGCCAACCATATAAATGGAGAGCCCAGCTCCATCCATAATTGCGAACACTTTGAGGTCATACCTCTGGACATGCTATCACCCATATTAATGTAAATATAAATTAATTAAAATTAAACTATTTAATTAGATTTGATAGACAATGTATCCAATAGCTATTGTCATGCCCAATCGATCATGTGAAAGCTCACACATTGTGTAACCAATCCCATAAACAAAATTGTTAATCCAAATTTATACACAGTGCAAAGTTTAACTAAAGTTGCATGCAAGGGTTGTTGCTTTAGTTTTTATTTTTTATTTATTTGAAAAGGGGCCATATAAGACCCACTGTAGGGTCAGACAAGGCCCACGAAAAGGGCCAATAGGGGCCCAAAGCCTAGGTGTGCAAACGTAGGTTGTGACCATCTTAACGTACAACTTTATTGAAACTAAAAAGATAACAAAACATATTGATTGTTATTAATAGTTCTTCAAAATGCTTATATTAATGATTTATTGAATTCCATCACCATCTAGAATATGATTGAAAAAAACATCTTGAATCCAAATATATTAGGATAATACCACTCAAGCTTTTATCTAGATATCTAAAATATTCAAATAATTATTTCTATATTTACTTGTTGTAGACACCCAATTTTGTCACCCATCCCCAGCAATGATGATTTACAAGATGTGGATACGATCTACTCTTCCAATCTACGGAGAACTCAACCTTTTAAAGTAACCCAGACTCAGCTCAAAACCCTAGTTCAATCCAAAACCTAAGTCATTGTGGCCCTCAATACTAACATATCGTACATTGACAAATAGAATCTAAGTACTCTCCGACAGTTTGGGAACAATATAAAAAAGTATTACTAGACATCCCTACAATGTAATAGGGTAAGAGCCCTTCCATTCGAGCCCCAAATGGTTTCAAGCCGAAAAGTGGCTCGACATCCATACTGATGGATAGTACTCAGAAAGATGATTCCGATGACACATAATGCACGAAAATTGGACTACCATATATCCCAGAATCACACCCATAATCAAACATCTATTTGATCCAAGTAATATTCCTTTCCCATGGCCCCACGAGCAACCCAGACGATGCAGTCACCCGTTTTTACGTAATCTCATGCCAACTTTTGCCATTTTGGCGGCCTCAAAAAAATTCACCCTTTGGATCAGAATCCCTATAAAAAGGGGACTATTCACCCATCCCAACATACATAAGGGTATGCTCTTCCACCTTCCCCTCTCCTAGTGAGCTACTTAACTTCCCAAGTGTACCAAAGTGTTAAGAAAACCCCTTTAGTCTTCACTTTCTCTCATCATTACCTCTGCTAGCTGAAGTGTTGCCGAAATACTCATCAGTCCTATTACCTCAATTTATGAGCCAAAACCAAATCCAAAAAACAAAAATTCCCCCAACTTGTAGCAATTTCTTAGAGAATTTTTAGTAGCCTTGTCTTCTCCAGATTCTTTCTGATTCCATCGGCATTATCCCAGGATCCTAGAATTTTGCCAAAATTCCTAAAGACCCCTAAAAATTGTGAAGGCTTGTAGAAATATCAAATCTCCGAAGAAAGAAAGTAGACAGTCAAATCCACCTCCAATTGTGCTAGGGGACACCTGGCAAAGTTTGTGACTGCATTAATAGGGGTCAGCCCCCACTTGACCCAAAACATGGGTCAATCACAAGTATAAACTCTCAACTCAAATGGCTATAATGTAGATTTTTTTAACTCATATGCGGTGGTGTACACAGTAGCGTAGCAATAACTTAGCTATACATATGATATAAGATTAATTAGGGGGGACTATTCATTTTTAAGCTTCTAGTAGAAGACCGGTTCAACCAGGTGGAATAGGTGCCTAACACCTTCCCAACTCCACAACCTAACACTTACCCTAATGTCTAAACCAGACCATTCTCGAGCCTTTTCCTTATGGATCGGGCCTACCCATCGGGTCCTTAGCCCTAACCCTAGGTGGTGACTCAAAATCTTATGTTTATGTTTCACAATCTCTGATATTAGACCATCATTAATATTCCTTTAAGAAACCCTAAAGGAAAGAGGTCGTCTACGAAATAGTATCACCGAGCGAGGATGCGACGGTGCAGGACCCATGGACATGCCTAAGAGTGGGACAAATCTCCGGTGGTTACCCTCACAGTGGCGACTCCACTAGGAACATGGCAAACTTCTAACACTAGATGCTACCGTTAAATGCAATAGCATTTTCTCCTATTAGCACTCGTATGAAATATATGTTTGGTTAACCCGTGTTTGTATTTATATGTACTAACTGCATCATCCATCGTGCTTGAAGTGAAATCATCTAACGAGGGTACTCTCTGTCGTACCAACACCCCTGGAAAGGTCCTTGCATATCATACTAAGTACTCTGAAATCAGATAATAATCACTTCCTATACAAAAGTGTCTAGAGTGCAATTGTACGATGATAATATCCATTATTGTGCCAGCACCCTCAGGGATGTTCACATACATTATGATATTTTGAGATCGATCAATGGTCACTTTTGCACTACACTTATGCACATTAATTAGTGATATCTATGGATCCAAGATCAATGTTTGTCATCCATGAGTTTTCCTTGTTCCTTTGAATACATTTATTTTCACAAAAGAAAAGAAGATTTTGTAATCATAAAGTAAAATTGAAATTACATAAAAATTTATTATTATTAAATATGATTAGGAATTTAAATAGTTAATACAGTTATGTTGGATAATGATTACCAAAGTTTCCCTTTTAGGCTTAAAAATTTTCCTTTCCCTCCCTTTAATTTTCCTTGCAACCAAGCGGAGTTATATAGGAATGCTATATTTTTTCTACTTTATTTTACTATTAGGCCATGTTTGTTTAACAGAAAAAAAAATGAAAAAAGTAAAAAGGGGTGGGAAATTTGTATTTGTTTCCTACAAATTATCACAAACATGAATGTATGAAAAAGTGGAGTGGAAAACTTATCAGACAAGTTCTTTAATTGCAATTATTATTGTCTGCTGATGTAGCACTCAACTTTTCACACCCTACTCACTTTCAAAATCCTATCGATTTTGGGAGGATTTTGGCACTATTCATTGAAAATTTGTTTTTGTGTGTTTGTCTTTCTCCTCCTCATATTTCCTCTATTTCCCATAGAATCCCATTGCATCTCCATTATCACTCTCTCCTATCAAATTCATTCCCAATAAAAATTAAATATTTCATTATTTCTTTCTCTTCCCTTGTTAACCTAGCCCACAACATGTGAGACCCACCGTCTCAAATTTCTCACCCCTTTTTTTTTCTATAAAATAAATGAGGCCTTAAGCATTTTACATCTAAACAAATGGAATCAAAATTAAATTCCAATCAAATTCTAAGCTTCATTTCTCCATATGCGGAATTAGGATATTCTAGACTATTAGTGATGACTTTGGACAACTCTATGAATTTTGAACCCGATCGAATAAACCTACCAACTTATAGATATTACGATGGTCTAGTGAAAAGATGAGAAAGAATAAAATTTTAGCTTAAACCTGCCAACCAGTTAGACCAAGTTGCACCAAATCACCTTTATTCAATATCATTTCATTTCACCTTGTCAATCAAGACATATTATTTGACAAAATTAAAACAGAAATTTTCTTAGTATGTAATGACCTTTCCCATACCCTACAATGACAAAAGCATCATGCACTGGGTTCACTTATAAAATGAAAATTTTCTTGGTATAGATTGAAAGTGGATTCATATCGAGAAATGGAATTTTTTCCCCAAATATCTAGAAAATGAGTTGTGCTCAATTTTCCAAACTATCAAGAAGGCATCCTAAATATATAAGGTTTGTTCTAGTCCAAGCATTTCATACATAAAATTGTTGGACACCATGCAACAATTCAATGTAAAGGCTTAACTGGGATTCTTAAACAAGACCATTGGCACATAATTTCACCTTATGGCTTTATATTGTTTCCAATATGGATTACGGGGTCAATCTTCATTAGAGGAGTGAAATGTTAAGAATCTCCCTCATGCTTTAAGGGCAATTATTCTATTTTGTTTTATAATTTTTTGCAAGTATAATTGCCACTCCTCTACTTGTGGGTAATCACATCAAACGAATTAAATTTTTATACAAAAAATGGGAAAAAGTTTTCTGAGCCATCAGTGTCACACCCCAATTCCAGTAGACCCAACTTACCATTAGGAATACCGGTGGTGTGAGTAAGACACGTACCTATCTTACGAACCTACCAAGATCTCTGATAGCAGTACCTTAACATTTTCACAATCTCACATCACAAACCATCATAAGTAGTGGAATCATAAATAAAATAGGGAAACGTCTAATGATAAACAAAATATTATTAACCAAGTTATTCTGTTTACAATCCTTCAAGACTTACATATATCAAGTTTAAAACATAATATTCATAGACCTGTACCAACATAATAAAAAATATTCCGAACATCTCATGGCGCTGCGTATGCACAACAGTCACAACCACAGTCTGGGCCATGCTCCACAGCGTCCGGCATCCACCAGTCACTCACTCCGTACTCGAGTCAGGAGGAAAAAGAGTCACTAGCCATAGGCACGACCGTACATGCATCATCAAAACTGTGTATACGTGGGGTGAGCTTTCCAAATCGCTCAGTGAGGAGTGGGGTTCAAGCACATCCAATAAGACATTCGCAATAATAATTTATGATGCATGATGCAGAAATTAAACACATAGTTCATGATGCTCGTGATGCAATTCATTTATTTATTATCCACCTAACAATACAAACTAAGTCTGGTAAATGATACTACGGCACATTAGGTTGTATACTTCATCTCGGAACCGCCATTGACTACGTAAGGATACAAACCCTAGCTATGAATAGAAGCCTATCGGTCCCCATACGTGTCTATGGGTCACGCAGCAAACCACTGATAACCCCCTCCTGACAGTCATGGCACCAGTACATCATTGGTCACGCCGGACAGGTTTTCACCTTTGGCAACAATCGCATCATACCGCAGGTGTGGCATTCTAGAAAGGCACATCGAACATACTACAATGGGTTATCCAACACCTCAACCCATGTTGGCAAGGGTTTGTAGTATAGGGAGTGATACCTAACCACATATATGCTATATGCCTTCATAATGATACAGTTAGTATGAATTACACGACACTGGTAAGACATCAGTCACAAAGTGTAATCCATCTCCAAATACAATCCTGGGTACACGATACCAGCGAGACCTTGGCACAAAGTGTAACCCACGATTACAACTAACTCTAATGCACATAATCAATGCATGAATGCAACATACATATGACAATCACATCACCAGTACCACCTCGGTCATGTCGGATTCCATCTCACACACAACCAAACACATGACGATCACGGTATCGATACCACCTCGGCCACATCGGATCCCATCATACATCTCCATATAATTCATATCATGATCGTAAAATGACAAATGTAACATATCATCATCGCATTTGAGCAATTACAATTAAACATATAATTCTAAGCATGTGAGTAATTTAATAATAATTAACATTCTAAAAATAAACACAGTCTATCCCTCACTTGGTTTATGATCGAGTGTGTTAGAGTTCAAGTATGACCACCAATCGATCAATTCAATTCCGGCTTTAGGGTACGTGCGCATCACTATCCTAGACACAAAGGGAATCGTATATCAGTACGCATCGAGAACATTAGGAGGGACCCACACAGGTCACCCCCAAAGGGTACAAACACTGTCCCCAAGTAACAGTACTATCATTGGAAACACCCACCGGAAACAGGGCATTTCCACCGAAAATATCAGTCCTATTTTTGGTGGAGAAGTCAGAGAGCACATAAGGCTCATATGTCCACCAGAAATATACCACTGGAAGTAGACCCAGGGGATCTAGTGGGCTGTTTCTGGTGGTGATTCAGGATAGTCCACCCATTTTGGGGGCTTTTCGGCTTGGGCCAGGATTTATTTTGTGGAGTTTGTAAGGGATGCTCTTAGCATCATTCTAAACCAAGAAAATTCCAATTTCACCAAACCGTTTAGGAGATACATCGATCGAATGATCAAAATTCTAGTTGGTCTTTTGGCAATACATGTTGTCGGAGCTCACCAGGCTTGGTTCGAGCTCAAAAACAACACCTGGGAGGGTAGAACACGCATTCTACGAATTTAACATAGTTTGTACACTAAGATTCCATCCATACCTAGTTTTGTTTAGGTCAAAATGAAGAGAGAGAGTGGTATGGGAGGTTGTACTTACTTCCGGCAATGATTCCAGCAACAAGGCAGCAGTCGGCACCAAGGTAGGCCTCCAACCTTCTCCTTCTTCCTCTTCTTCTTCCTTCCTCTCCTCTTTCTCTCCTCTCCTATGTTGAGCACAAGGGAAATGAGGATTCATTCATTTCCCAACTTATAACTTAAGTGGACCTTAGGGTTTGTTTGGGTTGGACCCCATTTGGACCAATCAAGTTAAAATGAATTTTGAGGCACAAGGACCCAACTATTTAGGTCCTTAAAGTACTCACACCATGAGGAAGGTGTGGAGGATGATTTGGGATCATTTGAAACCATTTACGATGTGAGTGGTGGGAACCACGGGCATCGAAACCCCGACAATAGCCTATCAACCCACCGGTAATAGGCACCGAATTTAGGCCCAGGCTGCTTTTGGTGGCTTGTTTCAGGTGGTCAAGATAGCTTGATGTCCCATGGCTGGTCTCGCACGGGTGGTTGCCCTCGGACATGCTCAAAGCCTTTCGATAATTTTTTATGCGTGCCAGAATTCAATTGCAGGGAGTTGGGTCATTTACAGTATAGAATCAGAAGGTATGAATCCCCTCCAGTTAGATAGGCACATAATACACGAACATGTGGGGTCATCTCTACCTCTTCAGCAATGCGCAGTCGTGAGCTAAAACCTGATCGTACTTTCGATCTCTAATCTGAGGCTTGTCACAATAGTTCAAATTATATTGGATTAGGGCACGGGTGTAACAATCAGGGTGGGGTACACTAGTATCTTTGTGTTTATCTCTCTCCTTGAAGCATTGTTGATACTCGAGCATAGATCGAGAACCTTGAACCAACTGAGAGAACTCACTCTCTCTCCTATCTCAAAAGCTTTCCAGAAAATAGTTCTCAAAGAAGGTCACTTTGAAGTCTGCCCAAGTGGGGTTCGGGTTACTAGCCCTCAGAATAGGCTCGGTGGCACTCCATCAATCATCCACTTCATTCTGTCACTGATAGCCCACACACAAAATTTGTTGCTTCTCAGTGCAGTCCATCAGTCTAAAAACCTTCTCCATTCCACCAATCCATCTTGATGGATACAACGGGTCTAGGCCCCCTTTGGAGAAGCTTGGGGGCATCAGCCATTGGAAATTCTCCATCATTTTCGTCAAGTCTGTCCATCCCTCTACATGGGCTTGGGCTTGATTCGGCATCGGGTCTTGCACCTTCCCATGCACTTGTGCCCCACCAGATGTTTGAAGGACAGCCGATCCAGCAGGTGTTGGAACGGCTACAAGTGGAGTAGGAGGAGCAGGCGATGCATTACGGGCTTCCATTGCCGCTTGAATTCTATTATCAATCCCGGCCATAAACTAGTTTTTCCTTTCTTTAACTCCCTGCATCATGTTATTCATGATAGATGCCACATCCTAGGTTGTAAGTACAAGTGGTGCCGGAGGTGCATTGTGGGGTCTACCCCGATTCTGTGTAGGGGAAGCAGGAGGCGACAGGCGTGATTGGGATTGGGATCGGGTGTTCCGACGTGACATGACTCCTGTGGAGGAATCTGATTAGTGCACATGCATATACTAGGTTGCCTGTAACTGGAACACATGCATGCATAGTGGGTCCCACACGTATTCGATAGTCAAAATTAGGGTTAGGGCATGCACAAGTGGGGTCCACACATATTAGGATCCGATCGCTCACGTATCCCAAAGGTGCACACCATTAAAGTAACAAACTAAAAATTAGATTTGAGAAAATAAAAATAATATATTTTCCAAATTAGTTCATCGGAAATAGGGAGACTTTTCATTGGAAATATGGTTCAATCCACCGGAAATATTAGTGGTATTTTCGGTGGGCAAAACAGAGATCAAATAGGAAATATTCACTTCACCGAAAACAGGCACTGGAAGCATGCCCAGTGTTTCTGATGGCACCAAAACGGCTATAAACAGGCTCAGGTTTGGGTTTTTTTTGTACAAAACCCTATTTTAGCTTGTGGAAAAGGTGTGGAAACGGCTAAGGAGGACTTTGCAACCCATTCCCTACCTTCCTCTCGTTATTTCGTGATCAATCAGCGTCGCATTCACACCAAAGGTATATTCCTCCTCTCTGTAACCTAGTTTTGTGATTTTCTTCTCTGTGAGATTTACATTCAGCTATTGAATTTGGTTTTTCATCCTAAATCCTTATGAATCATATTGCAACGATGTTTGGACGCCGTGTACGTACCCGACGTGCCATTGAACAAGAGGAGCAAGACCCCGTTGCCCAGTTCAACCTCATCTTGTTTGCTCTATGGCTGAGCGAGACCATTGGAAACTTTTCGAGCACCGCAATGTGGACCTGGGAGTCTATGTGAGGACCAATGACTTCCATGCATTCCGTCTCCGTCAATGGTTTGACGAGGTTGGGTGGTACCATATCTTAAAACCCAACAAGTACTACTACACCACATTGGTCAGGTTGTTCACTCCAACTTACAATGCGTGAACTAGGATACCGAAGAGATGCGGATCACCTCCTATATGAAGGGGGTAGAGATCTTCTTTGATATGGGGCAGTTGGCCAATATCTTGATGACCAGCAATGTCGGTGACCTAGTGTACTGCTCGCCTTAGACTCCAGCATATGAATTCCAGAGTCTCGATACCTTTCAGAGATAAATGACATGCTGACTAAGGAGGCCAAGGGATGGAACCATTCAGTCAACTATTTTACTCTTCCAAAGGTCGGCTGCCATGCGATTCAGTTGAATGTCCTCCCCACTTGCTGACACTATGATGAGGTATCCGCATTGCAAGCCAATGTGACCTACTGCATGTACATGGGGGCACAAATTCCTTGCCTCCTTATGTGGACCATGGTACTTGGGTTTGAAGGAGTGGACCACCGAGCGGGAAGCCTATGCTATGGAAGAATACTTACTGACATCTTCTACCACTTTGGGGTGGACTTGGAGGGAGAGGCAAGCTTGGGTGAAGAGGTCACAGACTTCAACAAAGATTCTCTAAGGAATATGACCATAGATCTAAGGGAGGTGACTTCTATTCCAGGAGAGGGTTAGCAGCATGTGGAGGTAGAGGGTGGCGGTGCGGACGATGTCAACGACGTTGTTGTTGATGATGGTGGAGGTGTGGGTGGTGCAGGAGGAGAAGCTGCTGGGGTTGGTAGGGCTCCACCACCTGATCCCTAGACTCTGGGTTCTATGGCTGCTTCTACTTCTCGGGGCACTAGGGTTGTGAGGCCTTATGGTCTCAATGATGTTATGGCCCGCCTAGACACCACCACATCTCTGATGAGGAGTATAGATGGCCGCCTCAACAGCATAGACATGAATTATTGTCTTATGGACAATAGTGGCCTCCCTTAAGGCATAGATGCAAGCGATGGTCTTCCATCTTGGTATTCCCGTGCCTCCTTCAGGAACGCATGGTCCGAACTAGGCTTAGGGCTAAAGACAGAACAAGCAGCAACAAGAGTAGTGGCATGTTTGCCACTATAGTTTTTAGGATTTTCCTTTCCATATTTTATTTGAGTTATATGTTTTAGGTTTAGTTGAACTTTTTACATTCTATCATTTGCTTCAATTGTTTAATTTCTTAGACTTAGGCTAGTTAGGGTTTTCTACTTTCAGTACTTTATTTTTCTTATGAAAAGTGTAAGCTGTGTATTCAAATTCTCTATTATAATGAAACGGCTTTAACACCTATGCTTGTCTCCTAATTGTGCAATTTCTATTATTACTGTCTTAAGAATTTTATTAAATCCTAATTTCACCAAGATCATGGTTTAGCTGAGATTATGAGTTAAGGCAGAGCATCGCGCTCTGATATCATAACTATCACACCCCAATTCCAGTAGACCCAACTTACCATTAGGAATATCGACGGTGTGAGTAAAACATGTACCTATCTTACAAACCTACCAGGATCTTTGATAACAGTACCTTAACATTTTTATAATCTAACATCACAAACCATCATAAACAACGAAATCAGAGTATAGTAGCGAAATCATAAATAAAATGGAAAAACGTCTAATGATAAACATAATATCATTAACCAAGTTATTATGTTTACAATCCTTCAAGACTTACATATATCAAGTTTAAAACATAATATTCACAAACTTGTACCAACATAATAAAAAATACACCGAACATCTCATGGCGCTACGTATGCATAAAAGTCACAAGCACAGTCTGGGCCATGCTCCACAGCGTCCGGCATCCACCAGTCACTCACTCCGTACTCAGGTCAGGAGGAAAAAGAGTCACTAGCCACAGGCACAACCGTACATGCATCATCAAAAGTGTGTACGTGTGGGGTGAGCTTTCCAACTTGCTCAGTGAAGAGTGGGGTTCAAGCACATCCAATAAGACATTCGCAATAATAATTTATGATGCATGATAGCGAAAATTAAACACATAGTTCATGATGCTCGTGATGCAGTTCATTTATTTATTATCCACCTAACAATACAAACTAAGTCTAGTAAATGATACTACGGTGCATTAGGTTGTATACTTCATCTCGGAACAGCCATTGACTACGTAAGGATACAAACCCTAGCCGTGAATAAAAACATGTTAGTCCCTGTATGCGTCCATGGGTCACCCAGCAAACCCCTGATAACCCCCTCCTGGCAGTCATGGCAGCGGTACATCATCGGCCACGCCGGACAGGTTCCACCTCTGGCAACAATTGCATTGTATCGTGGGTGTGGCATTCCGAAAAGGCACATCGAATATATCACATTGGATTATCCAATACCTCAACCCCTGTTGGTAAGGGTTCATAACATAGGGAGTGATACCTAACCATATATATACTACATGGCTTCATAATGATACAGTTAGTATGAATTACACGATACTGGCAAGACCTCGGCCACAAAGTGTAATCCATCTCCAAATACAGTCCCGGGTACACGATACTAGTGAGACCTTGGGCACAAAGTGAAAACCAAGACCGTTTACCTAATTTAACATACATATCACAGTTGAGTATGGACTACGCGACACCGGTACCAATCATCGGCCACGAAGCTTATCTATTTCAAAATGCAGTCCCAGGGTACACGATACCAATGATACCTTGGCCACAAAGTGTAACCTACGACTAAAACTAACTCTAATGCATATAATCAATGCATAAATGCAACATACGTACGGAAATCACGGTACCGATACCACCTCAGCCACACCGGATCCCGTCATACATCTCCATACAGTTCATATCATGATCGTAAAATGACAAATGTAACATATCATCATCGCATTTAAGCAATTACAACTAAACATATAATTTTAAGCATGTGAGTAATTTAATAATAATAAACATTCCAAAAATAAACATAATCCATCCCTCACCTGGTTTACAATCGAGTGTGTTTGGGTTTAAGTACGACCATCGATCGATCAATTCAATTCCAGCTTTGAGGCACGTGCACGTCACTGTCCTAGACCCAAAGGGAATCATACATCAGTACTCGTCGAAAACATCGGGAGGGACCCACACAGGTCAGCCCCAAAGGGTACAAACACTATCCCCAAGTGACAGTATTGTCACCGAAAACACCCACCGGAAATAGGGTATCTGTCCTATTTTCGGTGGAGAAGTCAGAGAGCACATAAGGCTCATATGTCCATCGAAAATATGCCACCGGAAGTAGACCCAATGGATTCAGTGGGCTGTTTTTGGTGTTGATTCAGGAAAGTCCACCCATTTTGGGGCTTTCTGGCTCGGGCTCGATCGCTGGGATTTGTTCCATAGAGTTTGTTGGGGATGTTCCCAGCATCATTCTAAGCCAAGAAAATTCTAATTCCACTGAGTCGTTTGGGAGATACGTCGATCAAATGATCGAAACCCTAGTTGGTCTTTTGGTAATACATGTTGCCGGAGCTCACCGGGCTTGGTTCGAGCTTGGCAACAACACAGGAAGGGTAAAACACGCATTCTACAACCTTAAAATGGTTTATACACTAAGATTCCACCCATACCTAGCTTTGTCTAGATTGAAATGAAGAGAGAGAGTGGTATGGGAGGTTATACTTTCCTCCGGCAATGATTCCGGCAACAAGGCGGCAGCCGGCACCAAGGTAGGCCTCCAACCTTCTTCCTCTTCTTTTTCCTTCCTCTCCTCTTTCTCTCCTCTCCTACGTTGAGCTCATGGAAAATGATGAAATGAATCCTCATTTCCCAACTTATAACTTAAGTGGACCTTAGGGTTTGTTTGGGTTGGACCCCTTTTGAACTAATAAGGTTAAAATGAATTTTGGGGCATGAGGACCCAACTATTTAGGTCCGTAAAGGGCTCACACCAGGAGGAAGGTGTGGAGGATGATTTGGGATCATCCGGAACCATTTACGATGAGAGTGGCGGGAACCACAGACATCGGAACCCCGACAGCAGCCTCTCAACCCACCAGAAACGGGCATTGGATCCAGGCCCAGGCTGCTTCCGGTGGCTTATTTTTGGTGGTCAAGACAGCTTGCTGTCCCATGGCTGGTCTCGCACGGGTGGTTACCCTTGGACATGCTCAAGGCCTTTCGGTAATTTTTGATGCGTGTCAGAATTCAAGTGCAGGGAGTTGGGTCACTTACCGTCTAGAATCAGAAGGTACGAATCCCCTCCAATTAGAAAGGCACACAATGCATGAACATGTGGGGTCATCTCTACCCCTTCAGCAATGTGCATCCATGAGCCAAAACCCGATCGTACTTCCGATCTCCATTTCGGGGCCTGTCACAATAATTCAAATTAGACCGGATTAGAGCACGGGTGTAACAATCAGGGTGGGGTACACTGGTATCTTTGTGTTTATCTCTCTCCTCCCCCATATAAAATGACATTGCGCCCTCCTATAGGTGATACCGTCTTTTCGTATCCCGTTGATGTGCTCCCCTATGCCACTTTCTTAAAGAATCCTCCCCTATCAAAAAGAAAGAAAAAAAAAGTATAAGATAAGCAAGTGTAGGGTAATATAAAGCAATTTTTTATTTGAAAAAATAAAATGGAAAACTCAAGAAAAGTTGCATTGACATGGTTGTAGGTATTCTTGGAGTTTTCCTTAAAAGAGGTTGAGATAGCATGTTAATCGAAGGAGGCATTTGGGAATCATTTTGCAATTCTTGGACAAATTTTAGGAACATTATTTGAACAAGGCAGCTCCTATAATTTTTTGCTTTAAAAAAGTACTATTTGTTGGAAAACGTATTATATATGTAATAGGAATGTGTATTGTTTGCTTAGATTTTTTCATATCCAAAAGCATATCTTAAGAATTTTGGAAGTTCAAGTATTCCAAAAAAGGTGCCAACATTTCTACCAAAATAAAAGAAATGGAAAGAAAATAGAACTTTTTTTAACATGACCTATGAAAAAGTGGACGATAATAATAATCATCATATGAAAAAGTGGACGATAATAATAATCATCATATGAAAAAGTGGTATTAATCTAGACTTACTAATCATTTTAAAATGACTAATTTTTAGTAATTAGAGATCTACTTTCAGGCAACCATCATAGCTACCATGATCACAAAGACCAACTAATCTTAATTGATCAGCCGAACTCATTTGAAGGAGCTAATCTAATGGGAAACTGTTTGACAATGATGAATACTAACATACATGAGGATGGCTTATGATCATGGGTAGCATGTAAGCACTCAACAATACTGTTTTTGGGTAAATAACTAAAAATGTTGGACTGAAATATTGTTTAGGGGAAGGGTTCTGACTTCTGAGCATGAGGTGGAGGATAAGCCTACTAATATGGAATTTTAATTTATGTTCAAAGGTGAGAGAAAAAATAATATAAAAATCAAATGTGATTAGGTGTTTCCTATGCCTCATGTTCAGAGACACTTTTCCCTATTATTCAAGAAAGTCAGTTTACTAATTTTCGTAGCTCATCATTTCTCTGTGAAAACAAAAACATGTGAGTTTAGAGATAAGATTGTTAGACAATTTGAACTCTATAACTTTTCTCTTAATTTTTTTTAATATTTCATTTGCATAAAAAAAAAATAATAAGTGCATTCAATGAGTTTTACCAGTTTTCAACTTATAATAATCAACTGTGAATGTATGATTATGGATCTTAAGGTCTAATATTCCTTTCACAATCCTCCAACTATCTACATTTCTAAGGGAATAAAATAAATAAATAAATAAATAAATAAAGAGTACTAAACCACTAAAAGGACAATAGGATAACAAGAAGAGAATCCAATGCATTTTATAATATCTTCCAACTAAGTTGGTTTTACTACCTGCTTTCATTTATTTTATGTCTTCTGTTTAAGTTCCATAGGTACTTATCATCATATACATCCAATGCCAGCCAGAGATTCATTCATTCCAATAATCTACATCCCTGCATGCGGATTGGCTAATTATTTCCCTCCTAAGCACAAATTGCATTTTTTTTTCCTTGGTAGGTCAATTAGGCCCTAATTTCACTAGAAAATGGGCCAAATCCTCTCCTACATTAATTTTGGTCCCAAATGAAAGTTGCCTAGTCAAAATCAAGTACATAAATGATAAAAATAACTCATGATTAGATGATATTAGATGCAAAAAAATGGTAAGGTAAGAAGAATCCCAAAAATTAACATAGCCACACACTGTTTTTTAGGACCCCTCTCCTTATACAATGAGAACAATAAACTTAGATGGCAGCATGAAGGGGTAAAATGATGTCTCCATATATATGATGCAAGACCACACTCCCTCAGACAATATGTCATATTCACTTCCCATTCAACGGTATGGAACTTTGGATGGCCTAATTGCCTTCTCCTTTTTCGTAGCTGTTGAATTTCTTTTTGACATATGTGGCAGGAGAATCTTTAAATTATAAAATCTAATCAGCCGGCTTCGTACGTGGACTTGCGAACCACTCAATTTTATTCTTATGCAACCAATAATTGACCGCACAAAAGCAAGAGTATGCATCCGATATATTGGGTGGCTTAATTAATAAAATCATGGAAGAGTAGAAAAAGCGTGTGGCCTGCACATTATAGGAAATACGGCCGTTCCCAGTGGAGGTTATTATCAATTGGGTCAAGGTCGTTATCTACACTTGCTACTCAGCTCCTTATTGGGTGGGTTTGGTGCTCTTTCTTCCTCTATTCAATTTGACTATATTGCCCTCTCTTTCTGCTTCTTAGGGTAATTTTTTTGTCTCTGTTCTATACTTTTCTCTCATAAAGCAAATTTTCATTTCCCTTTCATCCTTGATATATTAAAGGGAACTAAAAAGCCTTGCGACTCTAGTGTTGCCTATGCCTAGACACAATTTGGCAAAAAAGATCACATTGTCCCCCATCTTGTGTGTTGAAGATTCTCTTACAGTGACCTCTATCGGTACCGTGATTGGCATAAGTGACACCAGACAAGCAAAGTTCTTAATTTCTCCCTATTTTAGAATAGGGCAAGACAATCTTGCTCACTAGTGTGGCCACTGTGCCATCACAGGATAATGGGAGGCCATGCGAAAGCATCTAGGTGGGGGAACACGGTCTTTTTGTGAATTTGTGTCTTGGCATAAAGACATGCAAGCAGGTAGGGTTCTTATTTACTCTCTCTCTCTCTCTCTCTCTCTCTCTCTCTCTCTCTCTCTCTCTCTCTCTCTCGTTGCATTATGGCTCCCTTGCATATTGGCACCAATACTAAAAGAAGCCACACAAAAGCCCCACTCACTAGAGCGAGGCGGTCCACGAAAAGGATTTACTCTACCCCTCGAAGAGCTCTATAATTTTCATAATCTGATCTTAGAAGAAATTGGAAAAGCACATCACCAACTACCAAAGTCTTTCACTATATTTGCTATAACAGATGAAAGACACTACCACCTTTAACCATGACAACATAGAACCACTGATCTATTACAATTTGGATTTCCTACCCATGTTGTGACCTCTTCGCATGGGATCCCATTATTTATGGGGTAACTCCACTCCCTGCTCATTTTCTCCACATGAGGAGTTGATCCAGACTTGTCTCTTATATCGGCTAAGCCAATGGTGGGTGAACTAGTGCAAGACTTCTAGTCTGGTCTTTGATAACAAACACAAATAGACACATTAAGAGAGAGAGAGAGAGAGAGAGAGAGAGAGAGAGAGATGACTGGGGAATTAGGGATTTTTAAAGTAACAGAAAAGAAAGAGGTGCATGTTTTTTAGCCGAATTAAAAAAGAAGTTTGGATAGAATAAATATAGAGAAAGTATAGGGGAATGATAGAGATTTTCTCTTTTAACAAAAGTCCATTTTACATCCTTTTCTAATAATAAACTAACTTTCTAACGAAAAAAAATTAATAATAATAATAATGAACTAACTTTTTGAATGTGTGGCTCCATGCAAAACCAGAATCTCTCACATAGAGCAAATATACACCATACTGTTGAATGCCAGCTGGTATATGAAGACATGATTTTGACAATATTTTAGAAAAGCATGAGTTTGATAACATGTTGAAGTGTCCAACCTAAATGCTTACCTATTAGATGAAGAAATCCAATTAGCATATGAAGACACATAAGGTTTCAAAGATTTCTAATATGAAATTATTACCAAAAGCCACCTCTCTTTTATCTTTCACTATTGATCCAAGTAAACGCAATGATTTTAATTTCACGAAAGAACATAGAAAAAAAAAAAAAAAAAATCCCATGGCCATAAGCCTATTCAAGGAAATTCTTAAGCGAAAAAATGAGTAGTAGTGAGATGATTGTCTTTTGGATTGGGATAGAAATCAAACACAATGATTTGGATGTGAACTCAATAATCTATCCGAGATAGATCATGAAAACTGACATTTCGTCAATTTTCTAACCATACACGGTATCAAGTTTAAGGGAAAAGGATTATATAATAATCAAGTGTATACATTTTTCTCATAGATTTTCGTTTCTCTTTCTCTTCAATAAGTATGAGTCCTATTATACCGAACATGGAGGTAAAACTATCTAAAAATGCTAGAAGCGTACATTATAGAATAGAAGAGCTGAACTAGAGGTGTAGATTATAGAATTGACCAGCTGAAATAAATACATGAAAATGATTATCAATGAAAAAGAAGTGTACGTGGAGCAAGTCTTATGAATATATGGCTTGTTGTAGTGCCTACGAGTGAGACCAGCTTCGTTCAACAAAGCACCAAAATTAGTTAGGTCTCTCTCTCTCACACTCGGACACACAGTAGGCTCTTCAAAAATAAAAGGAGGTTGGGCCTAAACGTTACCCAGAAAAGGATGGAAATGGATTCTTTGGCAAGGATTTGATGGCTCTCTAATCGAGTTGACCTGACCCTTACCCACCACACCGGCTATCGATATATATAGATTGGAATAATAGAGATGTTTATTTATAAAAGTGTTTTGGATTCTCTGGAGTCTGGAATGCGTGTGAGGTTGGATAACTTTGCATCTCATCTTCACAGGAGGAGGAGAAGAAGAGGATTCATAATAGGATTTTAGGTCAACTCGAGCATTTTAAGTTTCTATGACCAAAATGCCCTTCACTCCTTTTTTATTCTCTCTCCCTGTGGAGTGTGGAGTGTGGAGTGTGGAGTGTGGCATGTGAATCTTCTACCAGACCCAACTTGAAAATCTGATTTGTACCATTGGTTTTGGGTACCCATTGTTCCTCTGACAAGGCATGGGTATGCAATATAAATGAGGGAATAAAAATAACTAGTTATAGAGAGATACTATCACATACACTCATATAAAAAATACAAAGCACGCCAATCATTTTCTGTTCTGATGGGGAATCACAACTCACAAGCTTCTGCTTTTAGTGGCATGCTTCATGGATTTGAACTCAGAATATTGCATCTCTATAATCTCAGAAATGGAAAGGTATTGATCAAACAATAAACAAAGCCTTGCTGTATAAACTGGATCATTGATTTGGGGCCTTGGGGAGTGGAGGGGATGACACCCATTCACACACACAGAGATATAGAAAGAATGAGCTAAGGAAAGAATAATTTTAAGAACAGGGAAGGAAGTGGATTGTGACTTGTAACCCGGGTAAGTGAGCTTTTTACATACAGAACAGAAGGCTTTTAATTCTGGGGAGGCCAAGCTTGATTTTTGAAAAGGAGAAGAGTTTTATTGGGAGAAGTAAAGGAATTTATTTACTTTTTTTTTATTTCCCTTAAAAGAGAGAGAGAGAGAGAGCGAGAGAGAGATGTTGGAGGACTTTGGATGGTTACCCATAAACATCGTCTGCTCCTCCCGACTCATCATGAGTCATGACTCATGAGACAACCGAAGAGACCTACTGATTCCTTTATGTGTCGTGTCATGCAACTAAGAGCTTGTGTCTCTGTCTCTCTCTCTCTCTCTCTCTCTCTCTCTCTCTCAAAGGAATCAAGATTCAAGACTCTTCAACTCGACCCCTTGAGGCTTTAACGGTTAAAACTCACTCTCCTCTTCACTTTCAACTTCTTCACCCCTACGCCATTTGTCAATCCTGTTTTGGCCAGCTCACAAGTCTCAACTCCCCCATTCAAGTTCTATCTTCCCGACTCTTTCTCTTCCTCTCTCTTTCTCCTTTCTCTTCCTTGTTTTACTCGTCGGATTTCTCGGAGTAGGTCTCTGAGATGAGATGCGTGTTCTATCGGGATTTATATTAATGGTTCTGTATAGATACTCTCTTGAGAAGTGAGAACTATTATTCTGAAAGAGATTTCTCTAGATTATATGGTTTGTATGAAAAACAACAAAAAATAGAGACTTTTTGGAGGAAACCCAGAAAGCACAGTTGTGTTTTTACCTTCTCTGTCCAGTGTCCACCTATTTTTCGCAACTGTCCTCCCCAGATTTGTAAGGACGTGGTATTAGTGGGTTATTTTTGTGAGAGATCTGGGGAGGTTTTTCTTCGTTTTCCGTTTCTTTTTTGTTTGAGCTGTAGAGAACGAGAGACATGGAGAATGGCGATGGAAGAGATGGTTCTGTCATGTTCAGCGACGAAGAGTTGGATGAGATAAGTGGGTTGAAGAGAGGAGGAGATCATATCGAGGCTACTTGTGGGTGCACGAGCCATAGGTATGGTGATGCCGTAGGGAGGCTTAGGGTTTTCGCTGGAGGCGATCTTGAGATTAGCTGTGAATGCACTCCTGGCTGTAAGGAAGGTTCGTCAAATCTCTTAAGCTTCTATTCTTATTTCTTCCTCCTGTCCTTTTCTCGCTTTTGTTTTCGTGATGGGTTTTCATCTTTGTGCATGTTATACTTTTTTCTTATTGTCTGATACATTGGGCTCAAAGTTATGGAATGTCTTTGTTGTTTAATCTGTTTGTGGTATAGTTCTTTCCTCTTTATTCTGCATTATGGCTTTCATCACCAGGAGTGCATACGTCTCGTTTTCTTTATATACATGCATGTAATATGTATGTATATTTGTCCAAGTGACGGGTCTTCTACTTACATATATGCTTACTTTATAGCCTCATTGATCGAGAAGAGCTGAACATGTATCAATACACTCTGAATTGAGTAGAGGGCTCATTTCTTTTCTTTAATTCTTGGGATGGGCTACGGTGGCACTGCAACCCATGAAACTCAACAACCCATGATTGTTTTTTGGTTCTTGTTTCTGGCATAGATGGAGATTGGGTCATTTGGATGGCTTTATATATTTTAAAGGTGGTGTATAGGTCTGCTTATTGTAGTCTGACTTTTTAGGATGGTGAAGTTGACATTTCTGTATATCCATTGTTGGGCATTGGTGAACTTCTTGCATCCTCCACATAATTGCAACTGGAGGATTTAAACCTTAGTATGCATCCATACCTTGCGACGGTTGTACTGAGTTCCAGTGAGTAGGGTGGGTTATGGGTAGTTGTTTTAGAATGAGATGCGGGTCTTTTTCTTTGATTTGTATCTCCTTTTCCTTGCATTGGGACACATACATCGAGCGATTGTTACTTCCTTTTTGTTGTCCTACTATACATGCTAATAGGAAGTACAAAAATTCTTTGTCAAGTGTGCATGCTTTGGGTGTATGATCAGATTAACTATGATCACCTGATAGCCTTCTATTTCTTGATCAGAGTTTTCTCTGTGTTTCTGACTGATGATTGGTGATTGTGATCACTAGATAAGTTGACCCCAGCAGCTTTTGAGAAACACTCTGGACGAGAGACTGCCAGAAAATGGAAGAGTAATGTATGGGTCATTGTCAAAGGGGAAAAGGTTCCTCTGTCAAAGACGGTGCTGCTTAAGTACTACAATCAAGCATCAAAAAATGCGAAGAGTTCTAACAAGTCCCATAATGGACGACCTTGTCATCGGGATGAGTTTGTTCGCTGCACAAGGTGTAACAAAGAGCGCAGGTTCCGTCTCAGGACCAAAGAGGAATGCCGGATTCACCATGATTCTTTGGCTAATCTTAACTGGAAATGTGCTGATCTGCCATTTGACAAGTAAGGCTCTCTATGTCGTAAATGAATGTGTGATTATTCAAGTTTTCTTTAAAGATAATGGTCCATGAAAATATATTATTTGCTTTGGATGGGAATGAATGTGTGACTTTCTTAATTGTCTTCATGATTGTATACTGTCCATGAAAATGTATTATTGATTTTCTTTTGAATGGGATATTTTTTTTCTTAACTGCAAGATTATTTTGCTATGTCATAGCTTTCAATCTATCAACATGAAAGCATGTGAGTTCGGCATTGTTTATACATTAAGTCTGCTGCTCTTATTCCTATTCAAATATTTGGCATGGGAAATTTTTGTTTTTTTGAAGGGGGGGGGGGTTGCCTGTACTATAATTATGTCTGATTGGCTTAGATATTGTGCTATTCAACAAACCATTGCCTCGAGGGGCTCCAAAGTTTGGAGAAATTAATGGTATTCTAAATATTTTTATCAGATTTTTTATTTTTTTTAATTATTATCTTTATATGTGGGAAATATCATACTGGGGAGCTTGCTACAAACCAGAAAGGCGAAAAAAATCTGCACTTCATATTTGTTCTTTTTTTTCATAGATATCCTAAACTTATTTGTTGTATTGTTTGTTTTACAATTTTGGAATCTGGATATCGCACCAGATCTCTCTGCTAGTGAGTTCCTTTTGAACTGCTGGTCCTGAGCCCAGGTAAAACGATGGTGGGGTGCATCAGGTTAGAGACCAGAATTCATGTAAAAGGAAAAGTTTTAGGTAAATTTAACCTTAAAATAGATGGGGCTTTGTCCAAACCTTTTAAAAAACATGGATCATGGAGAAACAACATTATGTAGCTGACTTGCTAGTATTTGGAGTAAGGTTTGGTTGAGTTTCTTTCTGTAGCTGAAAACTTTACTTTTTACATGGATTTTTCCTGAAAACAAATGGATCAAGGCTGTTGCTTTCTGGGCCGAAGAAATATGAAGGGGCCTGCACTTTGATTTCAGTTTTATTTTTTCAATATAAATGCATATCACCCATGAATGCTTTTAGATATAAGGGTTTAATCTGGTCATCACCAGTGGCCTTCAATTGTTGTACATGTGGTTAGACACAGCTGTGGATATATTATAGTTGCTTCTATATTTGTTACATATTTTAAGTTTGGTATGGTTTGTGAGAGAATCTCCATGACTTATATACCTGTGTTGTCAGTTATTCCCTTCATCTGGCGGCATCAATCAACTTTTTTCAGGATGGACCAGTTGATTTAATAGTTAACTTGAATTCAAATTTGGAATTGATGACCATAGTTGGAATATGCTGTCAGCTTCTGCTGATATCTACAACTGAATCTGTTGTCACCAGGATCATTCTCTTCAACATGGTCTGTCTTCATCCAGATTATGGTTGCTTGGTGATTTTGTTAGAGATAATGGTGATTCAATCGTGTGATCTATTTCCCTAATAACTTCAGTTATACTAGGAGAACTGTGGTAGTGGACCCGCTTTAGCTGTGTTCTACTTATTTAGTGATTACTAATCGGTTTCTTTTAACGCATTTTTTTCCTTGCCTTTGCTTGGATCCATGTAGCCGACCCCATTAAGTTGGGCTAAGGCTTTGTTTTTGTTTGTTTTATTATACTAGGAGAACTGTGGGATGCGCATATTTTATGCTGCATCACCATTGTGGGGGAATTATTTTTTCCTTTTGGTAATCGCTGTGGAAATTGGAAACTGCCTCTCCTGCGTAGCAAGGGGGTAAGGCTGTTTACGTTTGCCCTTTCCAGACCCTGCAGTAATGGGAGCCTCGTGCACTAGGTTTCTCTTTTAAGTAATTGGTGTGGAAAGAGCCTGGCAAACTGTTGCAAAGCTGTGCAAAACTACCTAGCTATAAAAAGTAGGAGGTGACTCTGCAATCTATGTGATGCAGATTAATAACCAAAATAGGCTTGTTTTATTAGGAATAAGCCTAGGGTTGGGTTGTATATGTGTTGGCACTTCAGTCCATGTGATTTGGAGTGTATTGGGTCACTTTTATGGGTCTAAAAGGGGGGCTCTAAGATTGAGTACGGGATTACTAGTTAGTTTCCTTTTTAGTTGGGTTTGATTTGAGTTATATTTGTTTCCTTAGGAGTCAACTTATTAATTGAGTCAAGTCATTAGTAGTTAGTTTCCATTTTCAACTAGTTCTAATTTTAGTTTTTAGTAATTATTGTATTAAGAGAATATTTGGTTTCCTTTTTGAGGAACCTTCTATTTTGTAATTCCCTCCCCCATCAACATTATAAATAAAGAGGAGGAGACTCCTAAAAAAAGAGACGATTTATGAATGAAAAAAAAAAAAAAAAAGCTTCTTGCTGTTGCTCTTCTGAGCTTGCTTTGTGTGTGATCAAAGTGGCGGTCTTGTGTTTGATCAAGGCTGAAGGAATTGGTGTTTGATCTAATTGACTCTTTGCGGAGTGAAGTCCAAGAGGTTCTCTTCTAGTTATCTCTTTCTTTTCTTCCATACTTAAGGTGTTCCACATCTGATATACTGTTACAGGTATTTAATTAACTTATTTTCTCAGTTCTGTCCAGAGAAAGAGGATCGGTGAGCATAATTTTCTGGTTCTGTCTTGAAAATTGCAGATTCTGTTAGCAAGTTTCAGAACCTGCCTAGACCTAATTCATCATTCCATTAGTCCCTTTATTATCTGCTTCTATTCTGATTTCTGAAACCTTGTAATCTGAGATTGATATTCTTAATTGTAGATCTGATCTCATCCTTGTTATTAATCTGTTTTGAACTATTCTGGTATTTATCTGATGTTCTCTGAGAGTATCCTGCAACATTGGGACTAGGTTGACTTGTCAATCCTAGTTCTACATTACCATGGATAGTACCCTCTCCTTTATCACATGTATCCATCACAATATATTTTCAACTCTTTACAGAGACAGGCCCATAAAATATGTGTTCTCTTCCTTCATTAGTTAATATAGTGTGGTAGATTTCAAGCTACTAAGTCCGGGGTCCCCATGTTATCAACGAGGTATAGTCCTGAATATATAGGAAATATGGTGGACCCCATTTAGTTGGGGATAAGGCTGAGTTGTTATTGTATAGGCAGAGACTGGTTTTTGTGTCATTTCAGTATGAGTTTGGGCAACTCTCTTCACTCTAAATTATCATTTCAATAATTATCTTTTGGTTGTTGTCAATTTATACTCATGTTGGCAATTTTTTTTTTTCAAAAGTGCTCATGTTTTTCTACATTTAAATCGTTTTAGGAATTGCATGAACAATGTATACTGCTTCAACTAATAGCAGTTCAAAATTCAATCTTAAAAAATATTCCATTCACCTTGAAGGAATCCTGCATTATTTCAATTTTCAGTAAAATAAACTAGAATCATGTGGTGGGATTGGTAGGAAATTGGCAGGCAGTGAGGAACCAAGTGGAGCTTTCCAAGTTATTCAGCATAATTTTTCAGGGTGCCAAATTTGACATCATGTCCTGCTGCCATCCTTTTATCCTTGTATTGAAGGCGATTGCAAAGATGATCAAATGTACTCAATTTAAATGTCATGATCTTTCTCCTGCCATCTCCTTGATATGGTATATTATGAGGAACCACTTTAAGATTTGGTTGTCTGTGTAATTATCATTGAAATATTCCATTCCTGGGTCAGGACTTTCTCTGATTTCAAAATGTTCTCCAAGTAAAGTCTTTGGGAAGCAAGCTGTATGGGTCAGTTTGAGATTTCTACTTCCTAGTCAAGGTGTATAGAACCTAAGCCTAAAACATCTACTAAATCTCGTAGTAGTCTAATTTTGCTTTGTTTTAGTGCCAGATTAAAATTGTAGAAAGTTGTAGGTTGAATACTGCTTTTGACATTTTACTTTGATTTTACTTGTGGACTTGAGTATCTTACTGACACTAAAACTACAAATTGAAAACTAGGTTACCTATTGATCCTGAACAGTGGCCAAATGTTCACCACCTTAGGGATTTTTCTAGAATTGTTTTTAGCTGTTGATGGATATCTCAGCAGAGCAGAGAGGGTACATGGGATCCTTGCATTGAATATTTTTGCTGAAAAGAATCTGTTTGCTATTTCATTATCAGGAAACAAATTGTTTTTTCTAGAATTGTGCTTGTTAGAACAGTAATTTTTCTTTTCTGCTGCATCCAATTTGACTTTTGAATACACACTTTTTTTTTTCGGTCTTCCTTTTAGTCTTCTGTTTATGCCTTAGACAATGAATTAAGTCTTAACCGAACTATTTGGGGTCAGATAAGGACTCCAGTTCATCCATTACAGTCTATCAAGAGCCACATCTTTTCTTGTCCTTTCCATTTCCCTTTAAAACTTCTGAACTGAAATTAAGAATGATGAGGGGAAATAAAACCATATTGTATTCTACTTAGTCCATATAATGTGCTTGGTCAATTGTTGATTGTGGTCCCTCCCGCTCCTAAATGATAACACATAGCTTTATTGGTCATTTGTTATCCTCTGTTAGATAACACATCTGAATGTCGGCATCCATAGCTTTCAAGCATACTTTTTTTTTTTCTTTTCCAGATGAATAGAAAATATGTTGAAGAAAAAAAAGGGAAAACAAAACAGAACAGAAGCCTCAAGGGCTAGCCAAGGGACAAGACCCTTCCAAGCACACTTATTTTATGCGTGTACTTAAAAGGTGGTAAGTTTTTGTGAAGGACCCTAAAAGGGGAGAGGGTGTTTCAAGTTAAACTGAAACCATATCTGGTAGAAGTCAAGTGCCCAGTGTGATTTGTTGTCGAATGTATCATTAGGCCATGAGCACTGCCTGTAGAATGGCTAACTAGTATAGATAGATACAATGACTAAATATCCTGTATGATTTTCATCTACGCGCTCCTTATTGTTATTCTTTATTTTTTTTCCCTTTATGCTCAAAATTCAATTTCTACCTTAGTTTCTGATATTGCTCACTTTCCCTTGTTCAGAATAACATGTGATAATGAGGAAGAGCGTGCAAGTCGTAAGGTGTATAGAGGTTGTTCTCGTTCTCCTACTTGCAGGGGTTGCACCTCTTGTGTGTGTTTTGGGTGTGACATCTGCAGATTCTCAGATTGCAACTGTCAGACCTGCATCGATTTCACGCGCAATGCTGGAACTTAGTTTACTAACCACCTCTTAGACCAGGTATTCCTTGTTTATTGGTGGGAAATTCAACTTTTATCTTTCTTTTCATTTTTGTTTTGGTCCTCATGAGGCCCCCACCTTATTATATAGAACATTACCATTTCTTTTCTGTGTCTACTTGGAAGTCACAGTTAGAGGGGTTCAGTTTTTTGTTGTTCTCAACTGGTTTGAACTTGCAATTGCAGTAATTATCTTACCATTGGAAATTTATTCTGCGGAAGTGGATGATATTCCCAATTCTTTTGAATGAAAAATATTCCTATTATAGAGGAAATATTAATATGAAGGTGTTTCACTTTCACCTATGGTTTTGCAATTCTGATATGCTGCTGGGGTTTGTGCACTATGCAAATACATTTATAATGGGGAGGGATTGTTATCCTGTTTGAGCCATCAAGAAAACAAGTTAAGCGGTCAATCCTTGAGAACTTTGACTGACCTAATCCTGAATTCAAGCCGGTCATAACACCACCAACACAACTTGAGGCAAGGAAACCTCAAAGAATCCTGCACCCGGCTATCAACCTTAGGTTATCTTACTTATTCTTTCTCTCCAGCCCCTCCCAAAGAAAAAAAAAACCTTAGGTTCTCTTGAAGTTTCTCTAGTAGTAGGGAGGTATGATATGAATCTTTATTGAACATCGTATACATGGTAAAAATGTCTAACCGAGCATGATCTCATAATTTTATTTGATAAAAGAAAGTAGTTAACAACAGTGGGCAAGATGAGTCAAATTTTCTGTGTTTAGACTTTAGACTAATATGTACTGCTTTTCTGCTTTGATTAAAATTTACCATGTTATATAAAAAGAGTTTGGATGAGCACTTATTTTGCCATGTGGTAAAATTAGATGTCGCTCAAATCTTGTGGAAAGATAGAACCATATGTCCTTTGAATATATGTCAAGTTTCAGCAAATGCAGTTAGGCAATTGGGCATACACAGGAAGGGTATCCATTACATGTAGGGTTGTTACTGATTGTATTTGAATGTGAAATTTTACATGTAGCTCCAGAGCGGTACGTAAGAAAACCAAATTAGTTACTTTTGACCTATTGACCTAATCAGCCTGCCTTGCAGATTGGCCTGTTGGCCATAGACAGAACACTATTGAGCTTGGCTAATGTGGAGCTTTGGGATCAAAACCAACATCAATTGCAGGAACATGAGAACCCCATTTCCTCTCCCAGTCTTAAAATTCAGTTCTGAACTC
Source organism: Macadamia integrifolia (assembly GCF_013358625.1). Lineage (NCBI taxonomy): Eukaryota > Viridiplantae > Streptophyta > Magnoliopsida > Proteales > Proteaceae > Macadamia > Macadamia integrifolia. Next base: position 5,955,150 of record NC_056558.1, on the reverse strand, counting down.
GACTGATCTTACAACCTGTCTCTGTTCACAGCAGTTAGAAGAAAAACACTTGAAATTTCTATGAAACCATTTTCAATTACATGTCTTTTGACTCTGGTGACACTGAATTCAAATGGCAACTTTCACAGATTAACAGTTATCTCTGGAGGATGGTCCATGCCACACACACACACACTTGGCTGCGTGGTCCATGGGCAAAACCTTAATGGACATACTGAAAATCAGCACACACGCACAGCTTAGCTGCGTGGTCCATGGGGCAAAACCTTTATGAATATATTAAGCATCATAATGATTAATCTTGATGCATCGTTTGAGGACTATATCAAAATGAAGGTCTACAACTACATTCTCAGTCAAGAGAATTAGTCAAGAAAGACCCACTTGACTCTACCTAGTGGCCTTCATTCGTAATTATGGCACTGGGTCTCTCTATGAGTATGAGGTGCAGTATCTTGGGTCATGGAGATGGATTGAATCTGATCCCATCAGAGCCAATTTTAATATTCCTAATCCCGATCTGATTAAGGCATAGATGATTACTAAGGTTATGTTTGGTTGCAAGGGGAATTAAAGGGAAGGGAAATGAAATTTTCATAATTAAAAAGAAAATCTATGTAATCATTATTCCATGTGACTAACATTAACTTCAAATTCTTCTATATTTGGTTATGAAATTTCACTTCACTTTGCATCCAAAACCCTTTGCTATAATATGTAAAAAAAAAAAAAAAAAAAATGTCCATGAGGTAGTCTACCTGCTTTTGCCGATGAGCAATATCCGCTTCTGGTTGTTCGATCTTAATACGTAATAGAACATGCTCTTGATTGAGAATCTCTAGATTGCATAATTACTCGTTGATTGCTCATTCGTTCATTACTCAGGACTCCATGCTCATTATTTATGACTCCTCGTTCATTTCGCTCATCAATTACAACTCCTTGTCGGTTCGGCTTGGGCTTTTTAAGATTTCTTTTCCATTTATGCCTTACTAAATATGGTTAAAAAAAATTAAAAAATTAAGTAGTTTATATACTGAGATTAGATCATATAAGGTAATAATGATTACAAAATTTCTTTTTTTTTAAATACTAAAATTAGCCTAAGCGAAATATATCCAACTGTGACATTTTATTTTTGGGTAGGTAAGTATGATGTATTAAAGAAAAAGAGAATAATACACATGAACAACCCCTAAGAACCCTCCTAATTATATGGGGAACAAGACCCTGAACCATATAGGAATATGATAAGCCCTACCAAACAAGGCGAATACAAAACAATTACATCCGGAAGTTGACAACTAATGTTTGTGAAGAGGCTAAAAGATCCGCTGGCGGGTTTTGTTCTCTCTAGACATGCACCTACACGTTCCAAGGGCCGCATACGTACCTTCCCATTAATAATATAAATTGCCAACATAGAATCAAATCTAATAGAAATTTCCATGTAACCATTTTCAATGCACAACGAATCCCCCTCTAAATAGCAAGCATCTCCATGCATGGGACTAACAGCTCCTCTCCTAATCTCGCTCCCTTGGCCGCCCTTCCTTGAGTTGGGATGCCTTTGGACTGTCATCCTAATTGGCCCATGGGCCCTTGATAGGAATTGCTCAAAAAAAAAAAAAAAAAAAAAAAAAAAAAAAAAACTCGCATAAGCCATTGTTGGGGATCCTTTAGTATCACTAATCAGTCCCCTCATAAGAATTTCTATCATTGGATAGAGTATGATGATCCATGTGGCTTGTAATCCCCAACACAAGAAACTAATTCCGGACATTTTGAAATCATGAAAGAGGATTGGAATCAGACCTGGAGAGGACATCGTCCTTAATTGCTGTTATAATTTGAGACCGTAATCTTGTTTGATTTCTGAAAATTCTGAAAATTCTTCCGTCCACAAGTGTGGAAGAGTGAAACTGAAAGCAAGCTTCTCAACAACCTTGATATTGTCATCACCTCCAAAATACGTAACGAACCCAAATAGCCACATCAACAAGGTTGTTCGGCTGCCTTCTGATGAGCACATTTATGTGTGAAATCTAGGGTAGTAAAACATGCATTTTACATATTTATAATGGAGCTACCTTGGGTTTTACTCTCTTTTTACAGGTGTTATATTTTCAAGGCCTTAAGGACTATGGGGCGCTATATCTTCAATTTTACACGTAAAGTGATCATATTTCTTTTCATGGTTACGAAGAGGACGAAATTCTAAGCAAGATGGAGGTGTTCAATTAAAAGTACACATTTGTTTGGTCAACCGTACAAGTGATTATTCTTTTCGGGCCAGAAAAAGAATAATGGATCAGAGCTGAACCGAGATGCAGAATTAGCCCGTCTGCAGTTGTCCCAGGGGTATAAAGAATATTCCAAATGGCAACAAGGATCGATGGACCATATCCTTAAGTGATTGAAGATTCATTTTTGGTAACAACAACTACTTAGCGTAGTTGGTGAGTTGTGGTATGCAAAATCTCTTTCTTATTAGGAGGTCTCTAGTTCAAACCTCTTAGCTACCATTTTGTTGAGGTTTTTTTTAGAAGATTTTATCTCTCTTTGAAGAAAAGAGAGAGGAAATAAAGAGAAAAAATAGGAAAAAAAAAAAGAAAAAGACAAGGGCATGGATGGAATTTTTCATTAAAATAGAACATTGTCCAAATCCAAGTAAGAAAAATTGGCTGAGGGGGGTTTCTTGTGCAAGAAGAGAGAAAAATAGAAAAAAGGTAGAAAAAAAAAAAGGCAAGAAAAATCGTGAGAGATTTTCTCTCCACACGTTTTCTCTCTTCTCTCTCCTCCACCTCATCAATAAGATAAAAAAAAACTTTTTTTTTTTAAAAGCTTAAATCGTTAGCTTCTCTCCCCCATTCTCTATATAATAGAATTAACACAAGGAGATGAGACACTTCATTATTCTTTTAGGGGTTTTTTTTTTTTTTTAGTTGCTTTATCTCTTTCTCTAGTTTTATTTCTCTCGCTTTAGTTCTAGGTTTATGCTTTAAACACTTTTGTAAGCTCTTTTTATTCAATTAATGCAAGCACTTATGTTTTTGATTTAGTCTTTTATTTTTTAAGTAATTGAAGTTGTAATTTTCAAGTTCTATTTATAGGCTTAGTTCTAGGTGACAAGAACAATCTATGGAGCATGTCTTTCAAATTCAATTTTTTTTTTTCTTCAGATTTGTTTTCTCTTGTACTAAAAATTTCAGATTTAGTTTATTCTAGATCTGATTTTTAGTACTGGTAGTATCTCAAATCCATCAAGTTTTCAGTTCAAGTAAGTAGGCTCATTCAATTGTCTTCTCACCCCTCTCTCATTTCCCTTTTCTGACTATCTTTTCTTTCTTAATTTAGGATTTTAATTTTAGTCATTACATTATTGCTTTCCCTTTCCCCCAAGGTTCATGGCTAGTGTACGTGTTTTCTTTGCCTCTCCTAGCCATAGAACCATCATTTTATTATTTTTTATTTTAATTGCCTCCCTTTCCCTAAAGCCAAGTAGAGTAACCCTTATAAGAGTGACTTTTTGGTCAAGTAGGGAAGCTCATATTATGATGCATCCTTCGTGCTAAATAGAGAAACCTACTTGTAAGTCTCTCTCTAGCTTTATCCCCTTTCTTTTACTTTATTTTTATTTCAACATTTTTTTTCGTTCATTGTTTTTTAATTGCATGGGGTGTTTATTTTCAGTTATTTATTTATTTAATTTTAATTACGTGGCTAGCATATTTAAATTCTTAGATGATGAATGGTTAGGTAGTTATTTTAGATACATATGTTTAGGACGGTAGTTAGAATAAGATCACAACCATTAATTGGTTTACTTTCACATTATTAAAAGAAGCAAAAAAATAAAGTGACTGCTCTCCCTGTGTTCGACCCGTAGCTACACTGATCCGTATGCTTGCGGTTACATTTTAAAATCTCAAACACCTTCCATCTTAATCCAGCTATGACTTAGCAAGATACTATGCTATTCAAGGTTTGAGGAATCATATTTGGTCAATACTGTCGGTCGGATTGGATTGGGATCAGATCAGAATTGGCTTTGACCGATCTCAATTCTTGGATGATACCATATCAATGAATTGGTATAGACGAAGGGTAAAATAGTCTAAACAATGTTTTTTAATTGAAAGCAAGGGTATTTCTATCTTCTGATACAGAGTTCTCAAACCTTGATCCTATTTATATGTTTATACTTGATACAATTTGTTCAAGTTGGTTGGATGGCTGTGGGGTTGAACTTCTAGCTCGATGGTAAGCAGTTAGGCAGTTGGGCTTTGAATAAGTTCCAAGAAGGTCACTAGTTCAACTCTCTTACCACCCACCTTCTTGAAAATAGTAGTAGTAGTTGTAGTATTGCAATAAGTGTGGCTTAGTGAGGCCCCCTTGCTGGCCACTCATGGGTCCCTTGTTTTGCCCCTATGTGGGTCTTTGTGTGGCCCCTCCACTCATGGGTCACTTGTTCTGCCCCCATGTGGGTCTTGGGCCCGTTTGATAATGTTTCAAGAAACAAGTTTCTGTCCAAAAACGACAAAAACAGAACAAAAAGAGTTTGGTAAAACTATTTCGTTTCACTTATTTTCAAAAATATGAATTGAAATTTCTACCTATTTATGGTTCAAGAAATGACCCAGGCGAAACAAGTTCTATTTATTTCGCCGTTTCTAGAAACGACTCGTGGCCATTCTATTCGCTGGTTACTATCGATTTCCAGAAGCACGACTATCAAACACCTTCAATTCTATTTTTGTTTCTAGAAACTGAAATTTATGTTTCTGTCATTTCTTGAAATAGAAATGGCAGAAACGTTATCAAATGGGCCCTTTGTGTGGCCCCTCAATGGGTCTTCCTGGACTTGTGGTACTTGAACTAGCTCCCCAAACCCCCCCCCAAAAAAAAGGAAAATTTACCACGCTACCCCCTGGAGAATGCCACAATTATAAGACCACTCCATCTGTTTCACCAAATTATACTCAGACCTCCTACCGTCAGTCAATGTCAAGTGTGGAGTTAAAATGACCATTATACCTTTGCCATTAAAAAACCTATCGATTTTTACCCTTATACTCACTCACCTTCACCAAGAGACATCAAACTAGACGATGACCTTCCCATCGTTGATGAAGGACTGAGAAAAGCGTTTGTTCATCACCAGTGAGGTATCTCTCTCTTTCTCACTCTCATTCTCTATCTTGATTTACAGAAACTAACCGCCCATTCTCTCACCTAGGTTTGTGATATTAGAGTGCAAACAGGGTTTAAAACAGGGATTTGCAAGAAAATCCTTTGATTTGCCACAACATTCGGTTGCCCATTGATTAAAGTGAGCTAATGGGCATTCAACCGTGTTTTCAGTTTCTCTATTTCCCGCCCTTTCAATGTTCAGACACTACAGCCCTTCTTCCCGCCTTTTCCTTCACCTTACTCACACCTCCTCCGTTTCATCCTCTTCTTTCCTGAGAGACATCTCGCTCCTCCTCCAAGGCAACGTATCACACTCTCACCTTCAACAAATCCACGCCCGGATCTACCGAATCGGCGCAGATCTAAACGATCTCATCACCACTGGTCTTATTGGCTACTACCCAATCCAATATGCTCTTCGCATTTTTTTCCATCTTCAGAAGCCCAACATCTTCCCTTATAATGCTATTATCCGAGTCCTCTCTGAGAGTGATCTCTTCATTGAAGCTTTCTCCCTCTTTAGAGCCTTAAAATTCCAATCACTTTCGCCTAATGATTTTACCTTCTCCTTCCTTCACAAGGTCTGTCTTAGATCTAGAGATGCCCGAAACATCCAACAAATTCATACCCACATTGTGAAATTGGGTTTTGATTGTGATTTGGTTGTCTGTAATGGGCTTCTTGCTGTCTATGTAAAGGGTGTTGGAGATTTAGTCTTGGGGCCAAGGGTGTCTGATGAATGCCGGACAAAGGAATAGTGTGTTCTTGGACTTGTTTGATTGCTGGTTATGCTCAGATAGGTAGGTCTGAGGAAGCTCTGGTTCTTTGCTTGCGGATGGTTGAAGATAATTTGATGCCAGAAGATGATACTAATAATCCCTGGTGGTCCAATGGCAATTTGAGAGAAAGATAAATTACGTCTTGGAATGGGGCTCAAAATCTATTGATTTGGGTAAAGAAATATTAACTTATGGTAAGGGTATTTTTGGTACTTCCTATTTAATAAGGGTATTTTAGTATTTAAAATAAAATATAGTTGTTGATGTCAGCAACTATAGTATATTCCTTAACTGTGACTGACAGTAGGGGGTCTGAGTATAATTTGATGAAACAGAGGGAATGATCTTATAATTGTAGCATTCTCCAAGGGGTGGCGTGGTAAATTTCTCAAAAAAAAAAAAAAAAAAAAAATTCTTCAAGTTACAACTGGGCCTAATTAGGCCTAAACTACATTCTTCCCTAGGTTGGGTTAGGTTGG
>NC_056558.1:5931591-5944686 GCF_013358625.1 Macadamia integrifolia | reverse complement strand
GGGGGGGGGGGGAGAGAAAGACTTATGAAGAAGCCTACCAACTTGAACTTCTTGTTTCTTATTTGATTTGGAATACTACCAGCCCTAAAAATCAGACCTGGAATAAACCAAACATGAAATTTCTAGGCCTAGAGAAGACAAATTTGAACTTGAAAACTTGTGCTCCACACTTGGTTCTTGTGACTTAGAACTAAGCCTAGAACTGAAAGTAAAATTACAACTGAATACCATAAACAATAAACATAACAACTTGCATTCATTAAATAAAATTCTATTACATAAGTGCTTAAACCAAAAAGTGAAGTGCTAGAGAAAGAGAGGATACCCTAATAGAGAAGTGCCCTCTTCCCTCTTGTATGATTTTTATTTATAAGGGATAGGGGATGGGGGAGGACGTCCAAGGGTGGATCCCCTTGGACGATTTTGTGTGATAGGTGGAGGAGAGATAAGAGAGAAAGGAGAGGAGTCTCCCACTATTTAGGTTTCCTAATTAAGGCTTTTTTTTAGGTCTAAGGTGATGATGTGGAGGAGAGAGAAGAGAGAAAAGGAGTCTCCAATGATTTTTTTTTCCTATTTTTCTCCTTACTTTCTTTTCTCTCTCTTCTATCTTTCGCACAAACCCTTTCTTGGATGATTTCCTCTCCTTGCTTTAATCGATTTGGGCTATCTTCTAATTTAATTAGAAATTCTATCCATGCCTCTTGTCTTTAAGTAGGTGAAAAATAGAGAATCTTCAACCAAATCTCCAAAAAAAGGAGATCTTGTGTTCCAGGCCCAAGGAGAGAGAGAGTGGCACCCAAGGTGGGCTCCTCCTTTGTTGGCATCTGAAATATTCTCTTGTACCCCTGGGACAACTGCAGAAGGCCTGGGCCTGCATCTCGTTTCTGTTTTAGTCCATTATTCTTTTTTTGGCCAGAAAAGAATAATCACTTATATGGGTGCCAAAACGAATGTGTACTTTTAATGCAACACGTTCATCTTGCTCAGAATTTTGTCCTCTTTGTAGCTATGAAATAAATAGGACCTCCTTACGTGTAAAATTGGAGATATGATGCTTGATAGTCCCTAAGGCCTTTAAAATACAAAACCTGCAAAAAGAGTATAACCCAAGGTAGCTCCATTCTAAGTATCTAAAAATGCATGCTTACTTCCTAAGATTTCACATATAAATGTGCTCATCAGTGCTTCATACTTATCAATTGAATAGTCTACCTTGCATTTAACCTTTAAAATCCATTTGTTTCCAATGGTCTTTACACCTAAGAGGTAGGTCAACTAATTCCCATACTTTAGTCTTACTTAGAGAACTCAGTTCATCCTCTATAGCAGCTTGCCACTTATCCTTAGCATATAAGTAAAGCACCTCTGTCAAAGAAGAGGACTCATCCTCATCCTTTGGAAGATAAATGAGAGTTTTCCCTTCAATCTCAAACCGACGACAAGGAATATGTCTACGAGTGCTCTTAAGTGTAAGAGAATCATGATAATCATCTAGTGGTATACTCCCACTAATTAGTACACTCCCACTAGGTGATGATCAATCCCATTTTCTTTGGCAATTATAGGATCAATTAATTCCCCACTCTCGCCAAGAGTAGGTGAGATGCTTTTCTTATCCTCTTATCTCAAAGAGGTCGAGATCCCTACTGGTGTCACTAGTACTAGAAAAGTCTATCTCAATAAATTTGACATCGCATGACTCTGTCTTGGTCATTTCTCCTCCAGGGTGTTCACCATATATAATGTAACCCTTCGAGCTATCGAAGTATCTTATAAAGATGTGTTTCCTAGCTCTTGGGCCAAACTTTTTGAACTTATGGAAGGTGTTGTGAACATAACCTATTGATCCCTATGGTCCCATATGTCTCAAGTTAGGCTTTGAAGGCACCCAGTTAAGGATGTAGGCTATAGTTAAAAGAGCACTTCCAGAAAGATATTGGGAGGTTGACTTGCGTTATCATCGACCTAATCATATCTAAAAGTGTCCTATTCCTCCAATTTTCTACGCCATTTTGTTACGGAGTATAAGGAATTTTCAACTGCCTACAAATCCCCTTCTCCTCACACAGTTCTTTAAACTAGTTAGATAGATACTCACATCCCTTGTCAGTGTGCAGAGTTTTTAACTTCTTGCTTAACTGATTCTTTACCTCTGCCATGAAGCGTTTGAAGCAATCTAATGCCTCGTAGTGGTGAGTGATTAGATACATATAACTATATCACGGATAATCATCAATGAATATGAGAAAATAAGAGGCGCTATGGCATGCCTTTATATTCATAGGTCTGTAAATATCTGAGTGGACAAGTTCTAGAGCCTGGGTAGCTCAGACAGCATTTCTGAAAGGCTTTCAATGAGCCTTACCTGCTAGACAGGGCTCGCATATAGGGAAGTTGACTTTAGTGAGTGAGCCTAAAAGGCCTTCTCAAGCTAACCTAGCCATCTTGTCTCTACCTAAGTAACCCAGGCTAGTTGCATGTAATTGATTCAGAATTATTATATATATTAACTATATAAGAAATAGATTAAGAAGAATCAATCAAATCTAATTTAAAAATTCCATCAATTAAGGATCTATGTCCAAGTATAGTACCACTCAAATAAAACTCTAAAGTGTAACCATCAATATGGAAAGAATATCCTAAAGGTGATAACGTAGAAATTGAATGTAGATTATGTTGAATATTCAGTGCGTAAAGCACAAAGTGAAGAAGTAATGTGCGCACAGTATGCATCTTGAGCTGATAAAAGCTAACTGATGAGCACATTTATGTGTGAAATCTAGGGTAGTAAAACATGCATTTTACATATTTAGAATGGAGCTACCTTGGGTTTTACTCTCTTTTTGCAGGTTTTATATTTTCAAGGCCTTAAGGACTATCGGGAGCTATATCTTCAATTTTACACGTAAAGAGGTCCTATTTCTTTCCATGGTTGCGAAGAGGACGAAATTCTGAGCAAGATGGACGTGTTCAATTAAAAGTACACATTCGTTTGGTCACCCGTACAAATGATTATTCTTTTTCGGGTCAGAAAAAGAATAATGGATCAGAACTGAACCGAGATGCAGAACCAGCCCGTTGCAATTGTCCCAGAGGTACAAGGAATACTCCAAATGCCAACAAGGATCGATGGACCACATCCTTAAGTGATTAAAGATTTGTTTTTGGTAACAACAACTACCTAGCTTAGTTGGTGAGCTATGGTGTACAAAATTCCCTTGCTCACCAAGAGGTCTCAAGTTCGAATCTCATGGTTGTTTTTTTTTAGAGAATTTGTTGAAGATTTCCTGCTTTTCACTCACTTAAAGCACTAAGGGCATGGAGGGAATTTTCACATCAAGGTAGAAGCAAGCAAAATCGTGGAAGCAAGAAGAGAAGAAAAAAAAAAGGAAAGAGAAAAAAAGGGGAGAACAAAAAATTGTCCAAATATTCTCTCTCCTCCACATCATCACCAAAGATTGTCCAAATCACACAAAGGAAGAAAAAAAATCGTCCCTAGGAGAGAGAAAAAAAAGAAGAAAAATAAATTAGAAAAAAAAAAGGAAAGAAAATAAGCAAAAAATTTTAGAAAATTTCTCAAAATTTATTTCTCTCTTCTCTCTCCTCCATCTTAGCACTTTTGGACTCAAAAGATCTCACAATCAATTGTGGGTTTCTCTCTTTTAGGAAAGAGAAAATTGTTACCCTACCTCTCCATTCCCTATAAATACAACTCATGTAAGAGGAGGAGACACAATTCATTCTTCTTCTAGTTTTCTTTAGTTGCTCTCTCTCTTCCTCTTTCTCTCTTTAGTTTTAGTTCTTCTCTATTTTTGCTTTAATCACTTTTGTAATAGTTTTTTTTATTTCAATTAATGCAAGCACTCTTTTATTTTTATTCAGTTCTTTTTATGTTTATGATTTATGCAATTGAGTTGTAATTTTTTAAGTTATAGTTCTAGGCTTAGATCTAGGTGACAAGATCATGAGCCGTGGAGCAATTTTTTTTTTCAAGTTCAAGCATTGATTCAAGTAAGTAGGCTCCTTCAGTAGTCTTCTCTCCCCCCCTCTCATTCCTCTTCTGACTACCCTTTCTTTCTTAATTTAGGATTTTTATTTTCAGTCGTTACATTATTGCTATCCCTTTCCCCCAAGGTTCATGGCTAGTGTATGTGTTGGTTTTGCCCCTCCTAGCCATAGAACCATCAATTTATTGCTTTTATTTTAATTGTCTCCCTTTCCCTAAAGCCAAGTAGAGTAACCCTTGTAAGAGTGACTCTCTGGTCAAGTAGGGAAGCTCATATTATGATGCATCCCTCGGGCTAAGTAGAGAAACCTGCTTGTGAGTCTCTCTCTAGCTTTATCCCATTTCTTTTACTTTATTTTTATTTCAGCATTTTTTTTCCTTTATTTATTTATTTTTTTTTAATTGCGTGGGTTGTTTATTTTCAGTTATTTATTTATTTAATTTTAATTGCGTGGCTTGCGTCTTTAAATTCTTAGATGACGAATGGTTAGGACGTTATTTTAGATACATATGTTTAGGACGGTAATTAGAATTAGATCACAACCATTAATCAGTTCACTTTCGCATTATTAAAAGAAATAAAAAATAAAGTGGCTGCTCTCCTTGTGTTCGACCCGTAGCACACTGATCCGTACGCTTGCGGTTACATTTTAAATCTCAAACAAGTTTTTGGCGCCGTTGCCGGGGAGACAGTTTCATGTTATTTTTCACTTTCTTTTGGTAAATCGGAGTGCTTTGTTTGCTTTGTTTTATATTTTTCCTTTTCTTTTATTAAATTCCTGAGAGGAACAACTTGCAATAATAGTTGTATCAGTGGAGGTCGCCATGCCTCACAGTATGATAAAGACAGGTTTCGCCCTGTAGCAGTACCTCAGGAATTGACCTGGGCAACCCCGGATCCCTGCCGGTAAGCTCCCAAAAAGTAAAAATAAAAATAAAAAAAAATCAAAAAAATCATCAAAAAGTTTTGCTATCCATTCTTTTGTGCTTGTCTTACTTTAGTTGTGGGAAGTTTTTCTGTTGCATGAGTGTTAAGTGGGTACGTAATACTAAGAATCGGTTAGAAAGAAGAGATCCAACAAGTAGTGACCCTATACGTTTGCTCTCTTTAAAACCCTTCAATATGGGAGACTAACAGCAAAACCCTTCACCTAAATCTCTGAAAGACAGGTTCTACCCTGCTAGAACAGCCCAACCTTCCTACATAGTTCTACCACGAGCCTAGGGCAATAATTTTGAACTCAAATCTCAATACATCACTATGTTGCCCCACTTCCATGGGTTGACCTCTGAGGATGCATACCTATTTCTAAGGGAATTTGAAGAGGTATGTGTTCTAATTAAGATCCAACAGCTTTCTGATGATGCTGTTAAGCTTAGGTTTATCACTTTTGCATTGAAAGACCAAGCTAAGAAGTGGTTGTATGGATTACCCACAAATTCCATAACCTCATGGGAACAGTTCACAGTTGTCTTCCTTAAGAAGTTTTTCCCAACTCACAAGACCAATAAGCTTAGAAGTGATATCCTTCAGTTTAGGCAAAAGCCTAGTGAGTTATTTTCCAAACTTAATGAGAGATTCAAGGATCTACTCCAAGAATGCCCTCACCATGGCCTAGACCTATGGCATTTATGTCAAATAATTTATGAGGGTATTGATTACCCAACTAAACAAATGATAGAGTCTATGTGCCCTGAGGGATTCACATCCTTTACAGATGAAGGAAAGGCATGGGAATTCTTACTTGACTTAGCTGACAAAACCCGTGAGTGGCAATCAACCCAAGAGAGTGAAAGAACCATAGGAGGAAAAGGATATTTTGTGGATGGGACAGTAGCCAAGGAAGCCCATTTGGATAGCCTAATCAAAAGAATTGAGGCTATTGTTCCTAGAGAGCCATCATCAGTCAATTTGGTTAATATTTGTGCTTGGTGCCAGTCCCCTAGACATGTCATAGAAGAATGCCCTAACACCTCTGGGGGCACTTCTAATGATAGTGTTAATGCCTTATACCAGAATAATCCATATAGTAACACCTACAATCCAGGATGGAGAAATTACCCAAATTTCTCTTGGAATCAGGGCAACCAAGCAGGACCTTCCAATTTCTATAGTCAAGGTCAACCTGGACCCCAAAGGCCTCCCTTTGCACAATAATCTTTTTCCCAAAATACTTTTCCTAGGTCAAATGTAGGACCTCAGGCGAGTTTTCCTAGGGCCCCTCTCCTCTCATCTTATCAGCAACCCCCTGGGTTTACTAACACTGGAGAGGCAAGTAGAATTAGTGACTTGGAAAAAAATATGGCCCTCCTCATGACAAGCCATCAAAATCTTACGAGAGAACTTACCCAAGTTGTCTCAATTATGCATGAGAGGGAGAAGGGAACTTTACCCAGTCAACCAGAGCCTAACCCTAGGCATCATCAGCCTATTAGTTCACAAGGACCAACTAATGCACCACTGAATATAGTACAAGGTCAGACTCAACAAGGGCCCTCTAACCAATGTAATGTTGTTTATGCCCTTAGGAGTGGTAGAGAGTACCAACAGAGCGTTCCTAAATCTTCCCCATCTATTACTCCTGTTAACTCTTCTTCAGTTGAGGACACAAATGTGCCTCTTGTTCCAGGTTCGTCTGATGAACCTAAAGATTTTTCTGAACTAAAGATTTTTCTGAAACTAAAGATGATTTGGTTGAGGAAACCAAAAATGATTCTTCTGAACAGGGGCAAATCCCTAACAGTCCTTATGTTCATCCTGTCCCATTTCCTAATCGCTTGGTAAACAAAAAGAAGACTGCTTCTATGGACAAAATTTTAGAAGTCTTAAAAAAGGTAGAAGTGAACATCCCTCTTTTGGATGCCATATCCCAGATCCCCGCCTATGCAAAGGTACTAAAAGATTTGTGTACTCACAAACGTATCACTAGTGTGCCCAAAAAGGCGTTCTTGGCAGGTAACATTAGTTCCATAATTACTCAGCCTATAGCAGCCAAGTATAAGGATCCAGGGAGCCCTACCATATCTTGTGTCATAGGCACCACCTATATTGAGCATGCCTTACTTGACCTTGGCGCAAGTGTGAATCTTTTACCTTACCATGTGTACAAGCAACTAGGATTGGGAGAATTGAAAGCCACTGGAACTACTCTTCAGTTAGCAGATAGGTCTGTTAAGATTCCTAAAGGGATGGTTGAGGATGTCTTACTAAAGGTGGGGGAATTTATTTTCCCTGTTGATTTCATTGTGTTAGATACTAAGCCCTTCTCAACCAAGGATGAGATCCCAATAATTCTAGGAAGACCATTCTTGGCTACCAGTAATGCATCAATCAATTGCCGGAATGGTTTCCTAAGATTATCTTTTGGTAACCAAACTGTTGAGTTTAACATGTTTAGGATTGGCAAGCAACCACATATGGAAGAAGAGATCAATATGCTTGAGGATTTTTTGGATTTTTCTGATGATTTAGTTACCAACTTTGATATTGATTTTGATTCAGAATTCCAAGAGTGTATGGATGAGTTGGATGATGATAGTGAAAATTTCTTTTCTGAAGTCTTGAGTCTTCACACACTTGTGGAGCCCTTAGGACCCCTTTCCAATTCCATTCCCAAACCTTCCATAGTTGAGCCCCCTAAGCTAGATCTTAAGGAGTTGCCATCTAATTTGAGATATGCTTTCCTAGGGCCTGACCAGACTCTTCCTGTAATAATTTCTTCAAATTTGACTTCTAGCTAGGAAGAGAAGTTACTTAAAGTGTTAAAAGATAATAAGGAAGCCCTAGGTTGGACCATGGCTGATATCAAGGGTATAAGCCCTTCTATTGTGCAACATCATATACATCTTATGGAGGATTCCAAACCATCCACGGAACCCCAAAGAAGAGCTAACCCAGTGATGATGGAAGCCATTAAGAAAGAGATCCTAAAGTGCTTAGATCATGGAATAATTTATCCTATTTCTGACAGCCAATGGGTAAGCCCAGTTCACGTAGTGCCTAAGAAGTCTGGTGTGACTGTAGTTCCTAATGCCAATAATGAGTTGATCCCTACCCGTGTCCAAACAGGATGGCGTGTGTGCATTGATTACAGGAAGTTAAATGCGGCAACATGGAAGGACCACTTCCTATTGCCATTCATTGACCAGATGTTAGAGAGGTTAGCTGGACATGAATACTATTGCTTTCTTGATGGATATTCCGGCTATAACCAAATCCCAATTGCTTTAGAGGACCAACATAAGACCACTTTTACATGCCCATATAGAACATTTGCTTACAGGCGTATGCCCTTTGGACTTTGCAATGCCCCTGCTATGTTCCAACGATGCATGATGAGTATTTTTTCTGACATGGTCAAAAAAATTTTAGAAGTATTTATGGATGACTTTTTAATTCATGGGAATTCCTATTCTAAATGTCTTCATCATCTTTCCCTAGTTTTGAAAAGGTGCATATCTAAGAATTTGGTTTTGAATTGGGAGAAATGCCATTTTATGGTTAAATCTGGTATTGTTTTAGGCCACGTAATATCCAAAGAGGGAATTAAGGTAGATAGAGCCAAAGTGAATTTAATTGATAATTTACCACCTCCTCAATCTGTTAAGGATGTTTAGTCTTTTCTAGGGCATGCAGGCTTCTACAGAAGGTTTATTAAGAACTTTAGTCAGTTAGCCCGACCTCTCACCTCATTACTTGTCAAAGATCAGACTTTTGAGTTTTCCAAAGAGTGCCTAGATTCCTTCAAGCAACTTAAGAAGGAGTTGACCAATGCACCCATTGTTCAACCACCTGTTTGGACTGAACCTTTTGAACTGATGTGTGATGCTTCAGATTTTGCCATAGGAGCAGTTTTAGGTCAAAGGATTAATAAGTTACCCACTGTCATTTACTATGCTATTAGGACCTTAAATGATGCACAAATCAATTATACAACCACTGAAAAAGAATTTTTAGCTGTTGTGTTTGCATTTGAAAAGTTTCGGTCTTACTTAGTTGGCTCACATGTGGTGGTGTATACTGGTCATTCTGTCCTCAGATACCTAGTTCAGAAGAAGGATGCCAAAGCTCATCTCATTAGGTGGGTTTTACTTTTGCAAGAGTTTGATTTAGAAATTAGGGATAAGAAAGGAGTTGAAAACCTAGTTGCAGACCATTTATCCCGGCTTCCCAATTCCTTGACTGTTGATTCTCCAGTCAACGAGAACTTTCCAGATGAACAATTATTTGCAATGTCTAGTGAACCATGGTTTGCTGACATTGTCAACTTCTTAGTTTCAGGTGTGACTCCGGATCACTGGTCCACTCAAGATAAGTATAGGTTTCATTCCCAAGTTAAACACTTTTTCTGGGATGATCCTTATTTGTTTAAGATATGTCCGGATCAGATTATCCGATGATGTGTTCCTGATCATAAGCAACATTCTATTCTCTCTTTTTGTCATGATCATGCATGTGGTGGACACTTTGGACCTAAGAAAACTGCCGCAAAGGTTCTCCAATGCGGATTTTATTGGCCCACTCTTTTTAGAGATGCTTTTGATTTTTGCAAGGCTTGCCTTGCCTGCCAGTCTTTTGGCCCTATCAATAAAAGAAACATGATGCCCCTCAACCCTATTTTGGTAGTTGAGATCTTTGATGTATGGGGCATCGATTTTATGGGACCATTCCCTAATTCCTTTGAGAATTTGTACATACTTTTAGCCGTTGATTATGTTTCTATATGGATAGAGGCCATACCTTGTAAAACTAATGACCACAAAGTGGTGGTCCAATTTCTAAAAGAAAACATTTTTTCTGCTTTGGTACACCACGTGCAATAATTAGTGATAGGGGTACTTATTTTTGTAATCAACCTTGTGAGGCCCTAATGAAAAAGTATAGGATCACCCATAAGTTATTTACCCCTTATCACCCCCAAACTAGTGGCCAAGTGGAGGTGTCTAATAGGTAGATCAAATAAATCTTGAAGAAAACTATTAATCCCAACCGTATGGATTGGTCCCTTAGGCTCATTGATGCCTTGTGGGCCCATCAGACTGCATTCAAGACCAACCTTGGTCAGTCTCCCTATCATTTGGTGTATGGAAAAGCTTATCACTTACCAGTTGAGTTGGAGCATAAGACCTTTTAGGCCATCAAGAAGCTCAACTTTGATTTATCTGATGCAGGAATTCATCATAGGCTCCACTATCTGAGTTGGAGGAACTTAGGAATGAAGCTTATGAAAGTTCTAGGATTTATAAGAAAAAGACCAAAGCTTTCCATGATAAACACATTTTGCGTAAATCTTTTGCAATTGGTGATAAGGTCTTATTGTACAACTCTCGATTGCATCTTTTTCCTGGTAAGCTTAGATCCCGATGGGATGGCCCATTTATTGTTCATAATGTATATCCCCATGGGGCTGTGGAGATTTTGAATCCAAGAACAGGGGTAATTTCGAAGGTTAATAGTCAGCGTTTGAAACCGTTCCTCGAGTTTCCCACTACTAGTAGTGAAGTGGTCATGGATCTCCATGAACCTTTTTACACTGATGACTAATTTTTAATCAGGTATGACCCCCTTGCATTGTCTTTGCTTTTAATTTTTTCCATGCATTGAGGACATTGCATGACTTAAGTGTGGGGGAGGGAAACCAGTTTTTGTTTTTTTTCTTTCACTTTATTTTGTTTGTTTTTCTTTTTATTTTTGAGCTTGCTAAGGATGAAGTCCTACTTTGGCTTTTGGCTAATGATCAGACCATTCAGATGCTTGATGTATGAAAATAAAAGTTTTGACAAAGGTACCCATTTTGAACGTATAAAACCCTGTTGAGAAGAAAGAAACAAGCATGTGTCTTTAGATGGGACTTTCTTTTGAAAAATAAGAGACCCCTGTTTTATGGTGATGGACCATATGTAAGTCTGTGGGTTCCTTGTACTTTTGATTTGGAGTTGAGACCTTTTTAATTTGGCATGGGTTGACAAATGCACAATTTTAAATGAAATGTGAAATCTGGTATAAAGAAGAATAAGAGTTGATTCCCTTGGAACTAGATAGGACATTGCGCCTCAGGAAGCGTGGTGTCTTGATTGAAATTCCTTAGGAGGAAACTTCTGAAGTAACTCTAGCATCACTGCCTTTGTGGACATATGCAAAAAGCGAAGCTACATAGTAACTTGGGTGTCTGGTGTTTGTTCCACCATGTCATTCAGGCCAAAAGTAGTGGAGTAGAATAGAGTTTATTAAGTAGAAAAAAAAAGAGAAAAAAAATGTGCAAATGTCATTATTGCTTGGTAACATGTTTGGTCAAAAGCACTCCAACGCCTTAGTCATTGGTTCCCTATTTCTTCACAAGTGGTTTTGCCTTAAGATAAGGATGTTTTGGAAGAGATGAGGTGAGTTCCAAATTAAGAAATATGGTAGTGCCTGGAATTGATAAAGGGTAATAAAAGTTCAAGTGTGGGGGTCCCTTGTAAGAGAAATTATCTTTGCTCCGGATCGGTATGAGCCTTACCTTTAGCCAAAGTTGGGATTTGTTTATTCTGAATTTTGGGTGTATATTCACTGCAAACACCCCCGAGACACAACTCGTCCACTAGGGGTGACCTAGGGGTTTAAAGGCTTGTTGCACATGCTAAGTGCAACCGTGATTCCTACGAAAGTGAGTTAGGTTTTTTGTTTTTATTCTTTTTCTTTTTGTTTTGCTCGAGGACTAGCAAAGTCTAAGTGTGGGGGAATTCTGATGAGCACATTTATGTGTGAAATCTAGGGTAGTAAAACATGCATTTTACATATTTAGAATGGAGCTACCTTGGGTTTTACTCTCTTTTTGCAGGTTTTATATTTTCAAGGCCTTAAGGACTATCGGGCGCTATATCTTCAATTTTACACGTAAAGAGGTCCTATTTCTTTTCATGGTTGCGAAGAGGATGAAATTCTGAGCAAGATGGACGTGTTCAATTAAAAGTACACATTCGTTTGGTCACCCGTACAAATGATTATTCTTTTCGGGCCAGAAAAAGAATAATGGATCAGAACTGAACCGAGATGCAGAACCAGCCCGTTTGCAATTGTCCCAGAGGTACAAGGAATACTCCAAATACCAACAAGGATCGATGGACTACATCCTTAATTGATTGAAGATTCGTTTTTGGTAACAACAACTACCTAGTGTAGTTGGTGAGCTATGGTGTACAAAATTCCCTTGCTCACCAAGAGGTCTCAAGTTCGAATCTCATGGTTGTTTTTTTTAGACAATTTTGTTAAAGATTTTCTGCTTTTCACTCACTTAAAGCACTAAGGGCATGGAGGGGATTTCCACATCAAATTAGAAGCAAGGAAAATCGTGGAAGCAAGAAGAGAAGAAAAAAAAAAGGAAAGAAAAAAAAGGGAGAAATAAAGATTGTCCAAATCTTCTCTCCTCCACGTCATCACCAAAGATTGTCCAAATCACACAAAGTAAGAAGAAATCGTCCCTAGGAGAGAGAAAAAAGAAGAAAAAAAAATTAGAAAAAAAAGGAAAGAAAATAAGCAAAAAAATTATAGGAAATTTCTCCAAATTTATTTCTCTCTTCTCTCTCCTCTCTCCTCCATCTTAGCACTTTTGGACTCAAAAGATCTCACAATCAATTGTGGGTTTCTCCCTTTTAGGAAAGAGAAATTTGTTACCCTACCTCCCCATTCCCTATAAATACAACTCATGTAAGAGGAGGAGAGACAATTCATTCTTCTTCTAGTTTTTTTTTAGTTGCTTTCTCTCTCCCTCTCTCACTCTTTGGTTTTAGTTCTTCTCTATTTTTGCTTTAATCACTTTTGTAATAGTTTTTTTTTATGTCAATTAATGCAAGCACTCTTTTATTTTTATTCAGTTCTTTTTATGTTTATGATTTATGCAATTGAGTTGTAATTTTTTAAGTTATAGTTCTAGGCTTAGATCTAGGTGACAAGATCATGAGCCGTGGACCAATTTTTTTTTCAAGTTCAAGCATTGATTCAAGTAAGTAGGCTCCTTCAGTAGTCTTCTTCCCCCCCTCTCATTCCTTCTTCTGACTACCCTTTCTTTCTTAATTTAGGATTTTTATTTTCAGTCGTTACATTATTG
>NC_056558.1:5931468-5931571 GCF_013358625.1 Macadamia integrifolia | reverse complement strand
CTTGCTGTCACACGAGTGATCTATTTACCGAAAAGAGTCTAATTCCACTAGTATAACCTATTCACCCCCCCTCTAGGTTATTTCAAGATCGACCTTCTGAAGT
>NC_056558.1:5795341-5931448 GCF_013358625.1 Macadamia integrifolia | reverse complement strand
TTTTAATTGCGTGGCTTGCGTCTTTAAATTCTTAGATGACGAATGGTTAGGACGTTATTTTTAGGACGGTAATTAGAATTAGATCACAACCATTAATCAGTTCACTTTCGCATTATTAAAAGAAATAAAAAATAAAGTGGCTGCTCTCCCTGTGTTCGACCCGTAGCTATACTGATCCGTACGCTTGCGGTTACATTTTAAATCTCAAACACCTATCCTAAACATATTAAACTCAACAGTTTGGTTACCAAAAGATAATCTTAGGAAACCATTCTGACAGTTGATTAATGCATTACTGGTAGCCAAGAATGGTCTTCCTAGGATTATTGGGATCTCAACCTTGGTTGAGAAGGGCTTGGTATCTAACACAATGAAATCAACAGGGAAAATAAATTCGCATAAGCACATCAATCATTTAGCATCGAGAATGTAAAGCACAACACACATATCATAAATCATTTGTTTATAATGCACAAGCAATGCGTGCGAATGGCATACGAGGATGAATAATCTATACATAATTTGCATGATGACATGGCTAGTCTAAATACAATTTAATGATGCAAAAATATGCCTTAAAATAAAGTCAAATGTCCTCTCCCCATTTACTTGTTGGGTACAAAATCTCACGTTCGGTACGGGTGAGATTCGGCGTGAGAAATATAAGTTTATAGTGGAACCTATCATAAGTGAATGAGGTTAGCATTTCACCACCTTGGGGTCAAAACTAACAAAGTTTGATGTTTAAATCATGTTTAAAATCATAAAAGAAGGCTGTCCTCTTGTTTTGGGCCCATTCGACGTCACTTAAAATCATTTCTTCATCTTTTTCTTTTCCTTTCTTCTTCTTCGTTCTCTTTTCTTCCTTGCTTTTCTCTCTCTTCTTTACTTTTCTCACCCACTCTTTATGGAATTAAATGAGAAAAATAAAAAATAATAGGTACTATTTATTCTAGACAATATTTAGTAACCACATGGGTGGGTCACACTGGTGGGCAAGTTCGCCCACCTGTGACCGTCCACCTGTTGGTCAAAACTTAGCCAAACAATTGAGATTTTGATGGAATTTGACTCTCAACATGGATCTCACTCTCGGCACAAGATATATAATACGTATACACTTCAGGATACTGCTACATACCAGCATTACCTGTACATGGCCTTATAATACTTGCATGTACACGGCTTGGGTACACCCATCTCCTTTGGCACTGACTCAGACTTATCTGGCCAACCTGTGTTGAAAGTCACCCTTGCCATCATGGTCCATAGGGAACCCCGCCTTAACCCTCTCTGGTTTGGGTCTTGCATGGTTAAACCGGGTCAACCGTGTAAGTAAACCAGGTTTAAAAGTAGGGTATCACACTTACCCCCCCTTTTTGAAAATTTCGTCCTCAAAATTAGCATACCTGGTTGTTCGAAAAGATGAGGGTACCTGGCTTGGATTTCAACTTCTTTCTCCCAGGACGCTTCTTCAAGTGAATGGTTAGCCCATCGCAACTTTACAAAGGAAATGGAGCGGTTGCGAAGGGTTTTCACTTTTCGATCCAAGATTTCGGCTGACTGTTCTTTATAGGTCATATCAACTTCTAGATATTCTGGTTCCATAGGTAATATATGCGATGGATCGTGAATGTACCGCTTTAGTATGGATACATGAAATACATTATGAACATTTTCGAGTGAAGGTGAAAGAGCAAGCATGTAGGCTATTGAGCCAACCCAAGTCAAAATCTCAAATGGGCCAATGCGTCTCGGGCTCAACTTACCCTTTCTATGGAACCTATGCAACCCTTTAGTAGGAGAAATCTTGAGAAACACCTTTTCTCTTGCTTGAAACTCAATGTCTTCCCTGCGGGTGTCTGCATAGCTCTTTTGACGTGACTGAGCTATTGTCTGTATAGCTCTTTTGACGTGACTGAGCTACTTTAATCCTTCCTCAAATAACATCGACCTTGTCACATGTCATCTGTATCATTTTAGGTCCTAACATTCGGTGTTCGCCTACCTCATTCCAATACAGAGGATTTCTACACTTCTTACCATAAAATGCCTCATATGGAGCCATTCCAATTGTAGCTTGATAACTGTTGTTATAGGCAAACTCCATAAGGGGTATATATTCTTTCCAACTACCACTCATTTCCATTGCACATGCCCTGAGCATTCTTCTAATATCTGTATGGTTTGCTCTGACTGACCATCAGTCTGTGGGTGGAACTCAAGTTCACTTATGATCCCAAAGCATGCTGAAAACTTTTCCAAAATCTGGAAGTGAACCTTGGGTCCCTATCTGACACAATGCTCACTGGCACTCCATGCAAGCGCACTATGTTATCCATACAAAGTTGTGCTAACTTGGCCATAGAGTAATTGGTCTTGATGGGAATGAAATAAGCAGTCTTAGTAAGCTGATCAACTATCACCCAAATCGCATCCATCCCCTTAGGTGTGCGTGGTAGTCCAGTGACAAAGTGCATCATAATCCTATCCCACTTCCAGTGTAGTACTGGGAGTGGCTGAAGAGTATCATAAGGTCGATGCCTCTCAGCTTTTACTTTTTGGCATGTAAGATAAGTCGCCATATATAGGGCTATTGTGATTTTCATGTTTGGCCACCAGTAGTTTTGTTTGAGGTCCTTATACATTTTTGTACTTCCTGGGTGGAGTGAGTACTCAGAGCTATGTGCTTCCTGCACTATCTTGTCTTGTATCTCCAAATCATCAGGCACACAACCTACCTCGAAACAATAATGCCCTATCGCTGGCTAAAACAAAATGAGGGTCATTCATTGTTTGCTCTTGAATCTTAATTTTGATCCATTGCAACTCAGAATCCAAAGGTTGCTTTATTATTGCCTCTTGCCTAATAGACGGATGTACCTATAGAGCTACCAGGGATACAGTTAACCATTTAATGTTTTCTAGTTGATGTTCAAGCTCTAAGGTTGTTCCTTCATATAAGAGGGTTTCATCCATTAGCATCGTCTCTTGTACACGTTGTGGGCTGACTGCTAAGTGTGAGAGTGACACAGTCTGTGCCTTCCGACTCAACACATCTGCCACTATATTAGCCTTACCAGGATGATACTGAATGTCACAGTTATAATCCTTCATGAGCTCGAGCCATCTCCTCTACCTCATATTCAAATCTCTTTGGGTGAAAAAGTACTTAAGGCTTTTGTGATCACTATATATCTCGCACTTCTCCCCATACAAATAATATTGCCAAATCTTTAGGGTAAAAATGACTGCGGCTAGTTCCAAGTCATAAGTGGGGTATTTCTTCTCATATTCCTTTAGTTGTTAGGATGCATATGCTATCACCTTACCGCGTTGCATGAGAACACAGCCCAACCCGACCTTAGAAGCATCAGTGTAGACTGTTATTCCACCTGGGCCTTCAGGGATGGTCAACATAGGGGCTGACACCAACCATTTCTTCAATTCCTGAAAACTCTTCTCACATTCCTCTGTCCATTCAAATTTTACCCCCTTTTTTCTTAACTTAGTCATTGGTGCTGAGATCCGAGCGAAATTCTCAATGAAGCACCAGTAGTACCCAGCTAAACCCAAGAAACTTCTAATTTATATAACATTCTTGGGGTTTTCCCACTCTACTACTGCTTTTACCTTATCAGGATCCACCTTGATTCCATCCTTAGACACTACGTGTCCTAGGAATCCAACTTGCTTAAGCCAAAATTCACACTTACTGTATTTGACAAACAATTATTGTTCTCTCAGCCTCTGTAATACCATCCTCAGGTGCTGAGTGTGCTCCTCTTCCATCTTAGAGTAGATCAAGATGTCATCAGTAAAAATAATTATCCATTTATCAAGGACATCGTGAAATACTCGATTCATTAAATCTATGAATACTTCCGGTGCATTGGTTAATCTAAAAGATAACACTAGGAACTCATAGTGACCATACCGAGTCCTGAAAGTTGTCTTAGGTATGTCGTCGCTCTTTATCTTGAGCTGCTAATAGCCTAATCTAAGGTCTATCTTTGAAAATACCCTGGCACCTTGTAGTTGGTTAAACAAATCATCAATGCGTGGCAATGGAAACCACCGTTATCACACCCCATTCACACAGAACCGGACCGGTGACCGAGTTAACTCCGGTTAACCCAAAACCTGCCAGGATCATCTGATGCAGTACCTCACCACAGCATACCCACATCTAAGATAAGTGTTCAATAGTTCAGTGGAAACCTATAAATATCCTCAATATACTTGATACACAAATTGTAGTATACAGCTAAGTACATGTGGGCCCGCAGGCGTGAAATTTACACAAAAGAATAACAATTTACATATCAAGTACACAAAGGGGAGGTCATCAAAAATAAAAAAAAAAGAAATCTTGTACTGTCATTGCTGCGGTCCCGCAGCATAGCCCTCTTATATGCAATAAGCACAGTGCTCATACTCCTTAGGGACCCACCAATCCTCAATAGGGAACTCGACAGTGGGGCCTGACTCCTGATCTTCAGCCGGGTGACTTGCAAAATCATCTAAAAGAGGTGTGCACGTGGGATGAGCTCACTAGCTCAGTAAGTGAAAAGAAAGACCACACAAACATTCACATCCATATGTATTATATGCAATGCAATTCATTTTAATCTTATCCACTTAAACAACATTTCTAAGTCTTAGGTTATTTGCTACTCACAACCACAGTGCGCGTATGCCCTGGGTACGAGTCATGAACTCCATCCTATGATACGCCCATAGGGTTGTCGGAGAAGGCCCACTGTGAGTACTCAAAAAAATAAAGCATGTCGACCACCAGCTCTCAACATAAAAGTAAATGACAAAAATGTAAAGGTGCCAACCTCGACAATTTAAAAGCAGTACGATTGGCCCTCTTGAATATACCACTGAGGCTGCCGATTGTCCTAATGACCAGCCAGTCGTATGTCTAACCACCACAGTGACCCGACAACCGCGACCACTGCTTTCGCCCAAGTGATAACCCAACACCTCAACCCCTGTTGGGAAGGGTCGTAGCACAGGGAATGATAGTCCTAAACTGCATTCTCCTAAATGACAAAGTACGATTGCATAGTACCACCGTGTCCCATACCACGGGCCACCAATGCACTCGTTTCCAAACTGACTACGACGTCTAGTCTAATAATGCATCATGCACAGTAATCTAACCATTTATCACATAAGCACATCAATCATTTAGCATTGAGAATGTAAAGCACAACACAGATACCATAAATCATTTGTTTAGAATGCACAAGTAATGTGTGCGAATGGCATACCGGTTCTTAATGGTTAGCTTAGTCAATTCCCGATAATCGATGCACATATGCAACCTGCCATCCTTCTTCTTGACAAACAATACTAGGGCACCCCAAGGTGAAACACTTGGGCGAATAAACCCCTTCTCCAATAATTCTTGCAACTGCATCTGTAACTCCCTCAATTCGGCTGGTGCCATCTGTATGGAGCTTTAAACATTGGAGCTGCTCGAGGAATCAAGTCTATGGCAAATTCCAACTCTCTATTAGGCGGTAGCTGCATCAGATCATCTGGAAAGGCATCAGAAAATTCTTTAAGCACCTCTACCTCTTCTAGAGGTTTAACCTTTGCATCAACATCAAGTACCGATGCTATGTAACCCTGACATCCACTTTCCAACAGCTTTACCGCTTGAAGAGCGGAGATGAGGACCCTTTTAGCCCGCTTTATTTTATCTGCTTGGTATACCAATTCTTTCCCTTCATCATTTATCACCCTAATTAGTTTTTTGGCACACATCATATTTGCTCAATGGGCCGACAACTAATCCATGCCCAGTATAACATCAAAATTCTGCTTGTTGAATTTGATGAGTTATGCATCCAATTTCTTTCCACTGATTTCAATTGGGCATGGCCCATACACCTTCTTCAACTGTGTAACTTTTCCTGTTGGCTACTAACAATCATCTCATGATCTAGTGTCCTGGGCGACATATCAAGTTTCTCAGCAAATCTCTTAGATATGAATGAATGTGTAGCTCTTGAATCAAACAAGACATAGGCTAGTATACCCAATATAGGTAGAACACCTAGTGCAACAATGCATATAAGTATAGCAGGTCATCAAAATTTAGCATAAGGAAAACCTTAAATTAAAATGTACCTACTACCACTTCTGTGCTGGCCTCAGCTTCCTCAGCTAATAAGGCATACATTCTTCCTTGCGGTTGATTCCCCCGAGTTAAGGGAGGTCTGTACACAGAGGGTTGACTAGATGGTAAGGCTAGTCTGACTCGACAGTCTTTAGGAAAATGCCCATAAGAGTGGCAATTAAAGCAACGACTCTGTGACGTCGAAACTAGGGCAGGGACCCTTTGTACTTGACCTGATGTAGACGAGGGATGGGGTGGCCTTGTGACTATAGGCACCGTACTAGTGTTCCGGTGAAAAGATGTAGAGCCCAGACCACCAGCTGGTCGTATGCAGGCCCAAAACTATACAACCCACGGTATATCTTGGATAAGTTGCCCATGTCCGGAAATGGATTAGCCCTCTTCCAAAATCCAAGGGTGAGGGATTGTTCTCCCTTCTGCTTGTCTTCCATTGTTTTATCCTTTTGCACAATCTGGCCATAATATGTCAAATCTAAGACCTCGAGCATTGACCCAATAGATGCCTTTAATCCCTTTAGAAACCTTGTAGCCTTTTCCTCAACTGACCTCATATGCTTAGGGGAAAAATGGAACAAACTTTCAAACTGCTGATAATACTCAAGGATAGTCTTATTCTCTTGAGTCAAGGCCATGAATTCTGTCTCTTTACAGTCTCTGAAGCTACGAGGGTAATGGTTTGCCAAAAATAATTTCTTGAACTGCTCCCATGTGGGTTCCGAATGTGTGGCAAAAACTATAAGCTTAGAGGCTTATCACCAAGAGTTGGCTTCATTCTTGAGTTGTAGCCCTGCACAAATAAGCTTCTGTGCCTCAGTGAACTCAACTACCTCAAATATCTTTTCTAACTCTTGGATCCACTGGTACGACTCTAGAGGATCACTCCCCACCTTAGAGAATACAAGTGGTAAGTTCCTCTTGAAAGATTCCACTACCCTTGTCGTACTATTCATTGACGGGTAATTGGGTGCATATGCTGGATAGTAAGGGTACAGAGGGGGCACCATATATGGAGGAGTGTCAAGTGGCAGAATTGGAGGTGTACTTCCTGCTTGCTTATGTGGTGTCGTACCAACTGGTGCTCCTTCAGTTTGTGGTCCCATACCAGACCCTACAGGTGGGTCTTGTGGAGTAATTATCCAAGGATTTTGACCGGCTTGAGGAAGGTCTAACTATTGCTGTATAGCAGCCATAAATGCCTACTACTGCTGGAGCACTTGTTGCTGGAAGGCTTGCTGTGACTGCTGGACTATGGTCGTAACATCACTCGGAGTGATGACAAGTGGAGGATCCGAAAGTGTAGTCACAGGTGGGTCCCTTTGTGCCACACCTGGTCAAGGGTTTTTTGAGGTTGTGGAAGTAGGGTTTGCCCCATAGAGCAGGACCTTTGAGGATTTGGTAATTGACCGATAAGACAAGGACCACGTGAGGTGCCTCAAGCACTACTACCGGATCTAGTGCGTACCATCGTGTCCTTACATCTGGATCATATTGTACACAAAACATTGGTTAAGTACCTTAGAATTTACATAAGCACATAATCATTTCTCATTCTATGACATAGCCCACGAAATCAATTTCACTCTATGGTTCACACACTCTTAGATTGACTTTAAACTTTCAACCTGGCCATATAATCATATGCCAAAACATGGGGTATTATAGTGTATGATGTCTTGCATTCAGCCACAGCTTAGCCCTGAGAGTACTATGCTAGCGCTTCGACCAGTAGGATGGCGGTCCCATTAGCTGGTTAGCAGGCCGTGGGGGTTACAAGGGGGGCAGGAGGCCCCCCTGTATAGCGGGGGTGTAGGGGTGCATAGCCCCCCGCTCGATTTATTTTTACTTATTATTATTTCCTTTATTAATGTTAATAATGTATTATTATTATTATTGCTACTACTATTTTTATTATTATTGTTTTTTTCTCTAAAATTGGAAATCTCTCTCTCATTCCTTGCACTTCAATGTCATAATAGAAATTTTTGCATATTCTTGGTTGTATAATGATAGGTATTACTATCATTGACATGTAAGCTTCAAGTTCCACACTTTTATGGGATTTTCATTCTCTTAGGTTGAACTTGTACATTGAAATTGGGGGCTTTCTACCATTTGACACCAATTACCCCACTTGAGAAAATTCTTATGAGACTTTCCATCATTTCTCACTTGCTATGCTTTATACTCCTTTGTTACTCTTCTATGTTGCAACATGCTAGTGGATGTCATGTTTGGGGATTTCCTTCTATTCATTTCTCCAAGGCTTAACCACCCCTCTTTTTATAATGATCCACATTATGTATTTGGGTGCATTTACATGTGCTTGCTCACCCTCCTGTTTACTTCCTTTTTCATGCAACATTCTTACTTATCACTATTTTTTCTCTTTTCTTACTAGGATGTCTTCTCACAAGGGCAAAGAACCAGCATCCTCTTCTAATAGACGTAGGGCCACAACTTCAAAAAGGAAAGGTGTAGGGACTAGTTCCTCAACTATTCGCACAAGACAACAAGGACATGCCCCCATAGATCTTTTAGACTATGATGAGAGACTCTTCCAGAGTATGAGGGCAGAAATGAATTGGTAGACCTTCCTAAAAAGGTCTGTAATGATGGAAAAAACTGTGGTAGCTTGTGATTTCAACAAGATTTAACTACATGAGAGATTTATTACACTGGGTTGGCATTCCACCCTTGATATTGACCACCCATGTTATGAACACCTTGTTCGAAGATTTTATTGTAATTTGGAGGTCACTTACCAGTATAGGGAGTACTCAATCACTAGCATGGTGAAAAGAGTGAACATCCGTTTGATTTGCTCCCTAGAGGAGGTCATAGGAATGAAGTGAGCTTCATGGCATCCTACATAGCCTTCTGCATCTACAAAGCCTTGGAGGGAAGTGCCGAGTAGTTATGCTTGCCCTACATTATGCTTAAGACTATGGAGCATCATGCCACACATCCTGAGGACAGAGGTTTCCCATATGGTAGGACCCTCACTAGGGTTTTTGAGTCCTTTGGGGTGGATTTGAGTGGTGAGGAGAGAAAGACTCCAACAGACAAATTTAGCAGGGAAAACCTACGCAGAATGGGTCTCCAAGCTCTTATAGATGTACCTCAGAGGGCAGGAGCTCAAGGAGGTAGGAACAGGGAGGATGTCCATACGGAGGAGGAGGAGAATAGTGAGGAGGATGAGGATTATGTTCCTCAATCCGAGGAGGAGGACTTTCAGGATGAGGATATCCTCGAGGAGGAGCCTTTTGATTTGAGAGATGATGATCCTAACTTTGCTAGGGCTACAGACCCACAACATAGAGCCCCACCACCTGAGAGTGGCGCATTTGACTTTAAGAGCATGATGACCAGCATGAGGGCCTTAAAAGATGGGCAAGATCAGCTTTTGAGAATACTAGATGAGAGTGCTACTAGAGAGAAAAATATCTTAGAAAGGCACGCTACATTAGAGAATTCCTTCCAAAGATTGAGCGAGGATTTGGATGCAATGTCCAATGCTATTTCAGCTAACTTTACCTGACTTAGGAGGGATGTGCAACTAGTGAATGTGAGGTTTGATTACTACGACCGTCAGCTCAATGTTAGGTCGAGACCTAGGAGAGAGGGAGTAATAGAGCTAGATAATAACGAGGGTCTTTGAGGACTTAGCTTGCCTATCCTAATCAGCTTTTTATTTGTCTCCATGTTGTTTATGTGTTTATGGTGGACTATTTTTTTTTTTTTTGTACTTTTCTCTGTAATTTGGACTTGCTAGTATAGTGTTATGATGTTGTTGGTGACTTTTGGTTAGTTTTGTCTGCTTGTTAAACTTATTGTAATTTAGTTGTAACAACGTTAGTTAGCCTTTGTTGATTATGCTTATTCGTATATGTATGTTGTCTATCAGGTGCTTATATTTAAAAATTTTGGGAAATCATATTTTAGCGTTGTTATGCTGCCAAAATTTTGTTAAATCCGTACTCAATGGGTTATGCAATCAAATAACTCATCTTTTATTTATTCCAAGCAAACTTTCTCTTATGCATGCCATGAAATGTAATAAATAAATGCAACCATTTTTTTTTTTTGCCTTTTAATTCTTTAAAGTGTTTTACTTTTACCCAACCCCATTTCCTATTATAGATTCTATGGGGTCTAAAAGGTATGCTGTGAGTGGATAGAGCATCATGCTCTGATACCACCGTTGTCACACCCCGTTCACACAGAACTGGACCGGTGACCGAGTTAACTCCGGTTAACCCAAAACCTGCCAGGATCATCTGATACAGTACCTCACCATAGCATCACCCAAATCTAAGATAAGTGTTCAAAAGTTCAGCGGAAGACTTAAATGACCTATAAATATCCCCAATATACTTGATACCCAAATTGTAGTATATAGCTAAGTACATGTGGGCCCGCAGGCATGATATTTACACAAAAAGAATAACAATTTACATATCAAGTACACAAAGGGAGGTCATCAAAAATGAAAAAGCGAAATCCTATTCGGTGTCATT
Source organism: Macadamia integrifolia (assembly GCF_013358625.1). NCBI lineage: Eukaryota > Viridiplantae > Streptophyta > Magnoliopsida > Proteales > Proteaceae > Macadamia > Macadamia integrifolia. The sequence continues at coordinate 5,920,774 of NC_056558.1, read as the reverse complement.
ACTATGGTCCCGCAGTACAATCCTCGCACATGCAATCAGCACCATGCTTATATTCCTCAGGGACCCACCAATCCTCAACAGGAAACTTGACAGTGGGGCCTGACTCCTGATCTTTAGGTGGGTGACCTGCAAAATCATCTAAAAGACGTGTGCACATGGGATGAGCTTACTAACTCAGTAAGTGAAAAGAAAGACCACACAAACATTCACATCCATATGCACTATATGCAATGCAATTCATTTTAATCTTATCCATCTAAACAACATTTCTAAGTCTTAGGTTATGTGCTACTCACAACCATAGTGCGTGTATGCCCCGGGTACGAGTCGCGAACTCCATCCCACGATACGCCCATAGGGTTGTCAGAGAAGGCCCACTGTGAGTACTCAAAAAAGTAAAGCATGCGACCACTGGCTCTCAACATAAAAGTAAATGACAGAAATGTAAAGGTGCTGACCCCGGCAATTTAAAAGCAGTACAATTGGCCCTCTTGAATATACCACTGAGGTTGTCAACTGTCCTATGACCAGCCGGGCATATGTCTAACCGCCACAGTGACCTGACAACCGCGACCACTGCTTCCCCCTAAGTGATAACCTAACACCTCAACCCCTATTGGGAAGGGTCATAGGATAGGGAATGATAATCCTAAACCGCATGCTCCTATATGACAAAGTACGATTACATAGTGCCACCGCATCCCATACCACGGGCCACCAATGCACTCGTTTTCAAACCAACTATGACATCTAGTCTAATAATGCATCATGCACAGTAATCCAACCATTCATCATATAAGCACATCAATCATTTAGCATTGTAGAATGTAAAGCACAACACACATATCATAAATCATTTGTTTAGAATGCACAAGTAGTGCGTGCGAATGGCATACGAGGATGATTAATCTACACATAATCTGCATGATGACATGGCTAGTCTAGATACAATTTAATGATGTAAAAACACACCTTAAATATAAAGTCAAATGTCCTCTCCCCACTTACTTGTTGGGTACAAAAGTTCATGTTCGGTATGGGTGAGATTCGACGTGAGAAATGTAAGTTTCTAGTGGAACCTATCATAAGCGAATGAGGTTAGCATTTCACCACATTGGGGTCAAAACTAACGAGGTTTGATGTTTAAATCACGTTTAAAATCATAAAAGAAGGCTGCCCTCCCATTTTGGGCCCATTCGGACTAAAAAATCTAACTGGTGGGCCAACAGGTGGGCCAGACAGCCCACCGGTCTTCGCCCACCAGTTCAACAGGCAGGCCAGATAGCCCATCGGTCTTTGCCCACCGTTTCAATAGGCGGGTCAGATAGCCCACTGGTCCTTGCCCATTGGTTAAATAGATGGGCCAGATAGCCCATCGGTCCTTGCCTACCTGTTGAAATTAGGGTTTTGCCCCAACAGGTGGGCTAGTTCGCCCGCGGTCTTCGCCCATCGATTGGCGTGAGAATTGATTTTCTCTCTTAAAAACACTCCTCAACCTTGGGAAAACCAAATGGGGCTGTTCCAATCACATTTTTCACACATCTAAGGCCTCATAAGATGATTCTAACCTAGATCTAAGTTAGATTTAAGGATTGAAAAGAAAATCTTATCTTCTTTGCTCAAGAACTTTTCCAAAACCCCAAAATCACCTCTTAAAATCAAGAAATCACCAATGCTTCTCAAATCTTGCAAACACTTCTTTAAAACCTTCAAAATCAACACATAGACCATCTATTAAACCTTAGATTCATCATCTCAAGTGGGATTAACAAGATCTCAAGAAATTCTACCCAAATCAAGGGTTTCACTTGGGGTTGTGTGAAAGTTTAAGAAGTATAGCCTTAACTCACCTCAAATCGTAGGTCTCGTGTTGGGGATCACTTTTTCGGTGCCGGAATGAGGAGATCAAACCTCGGCATCTTTTAAAATCGTTTCTTCATCTTTTTCTTTTCCTTTCTTCTTCTTCGTTCTTTATTCTTCCTTTCTTTTCTCTCTCTTCTTTACTTTTCTCACCCACGCTTTGAGGCATTAAATGAGAAAAAGGAAAAACAATAAGTACTATTTATACTAGACAATATTTAGTAACCACATGGGTGGGTCACACTGGTGGGCGGGTTCGCCCACCTGTGATTGCCCACCTGTTGGTCAAAACTTAGCCAAACAATTGAGATTTCAATGGAATTTGACTCTCAGCATGGATCTCACTCTCGGCACACGATATATAATATGTATACACTTTAGGATACTATTACATACCAGCATTACCCGTATATGGCCTTATGATACGTGCATGTGCATGGGTTGGGTACACCTGTCTCCTTCGGCACTGACTTAGACTTGTCTGGCTAACCTGTGTTCAAAGTCACCATTGCCATCATGGTCCATAAGAAATCCACCTTAACCCTCTCTGATTCGGGTCCTGCATGGTTAAACTGGGTCAATTATGTAATTAAACCAGGTTTAAAAGTAGGGTATCACAACCACCTCGAATATCTTTTCCATTTCTTGGATCCACTGATCCGGCTTTAATGGATCACTCCCCACTTTGGTGAAGATAGGTTGTAAGTGCCTCTTAAATGATTCCACTTGCCTTGCAGTAGTGGCCGCTAGTGGATAGTATGGAGAGTATGCCAGATAATACTGGTACGGGGGAGGCACCATGTAAGGAAGAGTGCCATGAGGAGGACACTATAGAGTAACCCCAGCTGGAGTACCTCCAGGTTGATCTTGTGGTGGTACTATAGGTAATGCACTCCCCTATGTCTCAATAGGTGGTGCTCGAGGAGAAGCACCCACCAATTGTACTCCAACACCGGGTACAATAGGAGGTTATTATGGGAAAGGTACCCCACGAGGATGTTGACCCATGTACATAGGGTGCAACTGTTGCTGTACAACATTCATGAAAGTCGGTTGTTGTTGGAGTAGCTGTTGTTGGAAAGCCTGTTGAGACTATTGCATAAGAGCCTCAACATCATTGGGAGTAATAACAGAAGGAGGATCTGGAATTTTAGGTGTAGGTGAGCCATCAACTATAACTTCTTGTGTAGGACTCACCCATGTTCAAGGTTCCCGTGGGTTAGGTGTTCGTCCACTAGGACGGGAGCTACCCCTCTTGTATTACTACTGGATCTAGTATGTACCATGATGCTTCGTACCTAGATTGCATCAAGATTTGATACAATTTAGTGCCACATTCACTTCATGTAAGCACAAAAGCAAATCACATTATGCCTCCCATTTTACAATCATAGTGCACTTCATCATCATAGCACGCATACCACATATTACCTTCCTTATGGTATTATACTCATTTTACATAGGTATGTATGGAATTTAACTTCACACCAACTCATAATTCTCATAGAAGGGGTTTACAGGGTTTAAAATCAAATCCCCAAAAATTTGGGAATTTTCGGCCCAAAAACCCACACCGACGGGCTATACCGGCGGGTGGGTCATTTTTATGACCTGCCGGTGGTGAACCGTCGGTCTTGTCGCTATTTCTGTCTGAAGGGCAGAAAAAGCCCTTATTTTGAAAACGCTTCATCTCCCTCTTCTTCTTCTCCTCTCCAAATCGTCCAAGGCGACCAAGAGAAGGTCCAAGGAGCCATTACAAGCCCTGCACACACTTTTTTTCACTCTCAAAGCCTCTCAACTTCATCCTCAACCTCAAGTAAGTATGTTTTCTCTTTTTTTTTTCCTTAGGATTTCGGTTATTTTTGCTCAATAGCCTCAATAACTCTATTTTCTTTGGATTTCCTCCAACTAGATTGAATGTAGTATGTGGATTTGTCATTTCCTTGATGTTTCACATCTCTAACATCACATATGTCATCTCTATGGATTGTTTAACCCCATTTACTCAAAATTTCATTGTTTTAGGGTTTTGTTCATTTCCTCTCCCATTTCTTGCAAAAAGTTTGATTCAATGAGTCTATATATCCACATTTGATTGTCTAATAGTGGTAAGAGTGCTACATTTTACATATGCATCGTCTTTCTCATTTTGGTATGAAAATTCTCCATTTCTAGGTTATTGTTCTTAGGAAATTTGGGGCTTTCACTTATTTGACCTCAATATGCTAAATTATATAGATTCTCATGAAATTTATCCCTTCCTTTTATGTCATTGCCAAGAATATCCTCAATGCTTTGGGTATACTAGGTTTATGTTCTTTTCTTTACAAATTTCCCCTTTTCTTCTTTCGAAAAAGCTGTCAATGGTTTGCATTGTTGCTAATTTTGGAAAATTCATATTTCTATACCTTAAATAAATGCTTCCATCATTTGTCTTTATCAATGTATTGCATCAAGCATTGAATTTCTATAATGTGCATTTATCCACATATGGTTCTTACCAATTTTCATTCACATGTAGCTCCATTTCAATCATTGGCATTGTATTCATTAGGTTCTTCTCCCTCATCTGTTATGCTACATGTATTGCTCATTCTATGGTGCTTAATATATAGGGTGTATCAATTTCACTAATCATTTCCTTAAGAGCATATTGCCTTGTTTCCTACTTTCCTCTTTTGTTTTACAATTTCCTCTTGGCACTTTATCAGTTCTCTTACATCTCTTTTCCCATCTTTTGCAGGATGTCTTCTCGCAAAGGCAAAGGGGCAGCTTCCTCTTCTAGAAGCAGGCAAGCTTCTAGCAGGAAAAAGAGGGGTTCCACTTCTAGCTCCTTTGCTTCTTGGGCTCGACCCTCTAGGGACCTATCCGAGGAGTTCGAGGACTATGACGATCGTGTATTTCATAGTCTTAAGGTTGCATGCTCTTGGGTCGAATTCACCAAGAGATCTGTATTTATGGAGAAATCTGTTGTGGTGGAGGACTTTGTTTGAGTTTGGCTACTTGAGTGATTCACCGCCCTCGGTTGGCAATCTATGTTATCCTTTGACCACCGCGGCTATCCCAACCTCGTGCAGCTGTTCTATTTCAACTTGGAGGTGGTTTAGGATGATAGGATGTACACTCTCACCAGTTGGGTAAAGGGTTGAAACATCAAGCTTCCTATCGATTTGTTAGCAGAGATCCTGGGCATCTCATTGGAGGGTACGTGGTATTATTGCCCTCCCAGGAGTAGGGCCTTGGGTCCCCATATGAGCAAGAACTTCTAGAAGCATATCTACCAGACTATCTATAGTAGAGAGGTCTGAACTGAGTCTGAGACATCCTTCCATCCTGAGGTTTGGGTCTTTAGTTGCTTGGCTTAGTTCAACCTGCTTCCTCGGGCTGGCCACCGGAACCAGGTGAACTTCATGGTGGCTTATGTAGCCTACTGCCTTTACACTACATTAGATGGTCCTCCACGGCTGTGCTTTCCGTAGGTGATCATGAAGACGATGAAGTACCATGCAACCCATCCCGCAGATGGTAACTACCCTTACTCTCAGTCGCTTACAAAGATCTTTCAGTATTTTCACATGGACCTTGAGGGTGAGGTGGGTAGTGGCCCCTCGGACCAGTTTGCCCAGGCCATCTTACATAAGATGGAGTTATTCCATCTGATGGAGCCTGTAGTGGGGGAGGTAGCCCAGGAGGAGGGTGGTGACGATGAGGAGGATGATGAGGACTACATCCCCGAGGAGAAGGAGGATATAGAGACAGATGTGGAGATGGAGGATGAGGTCCCCCACATAGCAGTTCCACCATTTCCAGGTGGGGCCTTTGACTTCCAGGGTTATTACCCTCCTTGGTGAAGATGGGTGGCATATACTTTTTAAAAGATTCTACCACCTTTTCCGTAGTAGTGGCTGGTGGATAGTATGGATAAAGTGGAGGCATCATGAATGGCAGAGTGCCATATGGTGGAATCGGAGGAGTACCTCCTGGTTGGTCTTGAGGTACAACCCCAGCTGGTGTTTCTCCAGACTGTACTCCCATACCTGACCCCGCTGGAGGGTCCTGTGGAGCAACCACCCTAGGTGGCTGGCCCTATATGGTAGGGTTCAAATATTGTTGTATAGCAGCCATAAATATTGGTTGTAGCTGAAGCAACTACTGTTGGAAAGCCCTTAGCGACTATTGCATAAGTGTCGCCACATCACTAGGAGTGATGACATGTGGGGGACTCAGGATTTTGTTCACAGGTGGGTCACCCTAAACTTCCTCCAGATCATGATCCACTTATGGTGGTGAATGTGAGGGTTGCCCCACGGGTCGAGGACCATGGGAAATGGATGATCGACCACGAGAGGCACCATGGGCACGCCCACCGGATCTGGTGCGTACTATGGTGTTATGTACCTAGATTATTTCAAAATGTAAGCATTGATTGAGTGCCACAACATTTGTATATATAATCACAATCAACGCATTTCATATCACAGGCCACACTGACACACCATACCACATATCCGAACATGCCCACATTAATTATCAATGCATAGTTTGGTCTCACAACAATGGTTAACTATGCAGAGAAACACCCCTATTGGCATCTAATTGGGGTCTAGAAGGCACAAAACACTAAAAATCTCCAACAGAGGCCAATTTGGGGCCTTAGTACTCAGACCGGCGGGCAAGACCGGCTAGTAAAATCAGGCTGGGGCCCGTCGGTCTCGTTCGAGACCACCTTAAAAGGGAATTTAAAAACCCTTTTTCCCACTTCTTCTTCTACTTTCCTATTTCAACTAGGGCGATTTGAGGGTCTCATCCCCCGCTTCAACTCACAATTTCACTCACAAATCGGCGTTCCAACTCCAATTCATCTACTCAACTCCACATTTAAGTTCTCCTTCTCCCTTTTTCCTTTGAGAATGATTGCTTTTCGATATTCTTTGTTATAGATCTCAATATTTCATCCTATACTCCATTTCTTCCATGGAATATTTATTTTCTTGGCAATGTAATGATCCATTTACACTTTCCATGGTTTGTTGGTCTTGATTGACCGATTTAATAGATAAAAATCTCAATTCCTTGCCCTAACTTCTTTATTTTAGGGTTTTCCTTCTCATTTTTGTTTATTTGTCTCAATTTGGTGATTGCAATGTTATTCCTCACACACCCATTAGTAGAGTAGTCATTTCCGTTTGTGTGCGAACATGTTTCCCTTCTTTTGATATACATAACCCCTTTATGGTCATTATCCTTTGGAAATTTGGGGGGTTTTTTTTCATTTCTTCATATTTTTTTTTCTCTCATGAATAAAATTATCACTATGTCCACCCTCTATCAATGACTTGCAAAGTAGTTTGAAAAATTTCTTTGTAGGGATTCATCAATTTTCCCTTATGATTGATCAACTTTTACTCATGCATAATCTCCATCGTCTTCAATTAATTGTTTAGGGATTTCCATCCCTTTTCCTTGATCTAACTGTAATCTTTTCCATTATGGTACTTATCACTTCCCTTCAATTTGCATTTGGGTTTTCATTTCCTTCCAAGTTCATTTTGTTAATTTCATTGTTTAGTATTTGTCCTTGCACTTTGGGGTTTTATCCTTTATGTCATTGTTCATAGGGTTTATCTTACCCCCTCTTTTTAAAATATTTCTTACCATATTCCCTTCATATTCCCTATCCATTTCACTTACCCATCTACTTTGTGTTTTCAGGATGTCCTCTAGAAAAGGGAAGGAGACTGCCTCCTCCTCCAAAAGGAGGAAGACTGCTACTCCTGGCTCTTTTTCATCACGGGTCTGGCTCGTGAGGGAGGTGCCTATTGACCCAACTAACTATGATGAGAACCTTTTTCACAGCACTGAGGCAGCCGTTGCCTGGTCCATCTTCTCTAAAAATCCAGTTATGATGGAGAAGACGGTAGTGACCGAGGACTTTGTGTATTACCATATGTTGGAGAGATTCACAGCCTTGGGTTGGGAACCCATGCTCTACCTTGACAGTCCCTGCTATGAGGTCCCTGTTCGGTATTTCTGCTGCAACTTGGAGGCTTCCTATAGGGATGGGTAGTGCTTTCTTATCAGCCTGGTGAAGGGGGTAGATATTGTTTTGACTGTGGATTTGCTGGCAGCCATTTTGGGTGTCTCGGCCGAGGGTGCTCATTTTTACAACTCTCCAAGGATTAAGGCTGTGGGTCCGGATTTGAGCGTGAGGATGTAGGAGACCATCTTTGAGACCATTTGTGGGTAGAAAGAACACCCATTGTCTGAGACTGCCTATAATGTAGCCACCTGAGTTTTCACATGACTGGCTCAGTTCAACCTACTTCCCAGGATAGGTCACAGGAACCAGGTAAGCTTCATGACAACTTACCTTGCATATTGCATCTCTGTGGCCCTGGAAGAGGGTGCTTCCCGCCTTTGCCTCCCATAGGTCATGATGAAAACCATGGAGTATCACACCGCTCATCCTGATGACTCTGGTTTTTCTTATGGTAGGTCACTTACTAAGGTGTTTGAGTATTTCTAGGTAGGTTTGGTAGGTGAGAAAGGGAAATACCCAAGGGATAAGTTCACTAAGGAAAATCTAAAGAGGATGGGGTTGAAAGTGCCCATGGGGGCACCACAGGAGGTAGAAGAGCAAGGGCCAGAGGACATGAAGGCTGAGTATGTGAGTGAGGAGGATGAGGATTAGTCCCTCATCCTGATGAGGAGGAGTCTCTAGAGACTAGGGCTGCTGATCCACATTTCACGGCTCCACCACCTTCATGTGGGGCTTTTGATTTCCAAAAGCTGATAGACAGCATCGGTGCCCTAAAAGAGGGGCAAGATCAGATTTCTAAGCAGATTGAGGAGAGTATCGCCCGGGAGTTGGTGATACATCATAGACTGGAGAGGATGGAAACCGATTTCCAGACCCTAACAAGGGACTTGGATGAGGTTCCAAGGGTGTAATTATCAGGTGACCTTGTAAATTTTTTTGTTTGGAAATTCAATATAGCACCATTATGTTATTGAAATTTTTATTACTTTATAACTCTTGTTGGTTTATGGAATTAACCCACTGATTTAAATTTATTGAAATTTTCAACAGCACATGAGATGAAATGCAAGTATCTAAACTTTTAATCTTATTACAGGTTTTAGTCCTTTAAGGCTTTTATGTTTACCCAACCCCGAGGTCCTATTATAAGACTCTATGGGATCTAACTTGTATGCCATGTGTGGGTAGAGCATCATGCTTTGTTACCACCATTGTCATGCCCTGTTCCACATAGAATCGGACCGGTGATGGAGTTAACCCTTGTTAACCCAAAACTTGCCAGGATCACATGATGTAGTAACCACAACATAGCATACACACACAAAGTGAAATAAAATTTGTATTTCAGTGGAAGTCTTACCTATACATATCCGTAAATACCCTAATACTCTTGATACCAAAATTGTATTGCATAACGTAATTACATATGGGCCCGTAGGTGTGATATATACATAAGAAATACAATCTAAACATCCAGATCAGAAAGGGATAACATTCCCAAAATAATAAAAAAGAATCCCTGTATGGTATCAGTGTTGCTGACTCGCAACACAGCTTTCGCACGGGTACTCGGTCCCATGCCTAAGATCTTCATGGACCCACTAGTCATCGATTAGAAATTCCATGGTAGGTCTTGGCTCTAGCTCTTCAACCGGATAATCTAAAACATCAACTAAAAATGGTGGGGACGTGGGATGAGCTCACTAGCCCAGTAAGTGAAAAGAAAGACCACACAAGTATGTGCAATACAAATGAACCTATATGCGTGCAGTTCGTTTTATTATCTTAGTCCACCTAGACAACAATTCTAAGTCATAGGTTATGTACTACTCACAACCATAGTGCGCGTATGCCCTGGGTCTAAGTTGCAACTCCATCCCACGATACACCCATAGGGTTACCGAAGAAGGCCAACCATTGGTACGAAAAAGTAAAATGCTCAACTAAAGTGATATTAAAGTAAATTGTTCACCTAGAGTGATATGAAAGTAAAATGCTCACCCAGAGTGACATTAAATTTAAAAGCAGTACGATTGGCCCTCTATTATATTGCTAAAGTTGCTGATAGGATATACCCAACACCTAAACCCCTACTGGGAAGGGTCGTAGCACAAGGATGTGTCAATCCTACCCGCATACTCCTATATGAGACAGTACGACTGTATAGTGCCCCCTCATACCACGGGCCACCAATGCATTCATGTCCAAGCCGGCTACGACATCTAATCTAACAAGCATCATAATCAATAGTTAAAATCACCCATCTTACATCACGAAACAAGAATTGGCATTTAAAAATTAAAGATATCAACATGTTAAATCATAATTGAATTTCATAATGCACACATCAGTGCATGCAATGGCATTCATGGATGACTAGTCTTCACAATGATAAATGATAACATACAACCAGAATGACATGATGCAACTGTGAGCGTAGTAACTGAAGATGGATGGGCTATACATCCTGGTCCTCTCTCCTCTCTCCTCTCTCTCTCTCTTCACCTTCATGTGAGGGGGAGGGGTTCGAGTCGTGTGTGCTTTGCTTACGGGCCCCACACCGTCGTATCGCCACTTTGAGAAATGTGGAGGCCTCTTTCACAAGAGTGTAAAATTCATCATTTGAGACAAGGGTTTTGATGATGGTCTAATTCGGGGATCGGGATCATGCAAACAGGGTTTGGAGTCGCTACCTAGGGTTATGGGCCTAAGACCCGGGGGTGGGCTCGATTCCTATGAAAAGGGCCTGAAATTTGGTTTGGACCAGAGATTTGGGGTAAGTGTCAGGTTATAGAGTTGGGAAGGTGTTAAGCACCTAATTTGCCTGGTTCAACCGGTCTTTTTGCTAGATACTTGAGAACGAACATTTTCCATAATTATTACTATTGCACATGTATGGCTAAGTTAACACACATATATACATTAATTGAATTCAATATACTATATAAACTAAAACAAGGTCTGTTTAAAGTCTACATTATGACAAGTTATTTGAGAAATTATACTTGAACATAACCCCTGTTTCGGGTCAAGAGGGGTGGGCCCATGATTGGTACCGGCTCGGACTGTCTTTCGTGTTCTCCTGGCTAAGGGGAAGATGGTCTTGACCTCCAACTTCATTTCTTAAGAGATACTGATTGTGATGGTATCTGGACAGAGTTTCGGTTAGGAACGGTCACTTTTGGATTTGGATTCGGATAGAGCTTTGGCTAGGGAAGGCTATTTCTGGATTTTAATACCGACAAAGCTTTGACTAGGGAAGGTTATTTCTAGGCTTGGGCTGAGGTAGCACTCCAGAAGAGCTTCCGCTCGGGATAGGCTAAGGGAGGGCTAGGCTGAGATGACACTTTGACAGAGCTTCCGCTGGGAATGGCTATTTCTGAAAATATTCCAGGGACACTCAGACAGAGGTTCGGCTAGGAAAGGTTATTTCTGGGCTTGGGATGAGGTGGCACTCTGGCAGAGGGAATGGATATTTTTGGAAATATTCCAGGGACACACGGATAGAGGTTCGGCTAGGAAAATCTATTTTGAAAAAAAATGGGCTAACCTAAAAATGGATTGAAGAACTCCAAAGTCCCGAAGTACACTTTGAAGATCTGAACAGAGTTTCAGATCTTAACAATGATCTCTTCGTAGACCCGAAGAACCTAAAATGGGGGGGGGTTTCTATCTTAAGAACACTTAAGGGAGGTGGCTCAAGAACATACTATTTTTGGCTAAAAACTAGATCTAACTAAGAATTTGGATTGAAGATCTCCAAGATCCCGAAGAACACTTTGAAGATCCGAATGAGTTTTCGAATCTAGACGAAGATCGCTCTGAAGATCAGAAGAAAATCAAGAGGGGGGAGGGGAGGAAAATTTCACTCTAAAAAGGATTCTGGTCTGCTGGTTTATGTTTTCTAAGGGAGGGGGGTATTTATAGTTTTTTCCAGCCATATAGGAGAAGGGGAACCCCTTTATCCAGTGGATGAAAGGGAGGCTCTTGCCTAAAGTGAAGAGATAGGATTTTTGTGCAATGGGTAAAAGGGGGGTTGAAGGAAAACACGGGTGGGGAGGGCTTTTGTCCAGTGGGTAAAAGGGGATTTTTAAAAAAAAAAATGGGAGGAGAGAAATTTTAGCTAGAAAAGGTGATTTTTGGAAAAATGAGAGTTGAGAGAAAAAAAGTGATTTTCAAAAAAGTGGGAGGAGAGAGAAGGTTTAGCTGAAAAGTTAGTTTTCAGAAAGCGAGAGGAGAGAGAAAGTTTAGGCAAAAAAGGTAGATTTCAAAAAAGCAGGAGGAGAGAGAAGGTTTAGCCGAAAAAATAGTTTTCAAAAAAATGGGAGGAGAGAGAAGGTTTAGTCGAAAAAGGTAGTTTTTAGAAAAGCGAGAGGAGAGAGAAGGTTTAGCTTGAAAAGCTAGTTTTTAGAAAAGTGAGAGGAGAGAGCAGGTTTAGGCAGTGGGTGTGGGTGATGTCACGGGTGCACAAATTCATGGGTGTCGGGGCAATGTGCACAGCGGGTGCGTGCATGAGCTGGTGTGTAGGCAATGTGCATGGTGTGTGGGCACAGTGTGCATGGCATGCGATAGGGGCCTACACAATGTGTGGTGGGGCCTTGCACAATGCACTGCACATAGTGTGCAGTAGGGGTGTGCGGCCAGGCTGGGCTGGCGGGCTTGGTTGGGCTGGTTGGCTTAGCTGGCTGGGTGGCTGGGTGGCCGGTGTGTGAGACAAGCACACGGAAAAAATGTGATTTTCTAGGGAAGGTTGCGGGAGATCCGTTGGTCCTATTTTGGCATACCATATATTGTCGGAATCGTATTTTCGAGCACTATCCATCTGTATAGTCATGTTGACCGGATTCCTTCATATATAAAAAACCTTCCCTTCTGCGTGGGGATTTCTAGGGTTTCAAACTCGGGAGTGTTTCGGGGTTATCTGGGTAGGTAGGGGATGAATTTTAGGGTGTTTGGGTTAGGTGATGGATTTTTCCAGGTTTCCAGCGGGACTGTCTATGTGCAAGGCATATGTGTGGATAGGCGTGATTTTGACGTATAATATATCGTCGAAATCATATTTCTGAGCACTATTTATCTGCATGGCCATCTTGACCAAATTCCTTCATATATGAAAAGTCAAAATTAGACCTTCGTCTCTCCAGCATGGGGATTTCCAGGGTTTTGGGTAGGGGAATGTTTCCATCAGCATCTCTGTTGGTCAGAAGTCGGAAGTCGCGTCCAAGATCCATATTTCATCATAGCCAGAGGAGGGTGATAAAATTGGGTGTCTACAGAATGCCCTTCTTTAGCTGAGGCCTATGCCAATGGCTGAGGACAAAGAAAAGAATGACCACATTTTGTCACCCAAAGCATATACGGCCGTCATCTTGCTCAGTTACGATGGAGTTTAAAAAATGCAACAGATAATATCTCTAAAGTTTTAGGACTTACCTGGGCTGCCAATTGGGGGAAAGGAATTCGCTGCTCTTCCTATCTTGCAAAAAAGTTAGTACTTTGATCCTGATTCTTCCTTAGCTGGGCCTCGAATATGCCAATTCAGGGAAATATGGTCTCAAGGCTGGGTCTTTCGAGCCAATCTGAACTATCTGGGACTAATGGTTACAAGGGAGGAATTCGCTGCTCTTCCAATATTGCAACAAGTAAAAAATGTTTGATGCTTGGATTTTTATTAGCTAGGCTTCACATGTGCCAGTTTAGGGATTTGATCTATGAGATCTGGCCACTTGGATCCTACTAAAAAAGAAAGGGCCTCCTGGGGCTGGGTTAGCAACATTGGGCCACCTGGGACCGGATAAAAGTGATTGGGCTGCCTGGGGCCGATTAAATGCAATTAGGCTACTTGGGGGCGAGTCAATGAGATTGGGCCGCCTGGGGCCAAGTAAATGCAATTAGGCCACTTGGGGTCGGGTCAATGAGATTGGGCCGCCTAGGGCCGGGTAAATGCAATTGGGCCACTTGGGGCCGGGTAAATTATGTCTCCTCTTGATTTTTCCTTGATTCTTGATGTTGATTTGGAATCTTTTGATTCTTGATGCTTGATGTGGAACCTTAATTTTTTTTATTTTTTTATTTTTTTTGTATAAAATGGGTCCCCTCCCCTGTTCATTCTTCATTCTTACTTTTTTGAGTGAAGTGAGTTCCTAGAACCATCTGGTTTTTCTTGAAGTTTTTTCTCTTGTTCTTGGTGTTCTTTATTTTGCTCTTAGAGTTCTTGAAGATATTCATCTTGTTCATGAGGGAGGAGCTATTTGGATAATTTGACATTCTCATAGGCTTTTGTGCAAATTCGAAAACTTCTTGGGGCTTCTTGTAATTTTTGAAAGTTTTCAAAGCTTTTTCCAATTATAAAAATATGGCTGAAAGGAGGAAGAGGAAGACTCTGGGAGAGGTCCAACAATCCTTCCCACAGGGATGAGGGCCGGGCCGATTGATATTCTGGGCAAACCCTTCACAACAGCCGGAATCACATCTGCAACTCTATATGGGGTTCCTGGGTAAGTCTTTACATTTCATTCCTTATTTTGATTATCTTTTATTCTTGTTTTGTATTGTTTTTACTTTTTGTTGCTTCTTTTCTTTTATTATTTATTTATTATTTCCATTAGCATGAGGGGAAGGAACCGCCTACCTTGGCCTCCTATAGCTACCCAAACATGGTTCAGTCCTGGTATAGGATGCTCCCTCGCAGGGTGAAGGAGATGGTTGATGATACCTATCTATGCCGACTGGCCCTTATAGAGACCTGAAAGTTTAATCCGACAATGGTGGGGGCCCTGATGGAGCGGTGGTGGCCGAGTACTCACACTTTTCACCTTCCTGTTGGCGAGATCACCATTACACCTATATGCTTCTATGCCTTGACAGGCATTCCATTTGGGGGTAGAACCATGACCCTACCCGCAGGATTCCCGATTGCCAGGGAGTTCATAGATCTAACTGGGATCACCATTAAAGCTGGCTAGACGTGCATCTGCCTAAGAGAGATTAGTGCCCGATGGTGGAAAGTTGTCCTGGGGGAGAATCCAAGCAACATGTCTTAGATTACACGTTCCTTCCTGCTGTTTGCCGTGGGTCAATGCTTCTTCAGTGACCTCCGAGGAGGAGTAGATATCTGTCTAGTATTCTTCCTTAAAGATCTTCACACAGTAGATACCTAGGACTGGGGCAGGGCTGCCTATGTATATCTCCTGCGGGACCTGGACCTACTGTCTTATAGGGATAGGGACCTCAAGGGGGCAGGCTACATCATCCAGGTAACTTTCTTTCTCATATATATTTTCTTTCAGTCATTTGGTCTACACTTCTTACTTAGATTTCTCGAAATAGCCTTGATGTTTTGAGCATCTTGGAACCATAGTCGCTAAACTGAGGGATCCTGAGACATTCTTCTTCCCTCTGGTCACAAATGGGGAGATAATCAGGTGATCTGGGCCAGATGCCATCCTTTGGGACCACCACTCGTTCTCTTTTGAACGATCTCACTAAGGTATGCCATGTCTGATATTGAAATTCTATTCGCCTGATGCTGTACTTACCCTTTCTTGGTTTTGCAGGCTACTTGGAGACCATTCCATGACTTGGTGTTTCTGGATTCTGAGAGAGTGACTGGGTTCATCAATTGTCTGAGAACTGAGTCCTTTTCCAGGGCCTGTGGGGCCATGCCTGGTACTTTGGAGAGAGAGTAGTACCCTAGTGGTTAGACATCGATCCACGTCCTTCTCCCAGTCTTCCTCCACCCACTATGCACTATCCAGAGATCATCCCAACGGACGAGATGAGGTGCTTGGCTAACAGAGTGTGGGAGGACCTCTTTCTTGATCAGGATAGGGACTACGAAGGCTTCCTGGAGGAGGAGACAGTGTGCACCCCTCTCGGTCCCAATGGTCCCGTGGTATGTTGCCCTTTTTTGAGTATTCCCTACAGATTCTTCCTTGTTTTGGTTTTGACTGATGTTCTTTCATGGGAGAGTGAGACGTGTAGATCCTTTTGCTATTCGATCGCATTCCAGTGCTAGCGATCCTTCACAAGCAGGACCCTCTACCAGTATTGGCGGGTCTCTCAGGGTTGCTAACGTCCCCTTTCATGGCTTCCCTGCCTGGACCTATCCCAATGCGGCCAACCTCAGTCTCCCTCATCTTCTGGAGCCAAACACAGTTGTCGACGTTTCCCTTGGGCTCCATATTCCTTATAATTATGTGAGTATCTGATCATTTTCCAATTAACTCTTGACTTCCTTTGGCTGATATGTTCTTTCTCATGTGTCCTTGGAGGTCTATGTTGAGATTAGGAGGATGCACTATGGCTTGTGCGAGGTGATAGTTACCAAGGATCGGGAGATTGCTCAGCAGGGTGCACTAATTGAGGACCTGACCCAGAGGCTGGAGTAAGTTGGAGTAGCATCTGTGGACTCCCTGGTGCTTCATGAGGATGGTTCAGAGTACGGTTCAGATGATGGCTTCTAACTCATAGGGATTTGTTCATGTATTTCCTCCAAACACAAACACATGAATATTTTCTTCCTTTTTTATTTTTGCCGCCCCTTGTTTGTTCATTATTTTATTTTAGCATCTCTATAAATACTTACTTTTGGCACAAAGAAAATCTTTCTTCCATTTTTTTTTGTTTATTTGCAATGCTTAGGCATAATCAATTCCATCACTCATAATTAGAATAATCGGGATAACACGAAAATCCATATACTTCCTCATTCCATTACCAAGTGAATTACATGAAAAGGGGGACCACTTTCCTACCACAGATGGGATAGGTGAATAACAAGGTAGGGAGAAAATTCTTGAGGTGGGTGAAAGTTCACTAACTTTTCTGGATCCGTCTCCTCGAGCCCGTATTGTCGGCTGATGTACATAGGCAAATAAAAGGACGTGCGAGTCAATCCCATCAATTTGATATAGTTGTGGCTAGGGGTCTTCATCAGAAAATCTTCTTGTGGTTTCCTTGGGAACCTCCATACGATATCCTGCACAGTCCTTTCCTGCAGGTACTTTTCCCAATCCGTGATAAGGTTGAATGCCAGAACTTCTCTCTTATCCCGGTAACAAAAAACTCCGATTGGACTTCCCCTTAATGGTATGGTGAGCTTCAGTTTCTCGAGGAGCCAAATTTGAAAAATAGCAGGACTTTCTTGATAATGATCTAGTTCAAATTTATGGCCAAAGATCATGTCATCAAATCCCTTGAATGTTTGTTGTAAGAACTATAGGGACGATGTCATCTCCCTTCTTAACTGTTTTACTACCTCAATCAGAATAGATGGTGCACCATGCCCGGGAGTGCAGAGAATATAACAAGCTATCATGCAAAGTAAATAAGCATCCAGGGATCACTACTGATGGATTCCCCCCATTGGTAGATATTGGATGAAGATCTGAGCTCCCATATCTGACAAACTGCTTTACTTCTTCTTTCCATCCGAAGAAATCTTGAATTTCCTCTAAGTAATCTTTCTTTAAAGAGGGTTGGAACAAACTGCCTTTGGGTGGAGATAGCATACAAACCCGAAATTCTTCAAGAGTTGGGAAAATTTCCACTAATCCAAACCGAAATATATGCAGGTCGGCATCCCAGTGTTGAGGCACCTGTCAAAGTAATTGGTGATGTAGCTTCACACATCCAACTTGGCCAAGAAATGACACATTCATAGATTCCAGCAATCCTGGTGCCCTCATATTTATGTCCAAGGTCCATTTCCTCAATGTCATATCCAACGAGCCCATGAATTTTCCTAAAACCAATACAAACAACGAGATATAATGATTTATCAAAGCCTTACTCATTAGCTAATTATTCAAACAAACCTTTACCACTGTTGCATCAAGCTCTTCCTTTTTTCTTTTGACTTTGACTGATCAAGGGTGGAGAATAAACTGGCCTTCATAAACTGGTGTCGGGTGGTGATTTTTTTTTAGGGGATAGAATCCTAGATAAGAATGGACGATAGGTGAATGACAGATACCTAATGGCCTTTCATACCAAAAGGTGATTCTTGGGGGATAGAATCTCGGAGTAAGAAGTGATGGATCAATGGGTGGATGACAGATACCTAATGGCCTCTCATTCCAAATGGTGATTCTTAGGGGACACAAACTATGATGATCTTTTAAGGTACTTTGATTATTAATTAAGGAACCGATTTATTGCCTTTAGATGGTTGAGACCGCACTTGCACATGTCAAGTTGCCTATGTATCCCTTGAAAGGAATCAGGTCTGACGTAGTTCTGGCCATTCACCCTTTCAGACATAATATTTCTTGAGTTGATCCATGTTAACCAGTTTGGGTATTTCTTCACCGTTATGGTCTATGAGTTTCACAGGTTTACCTAGTAGAATTTCTTTGACAGTGAATGGGCCGCTCCAATTGGGCCTGAATTTTCCTCTTGGGTCATGAATTGGGGCTCTTTTCTCTCAAAGAACAAGTTCGCCTTCCTATATGTGATGGGGTTTTTCATTCTTGTTAAAGGCCCTAGCCATTCTCAATTGATATTTCTTCAGATTATCTATAGCTTTTATGCGCCTTTCATCGAGAAAGTTGAGCTCGTCATGTCTGGGCTTCACCCACTCTCCTTTAGGTGGCTGACTATCAAGAAGCACCCTCAGGGATGGTACTAGGATTTCCACAGGTAGAACAGCCGCAACCCCATACACCAAAGAGAAAGGAGTTGCCCCTGTCGAAGATCATACAGAAGTTAGGTATGCCCATAAGGCAAGGGGTAACTTATCAACCCAATCCTTGTATGTTTTTGCCATTTTCTGAAGGATAACTTTAATGTACTTGTTGGTTGCTTCTACTGCCCCATTGGTCTATGGCCTGTAAGTGGTAGATTGATTCCTTCTGATACCGAAATTTGTGCAGATTTTGTCAGTCTTGCCCCAGAAATGGGATCCCTGATCTGATATCAATTCTTAAGGTACTTCATATCGGGAAATGATGTTTTCCTGGATGAACTTGGCTTAGCAGATGTGAGGACTACATAGGACTGAGCTTCTATCCACTTGGTGAAATAATCAATGGCTAATATGACGAACTTGTAGCTGTTGGATGCTTTAGGGTTGACCTCTCCAATGATATCAATGCCTCAAGTGGAGAATGGCCAAGGTGAACTGAGCAAATGCAACTTTGTTGGTGGGATATGTATGATGTTAGCAAATATCTGACACTTGTCGCATTTCTTGACAAATTCCACGCAATCTGCTTCCATTGTGTTCCAGAAATATCCTAGCCTGAGGATCTTCTTAGATAACATCTTGGCATTCATGTGGGGTCCACAGAGACCTTGATGAATTTCTTCCATGATAGCTATAGCTCGTTCCTCATCTACACACAACAACTGTATTCCATCATAGGACCATTTGTATAACAGATCCTCTTGGAGAATAAACTAGGTGGCATATCTCCTTAGAAACTTCTTTTCTCTGTCAGTTGCTTCAACTAGATATTTCATTTCCCTGATGAAATCCAGTATGTGAGCGAACCAAGACCGACCATCCACTGTGAGAGAGTTCACTGAATTCTGATAAATGGGCTTGCTTCTTTGTTCTACCAAGAAAGGTCATACTCTAGCCATAGGGTTGCACTTTACCATAGAAACCAAGGTTGCAAGGGTATCGACAAACTTGTTATTATCCCTCTGGAAGTATTCGAACAAAATTTTTTCAAAGTGTTCAATCACCTCTTCCAGATGTTCTTGATATGGCTTTAGCTTCTCATCTCTAGTTTTTCACTTTCCCTGTGTCTGACAGATGACAATGGATGAATCTCCATAAACTTGATCCTTTCAACCCCAATGGTCAGGGTCATTTCAAGCCCCAAAGCACAAGCTTCATAGTCAGCAATGTTATTGGTATAGGGGAAGTCGAGGCAGAATGATGAAAGTAAATAAAGACCATCAGGAGTGACAAGCAATATTTCTGCACCACATCCCTTCTAATTGGCTGCTCCATCAAAGAATACCTACCATTCATTAACTGTATCTTCTTCCTCTACCGTTGTGATTCCATCATCAAAAAAGGCATCATCCAAGGACCCTCCATCTTCTGTGGGGTGAGCAGCCAAATGAACAACTATGACCTGGCCCTTGATAGATTTCTGAGTAACATAGGTGATGTCAAACTCTGATAGCAAAAGTAACCAACGGACCATCCTTCCTGTTAAGGCCAGTTTCTTGAAGAGGTATTTGATGGGATCCATCTTTGAGATCAAATGTACCAGATAGGAAACCATGTAGTGTCATAATCTTTTAGTTATCCAAATCAATGCAGTACAAGTTCTTTCCAAAGATGTGTACCGGGTCTCATATTCTAGAAACTTCTTGCTGAGGTAATATATGGTGTGCTCTACCCCTTTTTTCTGTTTCCTTCTGTGCTAGCAAAGAGCCCATGTAATATTCTTCCACGGATAGATACAATAGAAGTGGTTCTCCTTCCACTGGTGGTGTCAGTATTGGTGGGTTCATAAGGTACTCCTTGATCTTGTCAAAGGCTTGTTGGCATTGGTCATTCCATTCTGTAGGCTGATCCTTCTTTAGCAGCTTGAAAATTGGTTCATAGATTGTAGTCAACTGAGTTATGAATCTGTTAATATATTGAATGTGACCTAGAAATCCTCATATTTGCTTCTTAGTCCGAGGCGTGGGCATTTCCTGAATTGCCTTGATCTTTATAGGGTCGACATCAATGCCTCTTTCACTCACTAAGAGGCCTAACAACTTTCTTCCTGTTGTCCTAAATACACACTTCTGAGGGTTCAACTTCAGTTGATACTTCTTGATTCTTTCAAAGAATAGCCTTAGTGCCAGAACATGCCCCTGCCGATCTTTAGACTTTACTATCATGTCGTCCACATAGACTACCACATCTTTATTTATCATGTCATGCAATATGGCCGTGGTGGCTCTTTGATAGGTTGCCCCAGCCTTCTTCAGTCCAAAAGGCATCACCTTGTAACAATAAGTTTCCCATGGAGTGGTGAAGGCTGTTTTCTCACGATCCTTTGGGTGCATGCTTATTTGGTTGTATCCCGAAAATCCATCCATGAATGATAATAAAGCATGCCCTGCCATATTATCCACCAATACATCAATGTGAGTTAAGGGGAAGTCATCTTTAGGGCTTACTTTGTTAAGATTTCAGTAGTCTATGCACATTCGTACCTTTCAATCTTTCTTCAATACTGGTACAATATTGGCCCGCATTCCATTGCCACACAACTTCTTCTCTGATCTTCTCACTCCATTCTGGCCGCATTCTTTGGAGCTTCTGTTTTACTGGCTTTACCCCAGGATAAGTCGGCAATCGATGCTGCACAATGTTGGGTTCGATACCAAGCATATCCTAGTAAGACCAAGCAAAGACCTCGGTGAATTTCTTCAAAAGATTACTCATCCGTTCTACTTCTTCTTCATCAAGGGTAGTGCCAATTTTTACCTCTCGAAGGCATTGGTCAGTTCCTAGATTAATAACCCGAGTATCCTCATGGATGGGTTGGGCTTTCTTTGGTTTGCATTGTTTTATTAATTCTTGATATTTATTAAGATCATCATCAGAAAAAGGAGGCAAGTCATACTCAGAATCAAAAGTTTCATTCATGAAAGAAGGAGTGACAGACTCGTCATACAAGGACTCTGGACTCTTCTCAAAAGGGGACATTGACACAGAATCACAAACAACAGATTCGACTATAGACTTGATAACTGGCTTGATGCTTTCACCAGGGGTAATCAGGCTAGTTGACTCAATAGCATGAGCAAACTTGAAGTTTTCTCTAATGCTTGTCCGTTCAGAAGCGGTTCAGTGGCTTGATGGATGAGGAGATGTGGCAAAGGGCCTTCTTTGCCTACTGAGAAAGTTGCTGCTATTTCTTTAGTGGCATCATGGTTCCTCTGGATGGGTGCCCACTTCTTCATGAATACCAGCTGATCAATCTTGTGCTCTCAGAAGCCAAACTTTTTGAGGGGTGAAGATCGATGGAGACTGCTCAATCCTTTTTCTATGAAGTCTATCTTTTCGAGCCTATTGAGGGATGCCATCCCGATACCTCAGTCACATCTTTGACCACCTTCACGAGCCTTCCCATTACAATTGGTTCGGGCACAATACATACAAGCCATCATCTCTGTGCTCTCATTTGTTTTGCATACACACTTCTTCCTCGGAAAGGATGGGGCTTGAGCTCATGCAACTCTCGAGCTCTTGGCCCTTGTAAGAGAGAGCAAATGAAACCTTTCAAATCAATGGGTAGCGACAGATTCTAGGTGAGCTTTATCTTCTTCTCCCATTCTCTCTTCATAAGAACTTGAGGACTAGGTGCCTCCTTTGATTGGATCAATGTTGTAGGATCATCAAAGGAAGACCTAGTCTCAATCAGTGAAATTTCTGCTATCCCAGTGATGCAACTGTCTTGGTTACCTTCTTTGACTAGCATTTTCTATTGTTCCACTTCATGAGTCACCCAATCGAACTCGTCTTGGAAGAAAATTTCAAGTCCTGGTTACATCTTGGCAGTTTCATCAAACCATGGCTCTACATTCCCACAAAAGGGGAAATCCTCTCCTTCTTTCACAAAGTATCCATTGAGAGTAGGGTAGTAAGTGACGGAGATCTTCCTAGTCATTCTCAATAATTTTTTCCCTTTGACGGTTGGGGGAGTGTACCTGAGACCATTCTTCCCTTTGTTCACCACCAAACTAGGCTGCCTTGGAACTCCTTGGTGATATTTTCATAGCCCCATGCCAGGAAAGTACTGCATATTCTTCATCATCTGATTCACTGGCAGACTCCAGATGGCTTCATAGTTAGCTGGGATTTTCTCATTTGGAGCTTCTTTGGCAATGGATGCGCAAGTGGTGTCTATTTCAAAACCACTTAGTTGCACCTCTTGGTTTTGTTCTTCCTCATTTTCAATGTTGGCCAAAGTGTTAATCACTTCGGGATCTCCGGCCACTAAGACCACCTTCCCCTCATGAATGAACTTCATTTTTTGATGAAGACTAAAGGACACTGCCTTCGCAGTATGCAACCAAGGCCTTCCTAAGATCATATTAAAAGTTACCGGTATATCAATGACTTGGAAATTAACATCAAACTTCATTGGGCCAATCTTTACAGCAAGGGTAATGATGCCAAGGATCTTCCTCTTGGTATTATCGTATTCCTCATGGTTTGGGTGGTTGGCCTCATTTCTTGCAAGTTGATACTGTTACTCTTTACTGATCTCAATGGTTGCACATTCAAAGCGGACCCGTTGTCAACAAGAACCAAGGGAACCACTTTGTCAAGGCATTCAACTGTAATGTGGAGAGCCCAATTGTGTTGGGTTTCCTTAGGAAGCTCAGAATCCGAGAACTATAGGGACTGCACTGCATATGTTGCTCCTACTATATGTGCGAAGTGCGTCAGATTTATCTCAATTGGCACTTGCACATTAGTGAGGGACCTCAAGACTGCTTCACGGTGCGAAGGGGATGCCATCAACAATTCCCAAATGGAGATGTTTTCCTGGGACTTCTTGAGTTGAGCGAAGACTGGGTTCTCTGGCTCTTTCTTTACGCTGCTAGTTCTAGCCTCATTAGCCCTTGGCTGCTCTACTACTAGAGCCTTTCCTTTGTAGTCTTTCCCACTTCTAGCTTCCATCACGTTGATTGGTTTTTTTACAATAATCTCGGTGAAATAATTATCTTCATCATCACTATTGGTTAGGGCGATTATCCCCACTATAGAATCATCTTCTTCTGATTCTCCTTCCCTACTTGGGGTGGGAAGTTGAGGACCTCAATAAATATCCACCACCATGGCTCGTAGCTTCTTAACTGCATTGGAAAGCTATTGGAATGTAGCATCTACTACCTCTACGATTGTGTTAGCTGGTCCTATTTCCTCCAGATCATCCAATTGCTCCCAATAGTAAAGATCACTGACGGTTACTTCCCCTAACATTTTATAAATTTCTTCTACCCTTTCTTGCATTCTCAAAGTGTTGGATTACACTTCACACAATTTTTCTTCCAACTCAAATGTGGAGTACTGTTCGTCCATATAAACTTGCATCGGCTATCCAGATTCCCCCTCATTCTCTGAATCTAATGTAGAATCATCTCCCTCCATGCATAGGGAAGGGTAAATGCCACTTGTTGGATCAGCTATTAGGTCATCATTGCCAATGGCGTAGATTGAGAAACATGTCAGATGTTCTGGTGAGTAATATTCTGACTCATCATCATAATCATTGTGCAAAGGCCCTTGGTAGTCATCCAAGTCTGGATACCCATCATCCTCTCGAGAATTAGAGTCATCTCCATCATTCTCATCTTCCTTTTTATCCTCATCATCATCGTCATCATCCTCTTCTTTGCTGATTTCACTCCCACTTGATTCTTCCTCAGATTCTTCAGGACCATCAAATTCTCAGGCATCCAAACCCTCATAGTTTTCTGAGCATACAGACTGAAAGATCTCCATAGGGTTGGTCCTATCATTACTATCTCAAAGTTGGACCAGTTCTAACTCATCATATGCTGTCACTCCCTATGTGGATTAAGGAAGTATTCTTTGATCTGCTCCCCTATGGCCAATGTGGTTACTGCTCTAAGAAGATCAGCTGTAATCTCTTCAATTACCTCTAGATTGTCTTCTGAAGCTACAACAAGCTGAATTAGAGAAGTGGGATCACTCTCTTGATCTTCCCCTAATGCATTTACTAACACTGTTGATGAAGTCATCTTTGGGGAATTTGGTAGTGCAAGCATATCCTTCCAATCGTACCCGTCCATCCATCCTTCTTTTGGGTTATACACTGAACCTTGAGAATGGGATTGATATGAGGGTGATGAGGGATATGAAGTTGGATGGTATGAAGATGATGTAATGTGAGAGGTAGAATATGAAGATTAGGGGTGATAGGATGAAGAGGTTCCTCCACTTTGATGGTGGGGGAAAGGTTGATGATATGGCAGAGGCTGATAATATGGCAAAGGCTAATAATGTGGTGGAGGTTGGTAATGCGGTGCGGTGGATTCTTCGGATGAGGAGGGATGGATGGGGTGCACCCGATCTTCTGACTCTTCTTCTGATGATTCTCTTCTTCTGGGGGTTCTTATGACTCCAGCCCTTTGACTCATGAATCTTCTGTAAGCATGGGCATTCATATGATTCTTTCGAGCTCTAGGTACAATGAGTTGAGTGGGGTCACTCTCCGTTGTTTCTTCATTCAGATTGTTCACATGATCAGGGAGTGGGTTGGTATTGACATTGGGAGGCTGCTTGATCTTGACCTCAATTGTTCCATTGTCTACCAAGTCCTGAATTGCATGTTGTAAACCCAAACATCTTTCAGTATTGTGCCCCTTCTGAGTGTGATAGGCACAATACTCATGATCCCTATACCAAGCTGGAGGAGGGGGCTGCTGATCACTCTTGGATCCACTGTCCCTAGCAATCCTTGCTTCTTTAACTTCTCATATGCGGCTATTATGGGCATTCCCAGATCCGAAAACTACCATCTTGGGCGAGGACCCTTTTGGGCAGGTGAATCTGCTTGTATTATGAAGGGTTGTGAAGCGATGGCTGGTGAGACTGACTCAGGTGTTCTTGCTTGCATCTTGGGTGGACCCTTGATACTGGGCCTCTCTCAGAATTATGTTCTCCACCCGTGTGCCGGTGGCTATCAATGCATCAAAAGTTTATAAATGCTGATAGTAAAGAACATCATAATAGGGCTTTGACAAGTTCTCTATTAACATCTCTACCTGCTCTGCTTCTGAAGGCCTATTTGCCATCTTGGTAGCCTTGTCTCTGAATCTCATCAAGTAGGTTGTGAATCCTTCCTTAGGCTGCTACCTCAACGTCTCAAGCTTCGGACATTTCACATCCACCTCAGTATTGTAGGAGTATCATTTTGTGAATGCCTTCACCACCGTCGCCTAATTCTGAGTTTGTGATGACTCCAACTGTATGAGCCACCTCAGTGCTAGTCCCAATAGGGTTAACATGAAGGCTTGCCCAATCTGGTTATCTACAAGTTGCCACAACTTGGTTATGCTGAGGAAAACCTTGAGATGAGCCTTGGAGTCTCCTGACCCAAGAAACCTATCAATCTGCCATTTAAAAATTTCTGGAATTCTTGCTCCAAAGAAGAAACTCATTTCCTCAAAATCCACTACTTGGCCTTCTGAGCCTTTTCCTGCTCGAATCATGCTCTCAAACTTCTCTAACTACTCTCTGAGCTTCCTTTCTTTATCTGTCTTCGGAGGCTCAAAGTAGATGTGTGCTACAAATTCCTCTTCTTCATCTTCAATCACTACCCTAGGAGGAGGGACCTTGGAATAGGCCCCTCATTGACCATTCAACCGAGTGGGTGAAGATCCTCTCTGACCGGTTGGCCAGACATGCTCTAGTTCCCTTGAGTTGACTCATTAAGAATTCCCATGATGACCTATAGCTCCATTCTGGTCTACATCTCCTGTTACCAGTGCCAACTCATTCCTGAGATCAACTCTGGGAGGGTTCTGAAGTGTATGCAATATCTGAGCTATCCTTGTTTTGACTTCAGCCATCTATGTTTACAAAGTCTCCATGGGACGGACCCAGGCCTGTTCAGGTGTTTCCATGTTGGGTGGATCCATGCTCACTGGGCTGTAATCACCTGGTAGTAGACAATCTGGAAGAGATGGCGGAGGCGATTCTAGATTTAGGCGAGTTAACCGATTACCCTAACGCGTCCAAAGGGACCGCGGCGAATACTTGAGATGTGAATTATGCCTGAACCAAAAGTGATTTATTTTAGGATTCTTGAATTCCCAACCCCTTGTTCACACATTCACTAGATTAAGAACTAATGATTCATCCAAATTTAGTCCGCTTAATGATAGGGGGTGGATAGGGTTCGATGCCCCTAATCCACTCAATGTCATAAGCAGGAGATTCATACAAATGGCTTGTCGAGAATATTCCTATAAGACATTCCATGTAATATAGCCATGCTTTCATTGCTCTTTTTCCCACTAGGTGTCCTTCCTCCTGATTTTCTTGGGACTTCTCGAGACTTGATATGACTCTGACGGGATTGCCCCTGAGTCATGTATCTGGACTTTTTCCTTAAGGAGGAGGGACACCTTTTATTCGGAACCCACTTTAGGAAAGAAATTTTTTACAACAAGAATATCGTGTAGCCACTTTAGGAAAGAAATTTTTTACAACAGGAATATCGTGTAGGAACATTTTTCTTCAAGACCGCAAACAAGTTCTACAATTAGCTTGTGGCACTCCTAGCTTCTTCATCTATTTTTTACATGATGCGAGCATGCGGTGGATGCAATAAGACTGACAAGGCTTCCTTGACAGGATCTATATACGCAAGGTATATGATCCTTTTGATATATCCATAGGTACGAGATCAAGGGGGTGACTTTCTTTCCCATTACTTGTAACTACACATGAGGTTAAGCAATTTACCACAGGGCGGAGGAACCGTGAGTGATTGTGTGCAAAAGTGTAATGTACGGTAACAATCATTTGATCTCAGAATGTCGTAAAGTGCTTGGACCTCCCCGAGGGTGCAGGCACAATATGAACATCCTCGCCATTTGATGACGCATTCAATCTCAGAATGCTATAAAGTGCATGGACCTCCCCGAGGGTGCTGGCACAAATACAATATCCTCACCGTTTGACGATACCTTCTACTATTGTACAGGAAGCGGGTATCATTTGCTCTCAGAGTACTCTCCATGATATGCACTGACCTCCCTAAGGGTGCGGGCATAACAGGGAGTCCCTCGTCAAATGATTTCACTTTGAGCACGATGCATAATGTGGCTAGTAAATACAATTACAAACATGGGGTTAGCCAAACACGTTTTCAAACAAATGTGGTGGAAAATGTTCTTTCATTTAAAAGTAGCATCTAGTATTGGAATCTTGACATTTATCCCCAGTGGAGTCACCACTGTGAGGGTAGCGACCTGAGATGGATGGGCTATGCATTCCCATCCTCTCTTCTCTCTCTCTCTTCACCTTCATATGATGGGGAGGGGTTCGAGTCGTGTGTGCTTTGCTTGCAGGGCTCGCACCATTGTATCACCGCTTGGAGATATGTGAAGGCCTCTTTCATAAGAGTGTAAAATTCATTATTTGAGACGAGGTTTTGATAATGGTCCAATTTGGGGATCGGGATCATGCAAATGGGGTTTGGAGTCACCATCTAGGGTTATGGGCCTAGGACCCGGGGGTGGGCTCGATTCCTAAGAAAAGGGCCCAAAATTTGGTCTAGTCCAGAGATTTGGGGTAAGTGTTAGGTTACAGAGTTGGGAATGTGTTAAGCACCCAATCTGCCCGGTTCAACTGGTCTTCATGCTAGATGCTTGAGATTGAACATTTTCCATAATTATTACTATTCCACATGTATAGCTAAGTTATCACACATATATACATTAATTGAATTCAATCTACTATATACACTAAGAAGGGGTCTATTTAAAGTCTACATTATGACCAGTTGGTTGAGAAATTATACTTGAACTTAAGTCCTGTTTTGGGTCAAAGGGGTGGGCCCTTGATTGGTACCAGCTCGAACTTTCTTTCATGCTTTCCTGGCTCAGGGGAAGATGGTCTTGACCTCCAACTTTCTTTCTTGAGAGATGTTGATTTTGATGGTACCCGGACAGAGTTCTAGCTAGGAACTGTCACTTTCGGATTTGGATTCGGACAGAGCTTTGGCTAGGGAAGGCTATTTTCAGATTTTGATTCGGACAAAGCTTTGGCTAGGGAAGGTAATTTCCAGGCTTCGACTGAGGTGGCACTCCAGCAGAGCTTCCGCTGGGGATAGGCTAAGAGAGGGCTAGGCTGAGGTGGCACTTCGACAGAGCTTCCGCTGGGAATGGCTATTTCTAGAAATATTCCAGGTACACCTAGATAGAGGTTTGGCTAGGAAAGGCTATTTTTGAAAAGAAACGGGCTGACCTAAAAATGGATTGAAGAATTGTGAAGTCTCGAAGAATACTTTGAAGATCCGAATAGAGTTTTAGATCTTAATAAAGATCTCTTCGTAGACCAAAAGAACCTTAAAAGGGCGGGTTTCTATCTCGAGAATGCTCAAGAACCCTCAAGAACTCTTAAGAACACTCAAAAACACTCAAGGGAGGTGGCTCAAGAACATACTATTTTTGGCTAAAAATTGGATCTAACTAAGAATTTGGATTGAAGATCTTCAAGATCCCAAAGAACACTTCGAAGATTCGAATGTTTTTTCGGATCTTGATGAAGATCGCTCCGAAGATTAGAAGAAAATCAAGAGGGGGAAGGGGAGGAAAATTTCACTCTGAAAGTGATTCTGGTCTATTGGTCTGTTTTTTCTAAGGGAGGGGGGTATTTATAGTTTTTCTAGCCAAATAAGAGAGGGGGAACCCCTTTATCCAGTGGATGAAAGGGGGGCCCTTGCCTAAAGTGAAGAGATAGGATTTTTGTCTAATGGGTAAAAGGAGGGTTGAAGGCAAAAATGGGTCGGGCGGGCTTTTGTCCAGTGGGTAAAAGGGGGTTTTCAGGAAAAAAATGGGAGGAGTGAGAAATTTTAGCTAGAAAAAGGAAATTTTCAGAAAAATGGGAGGAGAGAGAAAAATATGATTTTCAAAAAAGCGGGAGGAGAGAGAAGGTTTAGTCAAAAAAGGTAATTTTTGGAAAAGTGGGAGGAGAGAGAAGGTTTACCCAAAAAAGGCAGTTTTCAAAAAAGCGGGAGGAGAGAGAAAGTTTAGGCAGAAAAGGTAGTTTTCAAAAAAAAGAGAGGAGAGAAAGTTTAGCTGAAAAAGGTAATTTTCAAAAAAGCGGGAGGAGAGAGAAGGTTTAGCCAGAAAAGGCAATTTTTGAAAAAACGAGAGGAGAGAGAAGGTTAGGCAGGGGGTGTGGGTGATGTCATGGGTGTATGAATGCATGGGTGTGCGGGCAATGTGCACGGTGTGTGGGCACAATGTGCACAACGTGCTACAGGTGCCTACACCGTGTGAGGCAGGGCCTCGCACAGTGTGCGGCAGGGGTGTGCTACCAGGCTGGGCTGGCTGGTTGGGTGGCCGGTGTGTGCGACATGCGCGTGAAAAAAATGTGATTTTCCAAAGAAAGTTGTAGGAGATCCGTCGGTCCAATTTTGGCATACCATATATTATTGGAATTGTATTTCCGAGCACTATCCATCTGTACAATCATCTTAACCGGATTCCTTCATATATAAAAAGCCATAATTGGACCCCTTCCCTCCCGCACGGGGATTTCTAGGATTTTAGACCTGGGAGTGTTTCGGGGTTATCTGGGTAGGTAGGGGATGAATTTTAGGGTGTTTGGGTTAGGTGAGGGATTTTTCCACGTTTCCAGTGGGACTGTCCGTGTGCATGGTATATGTGCGAAAAGGCATGATTTTGACGTATCATATATCATCAAAATCGTATTTTCGAGCACTATTTATCTACATGGTCATCTTGACCAGATTCCTTCATATATGAAAAGTCAAAATTAGACCTTCCTCTCTCCCGCACGAGGATTTCTAGGGTTTTGGGTAGGGGAATGTTTCCATCAACATCTCTGTTGGTTGGAAGTCGAAAGTCATGTCCAAGATCCATATTTCATCATAGCCAGAGGAGGGTGACAAAATTGGGTGTCTACAGTAATGTCCTCTTCCCACGTACCTATTTGTGTATGATGATCATCCTTGGTACGAGGTAGATCCGGGGTGCAATGACGCTAGTTCTAGTACAACCTATCATAAAAAAGTTAGGTTTAGTATACCTCCACTTTCAGGTCATAGCCAGTGAAGTTTGATGATTCTAATGTGTTTAGAATCATAAGAGTAGGTTGCCCAACAAATTTGGGCCCAATCACAACAGTAGGCTGTCGACAGGATATACCCAACACCTAAACCCGTAATCATCACAAGAAAATTCCATGATGGTGAGTGCGCCCCTGCCAGCCTTCATGCATGCACCCCATCAGCCCTGCCTGTGCCCCTGCCAGCCCTACCTACGACCCTGCCAGCCATGCCCGTGCCCCTACCAGCCATGCCCACACATCATGTGCCGCACACCCATGCCATTGCCCGCACACCCTTGTGCCTAGCTTGTGCCCACCCTGTACACATTGCCCGCACACCCTGTGCACATTGCCAGCACACCCCGTGCACCCGTGCTGGCTATGCCTCCTGCACTTCAACCCAACCTTGTGTCCGGCTGCCAATGGTCGGATTAGTGTTCCACTGGCCCAGTGGGTGAAGAGATTTCCTCTTCACCCACTTTGGTCCAAAAACCCACTTTTTACCTTTTTCTAAAAATTTCTCTCGCCCCTTTTCTAAAAATTTCTCTCTCCCGTTTTACCAAAAACCCCTTTTCTAAGAATTTCTCTCCCATTTTACCAAAAACCCCTTGTTACCCATTTTCTCTCCTCCCTGTTGGCCCGCAAAGAAAAAACACATATAGATAGACACTAGAATCATAACCCCACTTAGGAAATGAAGCTCGGAGCAATCTTCGTCAAGATCCAAAATTTTGTTCGGATCTTAGAAGTGTTCTTCGGGATCTTGAAGATCTTTAATCTAAGTTTGTAGTTCAATCCATTTTTTTCCGAAAATATATGTTTTTGAGGTTCTTTGGGTCTACAAAGAGAACTTTGTCAAGATCCAGAGTTCTGCTTGGATCTTCAAAGTGTTATTCGGGGCTTTGAGGATCTTCAATCCATTTTTAGATCAATCCATTTTTCCAAAAATAGCCATTCCCAGCTGATGCTCTATCTGAGTGCCATTGGAATCTTTTCAGAAATAGCAATTCCCAGTAGAAGCTCTGTCCGAGTGCCCTTGGAATATTTCTTAAAATAGCCATTCCTATCAGAAGCTCAATCAGAGTGCCACCTCAGCCTATCCCTCCCCTAGCCTATCCCCAGAGGAAGCTCTACCGAAGTGCCACCTTAGCCTAGCCTCCTATAGCCTATCCCCAGTGGAAGCTCTGTCAGAGTGCCATCTTATTCAAAGCTCAAAAAAGCCTTCTCTAGCCAAAACTTTGTCCGAATCCAAATCCAGAAACAACCTTTGCTAGTCGAAGCTCTGTCCGAATCTAAAAGTAACCGTTCCTAGCCAGAACTCTGCTTGAATATCATCACAATCAAAATC
Source organism: Macadamia integrifolia (assembly GCF_013358625.1). Lineage (NCBI taxonomy): Eukaryota > Viridiplantae > Streptophyta > Magnoliopsida > Proteales > Proteaceae > Macadamia > Macadamia integrifolia. The sequence continues at coordinate 5,888,725 of NC_056558.1, read as the reverse complement.
TCTCAAGAAAGGAAGTTGGAGATCAAGACCATCTTCCCCTGAGCCAGGAGAATCCGAAAGACACTTCGAACTGGTACTAATCAGGGGCCCACCCCTCTTGACCCGAAACAAGGGTTAAGTTCAGGTACAGTTTCTCAACTGAATTATCATCATGTAGACTTTATATAGACCTTGTTTTAGTGTACATAGTCATTTCAATTCAGTCAATGTATATATGTGTGATAACTTAGCTGCATATGGAATATGAATAATTTTTGGAAAATGTTCGTTCTTAAGCATCTAGCAGAAAGATCAGTTGAACCGGGAAGATTGGGTGCCTAATACCTTCCCAACTCTATAACTTGACACTTACGCTAAATCTATGGACTAGACCAATTTTTGGGCCCTTTTCTTCAGAATTAGGCCACTCCTGGGTCCTAGGCCCATAATCCTAGGTGGCATCTCCAAACCCTTTTGTATGATCCTAATCCTTGTATTGGACCATCCGCAAACCCTCATCTAGAATGATGAACTTTACACTCTTGTGAAATAGGCCTCCACGTATCTCCGAGCGAAGGAGAGGAGAGAGAATGGAATGGCAACTCGTGAAGTCATCGATTCTCCAGCTGCTACCCTCAGTGGCTACTTCATTGGGGATAATTGTCAAGCTTCCGACACTAGATGCTACCATTAAATGCAAGAACATTTTCCACTAACACATTTGTTTAAAAACATGTTTGGGTAACCCGATGTTTGTAATTGCATTCGCTAATCGTATCATGCAACGTGCCTATAGTGAAATCATTTGGCGAGGGACTCCCTATCATGCCCGCACCCTTGGGGAGGTCAGTGCATATCATGGGGAGTACTCTGAGAGCAAATGGTAGCCGCTTCCTATACAAAGGTGTGGGGTATTATTAAAAGGTGAGGATGTTCATAATTGTGCCAGCACCATCGGGGAGGTCCATGCACTTTATGATATGAAATGTCCTCAATGCTTAGAAACAATTAAAAGCAAAGACAATGCAAGGAGGTCATACCTGGATAAAAGTTAGTCATTTGTGTAAAGAGGTTCATGGAGATCCATGACCTCGTCACTAGTTGCAGTAGGAAGCTTGAGGAATAGTTTTAAATGCTGACCATTAACCTTTGGAATTACTCCTGTTCCTAGATTCAAAATCTCCATAGCCCCATAGGGATATACATTATGTACAATAAACGGGCCATCCCATCGGGATCTAAGCTTACCAAGGAAAAGACGCAATCGAGAGTTATACAATAAAACTTTATCACTAATTACAAAAGATTTGTGCAAAATGTGTTTATCATGGAAGGCTTTGGTCTTTTCATTATAAATCCTAGAACTTTCATAGGCATCATTCCTAAGTTCCTCCAACTCATATAGTTGGAGCCTATGATGAAAATCCGCATCGAAAAAATCAAAGTTGAGTGTCTTGACGGCCCAAAAGGCCTTATGTTCCAACTCAACTGGTTAGTGACAGGCTTTCCCATACACCAAATGGTAGGGAGACTGACCAAGGTCAATCCTAAATGTGTGAGGGTAGCGGCCGAGGATGGATCACCGCCCTCTCTCCTCTCTCTCCATTCATCTTCATGGCAAGGGGAAGGTGGCTCGAGTCATGTGTGCTTCGCTTGCGGGCCTCGCACCGCCGTATCACTGGTTGGAGATACGTGGAGGCCTATTTCGCAAGGGTGTAAAATTCATCATTTGAGACGGGGGTTTTGATGATGGTCCAATTTGGGGATTAGGATCATGCAAATGGGGCTTGGAGTTGCCACCTAGGGTTATAGGCCTAGGACCCAGGGGTGGGCCCGATTCTTGAGAAAAGGGCCTAAAATTTGGTCTAGTCCAGAGATTTAGGGTAAGTGTCAGGTTACAGAGTTGGGAAGGTGTTAAGCACCAAATCTACCCGATTCAACCGATCTTCTTACTAGATGCTTGAGAACGAACATTTTCCACAATTATTACTATACCATATGTATGGCTAAGTTATCACACATATATACATTAATTGAATTCAAACTAATATATACACTAAAACAAGGCTTATTAGATGTCTACATTATGCTTGAATGGGGAGAGAGATTATACTTGAATTTGACCTCTATTTCGGGTAAAAAGGGGTCGCCCCCTGATTAGTACCAGCTCGGCCTATCTTTCATGTTCACTTGGCTCAGGGGAAGATGATCATGACCTCCAACTTCCTTTCTTAAGAGATGTTGATTGTGATGGTATCTGGACAGAGTTCCGGCTTGGAACGGTTGCTTTCAAATTTGGATTCGGACAAAGCTTCAGCTAGGGAAGACTATTTTCGGATTTGGATTCGGACAGAGCTTCAGCTAGGGAAGGTATTTCCAGGCTTGGGATAAGGTGGCACTCTGACAAAGATTTTGCTGGGGATAGGCTAAGGGAGGGCTACGCTAAGGTGGCACTTCGGCAGAGCTTTCGCTGGGAATGGCTAGTCCTAGAAAGATTCTAGGGACACTTAGACAGAGGTTCAGCTAGGAAAGTCTATTCCAGGCTTGGGATGGTGTGGCACTCCGGCAGAGCTTCCGTTGGGGATAGGTTAAGGGAGGGCTAGGCCGAGGTGGCACTTCGGCAAAGCTTCTGCTGGGAATGGTTATTCTTAGAAAGATTTCAGGGGCACTCGGACAAAGGTTTGGCTAGGAAAGGCTATTTCTGAAAAAAAAATAGCTGACCTAAAAATGGATTGAAGAACTCCAAAGTCCTAAAGAACACTTTGAAGATCCGAACAAAGTTTCAAATCTTAACAAAGATCTCTTTGTAGACCTGAAGAACCTCAAAAAAAGGGGGGTTTCTATCTCAAGAACACTCAAGAACGCTCAAGAACACTCAAGAACACTCAAGGGAGGTGGCTTAAGAACATACTATTTTTGGCTAAAAATTGGATCTAACAAGGAATTTGGATTGAAAATCTTCAAGATCCCGAAGAACACTTTGAAGATCCGAATGAGTTTTCGGATCTTGACAAAGATAGCTCGGAAGATCAGAAGAAAATCAAGAGGGGGGAGGGGAGGAAAATTTCACTCTGAAGGGGGATTCAGGTGTTTGTTGGTGTCTTTTTTCTAAGGGAGAGGGGGGGGTATTTATAGTTTTTTTTCAACCAAGTAGGAGAGGGGGAATCCTTTGTCCAGTTGATGAAAGGGAGGATCTTGCCTAAAGTGAAGAGATAGGATTTTTGTCCAATGGGTAAAAGCGGGGTTAAAGGCAAAAATGGGTGGGGAGGGCTTTGTCCAGTGGGTAAAATGGGGTTTTCAGAAAAATTAGGAGGAGAGAAGATTTTACTGGAAAAGGCAATTTTTGAAAAAGTGAGAGGAGAGAGCAAGTTTGGAAAAGGTAATTTTGAAAAAGCAGGAGGAGAGAAAATTTTGCAAAAAATGGTAGTTTTCAAAAAAGCGAGAGGAGAGAAAATTTTACCGAAAAAGGTAGTTTTCAGAAAAGCAAGAGGAGAGAGAAAATTTTACCAAAAAAGGTAGTTTTTGAAAAAACCAGAGGAGTGAGAAAATTTTACTAGAAAAGGCAGTTTTTGAAAAGTGGGAGGAGAGAGAAAATGTTATCAGAAAATGCAATTTTCAGAAAAACGGGAGTAGAGAGAAAATTTTGCCAAAAAAGGGAGTTTTAGAAAAGTAGGAGAGAGAAGGTTTTGCTGGGAGTGCGGGTGATGTCACGAGTGCGCGAATGCGTGGGTGTGCGGGCCATGTGCATTGTGTGCGGGCCATGTTTGTACAGTGTTCAGGCCATGTGTGCATGGTGTGCCGGCACAGTGTGCATGGTGTGCGGGCCAGGCATGCAAGGTGTGAGGGCACAATGTGCATGGTGTGCAGCTGGGACCTGCACACTGTGCGGCAGTACCACGCACAGCCTGCAAACAGCTTGCGGCAGGCCAGCGCACAGTGTGCGGCGGGGTGGCGCACAGCGTGCGGCAGGCCCATGCACAGCGTGCAGCAGGCCCGTCCACAGGTGTGCAGCCAGGCTAGGCTTGGCTAGGCTGGCTGGGCTGGTTGGCTTGGCTGAGCTAGATGGCTTGGCTGGGCTGGCTGACTTGGCTGGGCCGGTCGGTTGGGTGGTCGGCCGGGCCGGTATGAGCGACATGCATACTAAAAAACATGATTTTCTGGGAATGATTGCCAGAGATCCATCGATCCGATTTTGGTGTATCATATATCATCGGAATCATATTTCTAAGTACTATTCATCTATATGGTCATCATGACCAGATTCCTTCAAATATGAAAAGTCAAAATTGGACCCCTTCCCTCCCGCACAGGGATTTCTAGGGTTTCAGACTCGGGAGTGTTTCGGGGTTATCTGGGTAGGTGGGGGATGAATTTTATGGTGTTTAGGTTCGGGGAGAGATTTTTCCAGGTTTCTAGCGGGACTGTCTGTGTGTGCAGCATATGTGCGGGAAGGCACGACATGTGTATGAAAAAACATGATTTTCTAGGAAAGATTGCCAGAGATCCGTCAGTCCAATTCTGGCATATTATATATCATCGGAATCATATTTCTGAGCACTTTTCATCTATATGGTCATCTTGACCCGATTCCTTCATATATAAAAAAGTCAAAATTAGGCCTTCCTTTCTCCCGCACGGGGATTTCTAAGGTTTTGGGTAGGGGAATGTTTCCATCAGCATCTTTGTCGGTCAGAAGTCGTAAGTCGCATCCAAGATCCATATTTCATCATAGCCAAAGGTGGGTGACAAAATTGGGTTTCTACAGAATGCCCCTCTTTGGCCGAGGCCTGTGCCAATGGCCGAAGGGCAAAGAAAAGAACGACCGCATTTTGTCACCCAGACCATGTACTATGGTCATCTTGCTCAGTTATGATGGAGTCGAAAAATGCAATAGATAATATCTCCTACATACTTTGAAGTTGAGGACTTACCTGGGGCTGCCAATTGTGGAAAGGAATTCGCTACTCTTCCAATCCTGCAAAAAAGGTTAGTACTTCGATCCTGATTCTTCCTTAACTGGGCTTCGTATGTGCCAGTTCAGGGAAATATGGTCTCTAGGCTGGGTCTTTCGAGCCAATTTGAACTATCTGGGACCGATGGTTACAAGAGAGAAATTCTCTGTTCTTCCAATCTTGTAATAAATAAAAAAAATTGATTTTTGATTTTCCTTAACCGGGCTTCACATGTGCTAGGTTAGGGAATTTGGTCTTTCAAGCGGGTTCTTTTTAACTGGGCTGGGCTATCTAGTCTTCCAGGCGGGTTCTTTTGAACCTGAATTGGGCTATCTAGTCTTCTAGGCAGGTCCTTTTGAACCGGGCTGGGCTGTCTGGGACCGAGTCAATGAGATTGAGCCTCCTGGGGCTGGGTAAATGTGATTGGGCCACCTAGGGCCAGGTCAATTATGTCTCCTCTTGATTTTTCCTTGGTTCTTGATTTTCGGTTTAGAATCTGACTCTTGATGATGGCTTTTGACCCATAAAGATTTGTTCCTGCATTCACTAAAAACACAAACACATGGACATTTTCTTTCTTTTTTCTTTTTTCTCTCCCCTTATTTGTTCATTATTTTATTTCAATATCTCTATGAAAACTTACTTTTGGCAAAAAAAGAAAATCTTTCTTTCTCTTTTTTTTTTGTTTGCTTGCAATGCTTAGGCACAATCAATTCCATAACTCAAGTCATACTTAGAATAATCGGGATTACACAATAATCCAAATACATCCTCATTCTATTACCATGTGAATTACATGAAAAGGGGGACCACTTTCCTACCACAGATAGGATAGGTGAATAACAAGGTGGGGAGACAATTCTTGAGGTGGGTGAAAGTTCACTAACTCTTCTGGGTCCGTCTCCTCGAGCCCATATTGTCAGCTGATGTATATAGGCAAATAAAAGGATGTGTGAGTCAATCCCATCAGTCTGACATAGTTGTGGCCAGGGGCCTTCATTAGAAAATCTTCTTGTGGCTTCCTTGGGCACCTTTATGTGATATTATGCACAGTCCTTTCCTGCAAGTACTTCTTCCAATCGGTGATAAGGTTGAATTCTGGAACTTCTCTATTATCCCGGTAACAAAAAACTCCGAGTGGGTTTCCCCTTAATGGTATGGTGAGCTTTAGTTTCTCGAGGAGCCAAATTTGAAAAATAGTAGGACTTCCTTGATAATGATCTACTCTGAATTTATGGCCATAGCTCATGTCCTCAAATCCTTTGAACGTTTCTGTAAGAAGTGTAGGGACGATGTCACCTCCCTTCTTCAACTGTTTTACTACCCCAATTAGAATAGATGATGCACCATTCCCGGGAGTGCGGAGAACATAACGAGCTATCATGCAAAGTAAATAAGCATTCAGGGATCGCTACTGATGGATTCCTCCTATTGGTAGATATTGGATGAAGATTTGAGCCACCTTCAGAATGTCGATCTTCCCATACCTGACAAGCTGCTTTACTTCTTCTTCTTTTCATCTAAAGAATTCCTAAATTTCCTCTAAGCAATCTTTCTTCAAAGAAGGTTGGAACAAACTGCCTTTGGGTGGAGATAGCATACAGACCTGAAATTCTTTAAGAGTTGGGCAAATCTCTGCTAATCCAAATCGAAATATATGTAGGTTGGCATCCTAGTGTTGAGGTACCTAGCGGAGTAATTGGTGATGTTGCTTCACACATCCGACTTGGCCAAGAAATGACACATTCATGGATTCCAGCAATCCTAATGCTGTTTTATTTATGTCCAAGGTCCATTTCCTCAACGTCTTATCCAATGAGCCCTTGAATTTTCCTCAAACCCATACAAACAACGAGATATGATGATTTATCAACCCTTACTCATTGGCTAATGATTCAAACAAGCCTTTACCACTGTTGCATCAAGCTCTTCTTTTTTTTTTTTTTACTTTGACTGATTAAGGGTGGAGAATGAATTGGCCTTGATAAACTGGTGTCGGGTGGAGATTTTCTTTTATGGAAAAGAATCCTGGATAAGAATGGATGGACCATAGGTGAATGATAGATACCTAATGGACTTTCATGCCAAATGGCGATTCTTGGGGGACGCAATCCTGGGTAAGAAGTGATGGACCAATGGGTGGATGATAGATACCTAATGGCCTTTCATGCCAAATGGCAATTCTTGGGGGACACAAACTATGATGATCTTTTAAGATGCTTTGATTATTAATTTAGGAACCAATTTATTGCCTTAGATGGTTGGGACCGCACTTGCACATGTCAAGTTGCGTACGTATCCCTTGAAAGGAATCAGGTTTGACGTAGTTTAGGCTATTCACCCTTTTAGACATAATATTTCTTGAGTTGTCCATGTAAACCAGTCTGGGTATTTCTTTACCATTGTGGTCTTTGAGTTTTACAGCTTTGCCTTGTAGAATTTCTTTAACAGTGAATGGGCCACTCCAGTTGGGCCTGAATTTTCCTCTTGGGTTATGAATTGGGGCTCTTTGTTCTCGGAGAACAAGTTCACCCACCTCTATGTGGCGGGGCTGCACATTTTTGTTAAAGGCCCTGGCCATTCTCAATTGATACTTCTTCAGATTATCCATGGCCTTTATGCATCTTTCATCAAGAAAATTGAGCTTGTCATGTCTAGCCTTCACCTACTCTCCTTTAGGTAGCTGACTATCAAGAAGCACCCTTAGGGATGGTACTAGGATTTGCACAGGTAGAACCACCTCAACCCCATATACCAAAGAGAAAGGGGTTTCCCCTATCGAGGATCGTACAGAAGTCCGATATGCCCATAAGGCAAGAGGTAAATCAGCCCAATCCTTGTGTGTTTTCGCCATTTGTTACAGAATGACCTTGATATTCTTGTTAACTGCTTTTACTGCCCCATTGGTCTGCGGCCTGTAAGTCATAGAGCGATGCCTTCTGATACCGAGTTTTATGCAAATTTTGTCAGTCTTGCCCCAGAAGTGAGATCCTAGATCTGATATCAATTCTTGAGGTATTCCATATCGGGAAATGATGTTTTCTTGGATGAACTTGGCCACCTTAGCAGAGGTGAGGACTGCATAGGACTGAGCTTCTATCCACTTGGTGAAATAATCAATGGCTACCTAGATGAACTCATGGCCGTTGGATGCTTTAGGGTTAACCTTTCCAATGATATCAATGCCCCAAGTGGAGAATGACCAAGGAGAACTGAGCGAATGCAACTCTGTTGGTGGGATATGTATGATGTTAGCAAATATCTAACACTTGTGGCATTTCTTGACGAAGTCCACGCAATCTGCTTCCATTGTGTTCCAATAATATCCCAGCATGAGGATCTTCTTAGATAATATCTTGACATTCATGTGGGGTCCACAAAGACCTTAATGAATTTCTTCTATGATGGTTGTAGCTTGTTCCTCATCTACACACAACAATTGTATTCTGTCATAGGACCGTTTGTATAATAGATCCTCTTGGAGAATAAACTAGGTGGAATATCTTCTCAGAAACTTTTTCTCTCAGCCAGTTGCTTTAACTGGATACTTCCTTTCCTTGATGAAATCCACTATGTAAGCGAACCAAGACTGATCATCTACAATGAGAGAGTTTACCAAATTCTAATAAATGGGTCTGTTTCTTTGTTCTACCAAGAATGGTCGGACTCTAGCCATAGGGTTGCACTCTGCCATAGAAGCCAAGGTTGCAGGGGCATCAACAAACTGATTATTATCCCTTTGGAAGTATTCGAATGAAACCTTCTCAAAGTGTTCAATCACCTCTTCTAGATGCTCTTGATATGGCTTCAGCTGCTCATCTCTAGTTTTCCACTTTCCCTGTGTCTGACAGATGACAATGGATGAATCACTATAAACCTTGATCCTTTTCACCCCAAGACAGAGCTTCGGCTAGGGAAGACTATTTCTAGATTTGGATTCGGAGAGAGCTTCGGCTAGGGTAGGCTATTTCCAGGCTTGGGATGAGGTGGCACTCCAACAGAGCTTCCACTGGGGATAGGCTAAGGGAGGGCTAGGCTGAGGTGGCACTTCGGCAGAGCTTCCGTTGGGAATGGCTATTCTTGGAAATATTTCAGGGACACTCAGACAGAGGTTCGACTAGGAAAGACTATTTTTGGGCTTAGGATGGGGTGGCACTTAGACAGAGCTTCCGCTAGGGATAGGCTAAGGGAGGGCTACGCCGAGGTGGCATTTTGATAGAGCTTCCGCTGGGAATGGCTATGCTTGGAAAGATTCCAGGGACACTTGGACAGAGGTTCGGCTAGAAAAGGCTATTTTTGAAAAAAAAAAAAAATAGGCTGACCTAAAAATGGATTGAAGAACTCCAAAGTCCCGAAGAACACTTTGAAGATTCGAACAAAGTTTCAGATCTTAACAAAGATCTCTTCGTAGACCCGAAGAACCTCAAAAAAGGGGGGGTTTCTATCTCAAGAATGCTCAAGAACACTTAAGAACACTCAAGAACACTCAAGGGAGGTGGCTCAAGGACATACTATTTTTGGCTAGAAACTAGATCTAACTAGGAATTTGGATTGAAAATCTTTAAGATCCCGAAGAACACTTCGAAGATTCGAATGAGTTTTCAGATCTTGATGAAGATCGCTCCAAAGATTAAAAGAAAATCAAGAGGGGGAGGGGAGGAAAATTTCACTCTGAAAGGGGATTTAGGTGTTTGTTGGTGTCTTTTCTCTAAGGGAGGGGGGTATTTATAGTTTTTTTTAAACAAAGTAGGAGAGGGGGAATCCCTTTATCCAGTGGACGAAGGGGGGCTCTTGCCTAAAGTGAGGAGATAGGATCTTTGTCCAATGAGGGGGGTTGAAGGAAAAATGGGTGGGGAGGGCTTTTGTCCAGTGGGTAAAATGGGGTTTTCAGAAAAAATGGGAGGAGGGAGAAAATTTTACCAGAAAACACAACTTTCAGAAAAGTGAGAGGAGAGAGAAAGTTTGGAAAAGGTAATTTTTGAAAAAGCAGGAGGAGAGAAAATTTTTCCAGAACAAGCAGTTTTCGAAAGGCGAGAGGAGAGAGAAAATTTTACCAGAAAAGGTAGTTTTCAAAAAAACGAGAGGAGAGAGAAAATTTTATCAAAAAGGGTAGTTTTCAGAAAAGCGGGAGAGAAAATTTTGTAAAAAAAGATAGTTTTCAAAAAAGCAAGAGGAGAGAGAAGGTTTTGGCGGGGGTGCGGGTGATGTCACGGGTGCGCGAATGCATGGGTGTGCGGACCATGTGCACAGTGTGCGGGCCATGTGTGCACGGTGTGCGGGCCATGTGTGCACGGTGTGCAGGCACAGTGTGCACGGTGTGCAGGCCATGTGCGCAGTGTGTGGGCCAGGTGTGCATGGTGTGTGGGCACAGTGTGCATGGCGTGCGGCTGGGACCTGCACACTTTGCGGCAGGGGCTGCACAGTATGCAGCAGGCCCGCGCACAGCATGCGGTAGGCCTGTGCACAGGTGTGCAGCCAGGCTGGGCTTGGCTCGGCTGGCTGGGCTGGTTGACTTGGGTGAGCTAGTTGGCTTGGATGGGCTGGCTGGCTTGGTTGGGCCGGCCGGCCAGTTGTACGACATGCGTACGAAAAAATGTGATTTTTCAGAAATGATTGCCGGAGACCCGTCGGTCCGATTTTGGCGTATCATATATCGTCAAAATCATATTTCTAAGCACTATTCATCTGTATGGTCATCTTGACCAGATTCGTTCATATATGAAAAGTCAAAATTGGACCCCTCCCTCCCACATGGGGATTTCTAGGGTTTCAGAACCGGGAGTGTTTCGGGGTTATCTGGGTAGGTAGGGGATGAATTTTAGGGTGTTTAGGCCAGGTGAGGGATTTTTCTAGGTTTCCAATGGGACTGTCTGTGTGTGCGGCATTTGTGCCGGAAGGCACGATATGCGCGTGAAAAAATGTGATTTTCTAGGAATGATTGCCAAAGATCCATCGATCCGATTTTGGCATATCATATATCGTTGGAATTGTATTTTTGAGAACTATTCATCCGTATGGTCATTTTGACTAGATTCCTTCATATATGAAAAGTCAAAATTAGGCCTTTCTCTCTCCCGTGCGGGGATTTCTAGGGTTTTGGGTAGGGGAATGTTTCCATCAGCATCTCTGTCGGTCAGAAGTTAGAAGTCGCATCCAAGATCCATATTTCATTATAGCCAGAGGAGGGTGACAAAATTGGGTGCCTATAGAATGCAGCTCGATGGGCCCACAGCCTAAGGGACCAATCTTTACAGTTGGGATTAACAATTTTTTCCAAGATTTATTTGATTTGCCTCTTAGACACCCACTTGGCTACTAGTTTAGGGGTGATAAGGGGTAGCTAACTTATGGGTGATCCCATACTTTTCATCAAGGCCTCAAAAAGCTGATTATAAAAATGAATACCCCTATCACTAATTATAGCACGTGGTGTACCAAAGTGGGAAAAAATATTCTCTTTGAGAAACTTGACCACCACTTTGTGGCCATTAGATTTAAAAGGTATGGCCTCTATCCATTTAGAAACATAATCAACTGCCAAAAGTATATACCAATTCCCGAAGGAATTAGGGAATGGTCCCTTGAAATTAATGTCCTACACATCAAAGATCTCAACTACCAAAATAGGGTTGAGGAGCATTATGTTCCTCTTATTGATACGACCAAAAGATTGGCAGGTGGGATAAGCCTTAGAAAAATCAAAAGCATCCCAAAAAATAGTGGGCCAATGAAATCCACATTGGAGAACCTTTGTGGCGGTCTTCTTAGGGTCAAAGTGTCCACCACATGCATGATCATGGCAAAAAGATAAAATTCAATGCTGCTCATGATCTGGCACACAATGTCTGATAATTTGATCTGGAAAAACTTTAAAAAGATAAGAATCGTTCCAAAAGAAATGCTCAGAATCGTTCCAAAAGAAATGCTTGACTTGGGATAGGAATCGATACCTATCTTGGGTGGACCAGTGATCCAGAGTCACACCCGAAATTAAGAAGTTGACAATGTCATCAAACTATGGTTCACTGGAAACTACAAGTAACTGTTCATCTGAAAAATTCTCATTGATTGGAGAATCAATAGTCAAGGAATTGGGAAGCTGGGATAAATGGCCTACAACTAGGTTTTCAACTCCTTTCTTATCCCTAATTTCCAAATCAAACTCTTGCAAAAGTAAAACCCACCTAATGAGATGGGCTTTGGCATCGTTCTTCTGAACTAGGTATCTAAGAGTGGAATGATCAGTGTACACCACCACATGTGACCCAATTAAGTAAGACCTGAACTTTTCTAGAGCATGCACAATAGCTAAGAATTCCTTTTCTGTGGTTGTATAGTTGAGTTGTGCATCATTTAAGGTCTTACTAGCATAGTAAATGACAGTGGCCAACTTATTAATGTTTTGGCCCAAAACCACTCCTATGATAAAATTTGAAGCATCACACATCAGTTCAAAAGGTTCATTCCAAATAGGAGGTTGAACAATGGGTGTATTTGTCAACTCCTTCTTAAGTTGCTTAAAGGATTCTAGGAACTCTTTAGAAAACTCAAAAGTTTGATCTTTGACAAGTAGTGTAGTGAGAGGCTAGGCTAACTGACTAAAGTTCTTAATAAACCTTATGTAGAAGCCAGCATGGCCTAGAAAAGACCAGACGTCCTTAACAGATTGGGGAGGTAGTAAATTATCAATTAAATCTACTTTGGCTCTGTCTACCTTCATTCCCTCCTTGGACACTACATGGCCTAAAACAATATCATATTAACCATAAAATGGCATTTCTCCCAATTCAAAACAAAATCCTTAGATATGCACCTTTTCAAAACTAGGGAAAGATGGTGAAAACACACAGAATAGGAATTCCCATTAATCGAAAAGTCATCCATAAATACTTCTAAGAATTTTTTAACCATATCATCAAAAATGCTTACATGCATCTTTGAAACATAGAAGGGGCATTGCAAAGCCCAAAGGGCATATGCCTATAAGAAAATGTTCCATACCGGTATGTAAAAGTGGTCTTATGTTGATCTTCTAAAGCAATTGAGATCTGGTTATAACCGGAATATCCATAAAATAAAATAATATTCATGTCTAGCTAACCTCTTTAACATCTAATCAATGAATGGTAATAGGAAGTGGTCCTTTCAGGTTGCCGCATTAAGTTTCCTATAGTCTATGGACACTCTCCACCTTGATTGGACACGGGTTGGAATTAGTTCATTATTGGCATTGGGAACTATAGTAACACCAGACTTCTTGGGCACTACATGAACTGGGCTTACCCATTGGCTATCAGAAATAGGATAAATTATTCCATGATCCAAGCACTTTAGGATCTCTTTCTTAATAGCTTCCATCATCACTGGATTAGTACTTCTTTGGGGTTTCGTGGATGGTTTGGAATCCTCCATAAGATGTATATGATGTTGTACAATATAAGGGCTTATACCCTTGATGTCAGTCATGGTCCAACCTTGGGCTTCCTTATTGTCTTTTAACACTTTAAGCAATTCCTCTTCCTAGCTAGAAGTCAAATCTGAAGAAATTATTACTAGAAGAGTCTGGTCAGGACCTAGGAAAACATATCTCAAATTAGATGGTAATTTCTTAGCTTAGGAGGTTCAACTATAGAAGGTTTGGGAATGGGATTGCAAAGGGGTCCTAAGGGCTCCACAGGTGTGTGAATACTCAAGACTTCAGAAATGAAATTTTCACTATCATCGTCCAACTCATTTATACACTTTTAAAATTTCGAATCAAAATCAATATCAAAATTGGTAATTATATCATCAGAAAAATCTAGAAAATCCTCAAGCATATTGATCTCTTCTTCTATATGTGGTTGCTTGCATATCCTAAACATGTTAAATTCAACAGTTTGGTTGCCAAAAGATATCCTTAGGAAATCATTCCAACAATTGATTAATGAATTACTAGTAGCAGGAATGGTCTTCCTAGAATTATTGGGATCTCATCCTTGGTTGAGAAGGGCTTGGTATCTAACACAATGAAATCAACAAGAAAAATAAATTCCCCGACCTTAAGTAAGACATCCTCAACCATCTCTCTAGAAATCTTAACAAACTTATCTGCCAACTATAGAGTAGTTCCATTGGCTTTCAATTCTTTCAATCCTAGTTGCTTTTACACATGGTAAGGCAAAAGATTCACACTTGTGCTAAGGTCAAGTAAGGCATGCTCAGTATAGGTGTTGCCTATGACACAAGCTATGGTAGGGTTCCTAGATCCTTATACTTGGCATCTATAGGCTGAATAATTATGGAACTAATGTTACCTGCCAAGAACGCCTTTTTAGGTACACTAGTGATATGTTTGTGAGTACACAAATCTTTCAGGACCTTTGCATAGGTAGAGATCTAAGATATATCATCCAGAAGAGGGATGTTCACTTCTACCTTTTGGAAGACTTCTAAAATCTTGTTTGTGGAAGCAGTCTTCTTTTTGTTTACCAAGTGATTAGGAAAAGGGAGAGGGGGAACATAAGGACTGGTAGGGTTTTGCTCTTTTTCAGAATCATTTTTTGTTTCTTCAGCCAAATCATCTTCAATTGCTTTAGGTTCATCAGGTGAACCTAGAATAAGAGGCACATTTCTATCCTCAATGGAAGGAGAGTTAATAGGAGTAATAGATGGGGAAGATTTAGGAACACTCTGTTGGTACTCTCGGCCACTCCTAAGGGCATAAAAAGCATAACATTGGTTGGGGGGCCCTTGTTGGGTCTAACCTTGTACTACATTCAGTGATATATTAGTTGGTTCTTATGAACTAATATGTTGATGCCTAAGGTTAGGCTCTGGTTGACTAGGCAATGTTCCTTTCTCCCTCTCACCCAAAATTGAGACAACTTGGGAGAGTTTTCTCGTAAGATTTTGATGGCTTGTCATGATGAGGGCTATATTTTTTTTCAAGTCACTCAATCTACTTGCCTGTCCAGTATTGGTTAACCTTGGGGGTTACTGATAAGATGATAGGAGAGGGGGCCTAGGGAAACTAGTCAGAGGTCCTACATTTGGCCTAAGTAAAGTATTTGGGGTAAAAGGTTGTTGTGCAAAGGGAGGCCTTTGAGGTCCAGGTTGACCTTGATTATGGAAATTTGAAGGCCTTGCTTGGTTGCCCTGGTTCCAGGAGAAATTTGGGTGATATCTCCACTCTAGATTGTAAGTGTTACTATATGGATTATTCTGATATAAGGCATTAACACCTTTCATTGGAAGTGCCCCAATAGGTATTGGGGCATTCTTCTATGACATGTCCAGGGGACTGGCACCAAGCACACATCTTAACTAAATTGACTATGATGGCTCTTTAGGAATAATAGCCTCAATCCTTTTGATTAGGCTATCCAAGTGGACTTCCTTGGCTACTACCGCATCCACAAAATATCCTTTCTCTTTTATGGTTCTTTCATTTTTTTTGGTTAATTCCCACTCACGGGTTTTGTCAGCTAAGTCAAGTAAGAGTTTCTATGCATTTCCTTCATCTGTAAAGGATGTGAATCCCCGGGGCATATAGACTCTATCATTTGTTTAGTTGGGTAATCAATACCCTCATAAATTATTTGACATAAATGCCATAAGTCTAGGCCATGGTGAGGGCATTCTTGGAGTAGATCCTTAAATCTCTCCATAAGTTTAGAAATAACTCACTAGGCTTTTACTTAAACTGAAGGATATCACTTCTAAGCTTATTGGTCTTGTGAGTTGGGAAAAACTTCTTCAGGAAGACAATTGTGAATTGTTCCCATGTGGTGATGGAATTTATGGGTAACCTATACAACCACTTCTTAGCTTGGTCTCTCAATGCGAAAGTGATGAACCTAAGCTCAATAGCATCATCAAAAAGCTGTTGGATCTTAATTAGAACATATACCTCTTTAAATTTCCTAAGGAATAGGTATGCATCCTCAAAGGTCAGCCCATGGAAATGGGACAACATAGTGATGAATTGAGATTTGAGCTCATAATTATTGCCCTGGGCTTGTGGTAGAACTATGCAAGAAGGTTGGGCTGCTCTAGCAAGGTAGAACCTATCTTTCAAAGATTTAGGTGAAGGATTTTACTGTTGGTCTCCCATAGTGAAAGGTATTAATGAGAGTATACATATAGGGTCACTATTTGTTGGATCTCTTCTTTCTAATTGATTCACAGTATTACATGCTGACCTAGCACTCATGCAATAGGAAACTACCCACAACTAAAACAAGAAAAGCACAAAAGAATGGAATTTTTTTTTATTTAATTATTTTTTTGCTTTTTGTGAGCTTACCGGCAGGGATCCGAGGTTGCTAAATTCTTGAGGTACTTCTACAGGGTGGATCCTGTCTTTACCATACTATGAGGCTTGGCGACCTCCATCGATACAACTGTTATTGCAAGTTGTTCTTCTCAGGAATTCAATAAATGATGAAAGAAAAAAAAAATAAAGCACTCCGATTCACTAAAAGAAAGTGAAACATAACATGGAACTAGATCCCTGGCAACGGCGCCAAAAACTTGTTTGAGATTTAAAAGTAACCGCAAGCTTACGGATCATCGTAGCTATGGGTTGAACACAAGGAGGCAGCCACTTTATTTTTGGGTTCTTTTAGTAACATGAAAGTGTACGGATTGCTGATTGTGATCTACTTCTAATTACCACCCTAAAACAAATGCATCTAAAAGAACGTCCTAACCAACACAACTAGGGAAATTGGAATTGAAATTGCAATTAAAAGCCTAACCATTCGCATCTAACCCTAACCATTCATCTTCTAGAAATTTAAATACTCAAAGCAAAGCAATAAAAAGCAATAAAGCAAAAGAAAAGAAAAGTTCTGAAATAAAATAAAAATGCAAATAAAGGGGATGGAGCTAGAGAGAAGCACACAAGTAGGTATCTCTACTTAGCCCGAAGGATGTAGAACAAATAGTACGAGCTTTCCTACTTGACCAGAGAGTACTCTTACAAGGGCTTATCTACTTGGCTTTAGGGAAAGAGATGCAATATAAATAAGAAAAGTAAAAGGATGGTTCCATAGCTAGAGAGGGGCAAAGCCAACACATCATCTAGCCAAGGACCTTGGGGGAGAGGGAAAGCATCAAAGTAAAATTGAAAATTAAAACCTAAAATAAGAATGATGGGTAGCAAGAAGAGGGAATGAGAAGGGGGGTGAGAAGACTAATGTAGAAACCTACATACCTGAACTTCAATGCTTGAATTAAAAATTTGATTAATTTGAGATAATACCAGCCCTAAAAATTAGATCTGGAGTAAACGAAATCTGAAATTTCTAGGCTTAGAAAAAACAAATCTTTAAGAGAAACTTGCACTTGAATAGAGATGATTCAAAGCTTAGTTCTTGTCACCTAGATCTAAGCCTTGAACTAGAGAATTCAAAATTACACCTTTGAATAACTTGAATAGCATAAACAAATAAAATTAAAAGACATTGCATTAATAAAATAAAACTAATTACAAAAGTGTTTAAAGCAAAAACTAAAAACTAGAACTAGAGCTAAAGTGAGAGCATAACAAAAATTGAGAGGACCAAAGGGAGAAAGTAGGGAAGAAAAGGAGAACGTCCAAGTGTGGGTCCCTCTTGGATCGTTTGTGATGAGGTGGAGGGTAGGAGAGAATAGAAGAAAGGAGAAAAAGTAGGGAAGGAAAGGAAAGAAATGATTTGGGTTGGAGGGTTTCTAATTTGCTTGAGATTAGGAAAGATAGGGAGAGAAAATAGGAAAGATTCTTAGTCCCTTGTCTTTTTTTCTTCTTTTTCTTTCTTCTTCAAATATGGGCAGCCTTTCTTGGATGATTTTTCTGATTTGGATAGTCTTCTAATTTATGTGGAAAACCGTCCATGCCCTTGACTTTAAGTGAAAAGTAGAAGATAGGAGAAGATCTTCAAAAAATATCCAAAAAGATAGGGAATCTTCAAAATCGTCCAAGGGGGAGGAGAGAGAGTGTGTCCAATGCCCAAGATGGGTCCCTTCATCTTTGTTGGCATCTAGAATGTCTCTTGTACCCCTGCAACAGCTGCAGAAGGGTTGGGCTTGCATCTCGATTCTGTTTTGGTCCATTATTCTTTTTCTGGCCTGAAAAGAATAATCAAGTGTATGGGTGCCAAAACGAATGTGTACTTTTAATATGACACGTCCATCTTGCTCATAATTTCATCCTCTTTGCAGCCGTGAAAAGAGACAGGATATCTTTACGTGTAAAATTAGAGATATGGCACTCGATAAACCTTAAGGCCTTTTAAATACTAAACTTGCAAAAAGACAGAAAAACCCAAGGTAGCTCCATTCTACATATGTAAAATTGCATGCTTTACTACCTAAGATTTCACACATAAATGTGCTCATCAACACGCATTTATGTGGCAATTAGCACCTCAAAGGTTTGTAGGTGCTGATAGGAGAGAACATCATAGTAAGGTTTGAAAAGATTCTCAATTAACATCTCCACTTGCTTAGCTTCCGAAGGTCAATCTGCCATCTTGGTGGCCTTGTCCCCTGAACCTCAGCAAGAAAGCGATGAACCCTTCCCTAGGCTATTGTCTCAAGGTTTCAAGCTCTCGATGCTTTACATCTATCTCAATGTTGTAGGAGTACTGTTGTCACACCCCGCCTCCACTCACCTGAAGGTTGGCGACATGGACACGCACACGTGTCCACAATCCATCCAGGATCCACGATGTAGTACTTTAAGTTCATAAGATTATGAAATGAATTCTAAAATCACATATTTATAATATAAACAAAATATATCAAAAGGTGTTTTCTATTGCTATTTACCATATTTACACAAAAAGAATGTTTTCACATATGGATCATAATTATAGTTATGCCCCCTATAGGGCTACATCTGTTAAGTACAAAAAGAATAAAAAATAGAAGATGATACTCCCATCCTCAGCGTGCTCCAAATGCACAATCATCGCACACGCATCCATCCTCGTGCGTAACCAGCTCCTCATCCCAGAGGTCACCTCCATGGAGAGCCGGAACCTCGATCACAGTTTTCAAAGGATTTCCTGAATCAACATCTAAAAAGGGGCAACAATGGGGGGTGAGCTTCCACGAAACCTAGTGAGGGGTAACACACACAAGCAATCATGACAATCCAAGAAAATGCAATAGTATAAATATTCATGCTCGACCACATCAATATGAATGCAATTATATGAATGCAATAACATGATCCATTTATTATCAAGCACTTCTAAGCAACAATTTCTAAGTCTAAAGGGGGTATAAGTGCTATTGCAACATAGGTGTTATCCCTAATTATGAATGTACGTTATCATTCCCCAGGGTTACTAGCTAGTTGCGAGTTAGGAGCGTGCCAGTTCCAGAACCACATCATTACCCGACAAACCCCTATTAATAACCCTCCCATAATACCACTCCATCGAATCCAACATCGCATGTAGGGTATACCCATCACAGAATCAAACATCACGTGAGGGTCTCTCACGACCCTGGTATCTTTACACCTTAGTCACCGAAAATCGTCCCCAACCACGGACAGTCGGACGAGAGGATTAGCCTAGCACCAGAGTAGTTATCCTAGCCCAATGCATTCTAATATGCCACAACACAATTCAATCACACTCACACACACCCTAAGCATGTAGTGCCGCCTACACCCACCATTGGCCACCCTATACCCCAGTCACACACACACACTCACCCCAAGCATGCAGTGCCCCCAGCACCAACCATTGGCCACCCTACACCCCAGTCACACACACACATACACGCACACATGCACAATCATAATCCACATTCTCATGCCACATCAACACTTTACATAAGGAATAATATAATAATATGCAAAATGATAAAATTCATTCACATATGCATTATGATGCAAGCATTCCATAAAAACACACAAAATCCCCTCACCTCATGTTCTAGATGGCGGTAGATAGTTGATGGTTTCATGTTGCATGTTCCCATCACTTCTCGGTTCCACTCCTAGGATACATAGTGTTTTTAGGTTATTCGGTTATTCATAGAGGAGTGGGACAGTAAGACTCGTGCCCCAAATAAAAGGATTAAAAATTAACTTTAAAATGGTTCACCGGTGGATGATCATCCGCTGGTGAGTTCACCGGTGCACAAATCCGAAAGGAATGCACATCCTGTAATATTTTCACTAGTGGATGGTCCCTGCCTTCACCGGCTGGCCGGTGAACATTAGCTGATGAAGTTCAAATTGGGGTTTTCTTGCCCAGATCATCCCTATTGGCCCTGTGGCCCCTGTGTATGGTCGTGGAAATGCGTATTTTTCATTTGGATGTCATTTCCTAACTCCATTCCTCCCTTCTTCCTCTTTTGTATTGTTTACAAATTGGGTTTTGTGATTTTAGGGTTGGTTTTCATATAGGGCATCCTCACACACTTAACTTAGCTTAGGTTTAGTGAAATTAGTGAGTGGATCAACATAGGGTTTCAAGATACACCCAATTTCCCCAATCCACAAGTATAGGTTAAGCTAAATTGGGGAAGACTTAGGTTGATCTCATGGAATGGTCATTAATGGCTTATGAAATCACTCTCACACACCATACATAGGTTTAATTTCATTTTCCCCAACTTAGGATTAGGTTAGGATGTTAGGTCATAGAGGATTTGTTCAAATTCCCAAATCCTAATGTTTTTGGGTAGGGGTTTCATAGGGATTTGTCCTTAGACCCAAGGTTGAGTGAATAACCTTGCCAATATAGGTGTCTTACTCTAATTTTCTCCTCCCATTATGTAGTCTTGGGTCTCCATTACTTTCAATAAAGAGTGAAATGGGAAGGAGAGAGAGAGAGAGATTTATGTGTGTGTGTGTGGAGAGATGAGCATATGGGCTTACCTCAAGAATGGAGCCCTAGCCTTCCTCCTTCCTTCCTCCCTTGATCTCCTTCTCCTTCTTCTTCCTCTTCTTTCTCCCTTTCCTTGTTTCTAATTTGGTAGGAGAAGAAATGAATGGTAAGAGCCCTATTTATAGCCACTTAAGTCCCACTAAGGGCTGTTAGGGGAATTAATGGGTTTTTACCCAATACCGGGTTATTCTGCTATTTGGCACTAACGGCCCACTTTGAGATGTCCCGCCACATTAATCAACTCCCTAACACATTGTTCCATCAATGTGGATGGGTTTGGGGTGCACGATCATGAGGTCTCAGGTCACCGGTGGATGCTCCATCCGTCGGTGACCATCAGCTGGTGAATGCTGAACTGGTCACTTTGTATGGAGATCTCTCCTCAGTTTGAGTGGGGCCTTCTCCAGGGTTTCTAGTGTGTGTGAGGTTCAACTGACATTTATCTTTGGGTCTGGAATCCCTTCCAATTACTTAAGCATGGGTAGCAGGTGCAAGTGGGGTCACCCTTCCTTCCTCGGCAAAAGGCGGATGCAATCTAGTACTCACCGGTACTGGTGTCCTCCGGTGTCGCACCTGAACATTAAAATAGGAAGTTTTAGGGTTCGAGTATAACAACTGCTTGGTGAAGGCTTTCAAAACTGTCACCCAATTCTGAGTCTGTGCAGATTCCAATTGCGTGAGCCATCTGACTGCTGACCTCGATAGTGTTAACATGAATGCTTGGCCTGTCTGATTATCAGCAAGTTGCCATAATTTCACAATCTAAGGAATACTTTTAAAAGAGCTTTAGGGTCTCTTAAACCCTCGAACCTATCTATTTTCCATTTAAACTTTTTGGGGATCCTTGCCCCAAAAAAGAAGCTCATCTCATTAGAATCTACTATTTGACCTTTCTAGCCTTTCCCTGTTTGGATCAAATCCTCAAGCTTCTCTAATTGCTTTCTGTTTCTTCTTTCCCTCTCTATCTCTGGAGGTTCCATTTGGACATGTGCTACAAACTCTTCTTCCTCATCCTTAATCACAACCCTTGGTGGGGGAACTTGAGAATAATGTCCTGTTTAACCATTTGGATGGGTTGGTTCCTGTTCTCCTGAGTTAACTCTAGAGGAAGTTCCACGATAATCCATGGGCCTGTTCTGTTCCTGCTCTCCTATGACCGGAGTGGGTCAGCACGGGGATCAGTGCTGGGAGGGTTTTGTAACAAGTGCAATACTTGATCTAATCCATTATTGACTTCAACCATTTCTACTTGCAATGTCTCTACTGGACAGACCCATGCTTGCTCAGGTGATTCAACATTGGGTAGATCCATGTGGCCTGGACTATGATCACTTGGAGAAAGACAATCCCAAAGAGACGATGGAGGTGACACTGGACTTAAGCGAGTTAACCGATTACCCTAACGTGTCCAAACAGACCACGGAGAATTCTTGAGGCGTGGAATTGTGCCTGAACTAGTAAATTTCTTGTATTCCCACCCCTTTTACACATTTATTCACTCATTTGTCAATAATGATTCATCCAAAGTTAGTCTACTTAATAATAGGGAGTGGGTCGAGGTTGATACCCTTGGTCCACTCAATGTCATAAGTGGGGAAATACACACAAATGGCTTGGATAGAATATTCCTACAAGACATTCCATGTTGATAAAAGTTTTGCTTTCCTTAATCTTGCCCCACTAGGTGACCTTCCTCCTAGTTTCCTTAGGTCTTTGGATAATCTGGCATTTTTCGTGACTTTTGATGGGAATCACCCCAGAGTCACGTGTACCAAATTGTTTGCATATAGTTATTAAGGAGGAAGGACACATTTTTATCCGAAACCCACTTAGGAGAGCATTTCCTTATGACTAGAATGTGTTGTAATTCCTTCCTAAGACCTCAAACAAGTTCTACAGGTTAGCTTGTGACGTTTATAGCGTTCTCCATCTATTTCCTACATGATGCAAGTATGCAGTGGATGCAATAGGACCAAACAAGCTTCCTTGACAAGGTCTATATACACAAAGTATGTGATCCTTTTGATATACCCAAAGGTATGAAATCAAGGAGGTAGCGTCCTTGCCCATTGCTCGTGACTACACATGAGGTTAAGAAACTGGCACAGGGGTGGTGGAACCATGAGTAGTTTGTGAATAAGTGTAATGTGAGGTTACCATCATGCGATCTCAGAATGTCATAAGGTGCACAGACCTCCTCGAGGGTGCTGGCACAATTACAAACATCCTCGCTGTTTAATAATGCCCCAGACTTTTGTGCATGAAGTGGTTATCATTTGCTCTCCATGACATGCACTAACCTCCCTGAGGGTGCAGGCATGATAGGGAGTCCCTTGCCAAATGATTTCACTTTTAGCACGATGCATGATGTGGTTAGCGAATACATTTACAAACATGGGTTAGCCAAACATGTTCTCAAACAAGTGTGGTGGAAAATGTTCTTGCATTTAAAAGTAGCATCTAGGTTTGAAAGCTTGACAAGTCCTCAATGGAGTTGCCACTGTGAGGGTTGCGGCTAGAGAAATCCCCTTTTCAGCCCTCTCTCCTCTCTCTCTTTATATATCTTCCGATATATGCCTCCACGGGCCTGCACAACCATATCGCCGCTCATAGATATGTGGGGGCCTATTTCGCAAGGCTCTACTCTCTCTCTCTCTCTCGAGGAGGAGGAGGAGTGTAGTCAGAGGTACATCCTGCTAGGGTTAATGATGGTCCAATACAAGGGATTAGGATCATACAAAAGTGGTTTGGAGTCACCACCTAGGATTATGGGCCTAGGACCTATGGGTAGGCCCGATTCCTAAGAAAAGGGCCAGAAAATTGGTCTAGTATAGAGAATAAGCTACGTGTTAGGTTGTAGAATTGGGAAGGTGTTAGGCACCCAACCTACCTGGTTCAACTGGACTTTCTACTAGATCCTTGAGAACGAATATTTTCCACAATTATATTTCTGTACTGCATGCATGGCTAAATTATGACATAGATACACACTAAAAAAGGTAATTACATATGTACACTAAAACAAGGTAAGTAAAGAATCTACATTGTGCTTATTTGGGTGAGTGATTACACCTGAGCTTAACCTCTGTTTCAGGTTAAGAAGGGTGGGCCCCGACTGGTGCGGATATGGACTTTCTTGTGAATTCTCCCGGCTCAGGGGAAGGTGGTCTTGACCTCCAATTTCCTTTATTTAGAGATGCTGATTGTGGTGATCTTTCTGGTATTTGGATAGATGTTTAGCTAGGGGACAGTAATTACCGAGCTGGTAGTCTGGTAGAACTTTGGCAAGGCTCCAGCTAGGGAAAGCTAATTCCTAGACTAGTATTTCGGTAGAGCTTCAGCTAGGGAAGGCTACTGGAAGGCTAAGGTTTTGGCAGCACTTTGCTAGAGTTTTGGCTTAGGGAAGGTCTACTGAGAGGCTATGGTTTTGGTGGCACTTCGGCAGAGCTTCGGCTAGGGAAGGTCTACTAGGGGGCAAAGGCTTGGGTGGCACATCAAAATCTGATTAGACCATGGGTCTAATAACTGGCATCCCATCATGGATTCTACAAATCTAACCATCAAAAGAAGGGCCAAACAAGCCAAGGGAAGGGGCTAGGGGGTGCCATGCTAGGCAAGGGAGGGGCTAGTGGGGTGCCATTCTTGGCTAGGAGGGGGCCAATGGGAGGCAAACCAAGGCAAGAAGGGGAGAGGTGTGCTCACTAAGGCAAGAGGCGAGCCACCAAGGAAGGGAAGAAGGGTGCTCTCAAGTGTCTCCAAGGTCTTTTGGAAGTGAAGGGGGTAGTTATAAGTTTTTTGGGACCGATGGGGTGAAAAAGGGGATTTTTCAACCAATGGGGTTTGTGAGCATAGGGTACACTAGCGGGGGCACGGGGTACATAGGCGGGGGATACGAGGTACATAGGCAGGGGTGGCACATGGCGTGGGGCATGCAAACTGGGCCTTGGGGCGTGCACGTGGGGCCGTGGGTAGGCTAGAGGGGGTGCGTGGGTTGAGGGGCCATTGGCATGCACGCGGGGCATCAGGCAGGTGGGGCTAGGCCATGGTTAGCCAAAGCGGGGGCATGCAGGGGGTGAGTTGCATGGGTGTGCGGGGCCACACGTGCGTGGGGGAGGGGTGTATGGATGCGTGGGGCTGCTAGTGGTGCATGCAAAGCCACGGAATATTCCCAGATCCCAATCTAAGAGCTTTGATGGGTTCTGTCTTCCAAGGATGATTACGGGAGATCCCTTGGTCCGATTTTGATGAACCATATATCATTGGAATCATGATTCTTAGCACTTTCTATCCGTATGGTCACTTTGGAATGGATACCTACATATATATGAGGTCATAATTTGACCTTTCTTTCCTCCCACCTAAGGTTTCTAGGATTTTTGGGTGTAAAGGGAGTCTGTCGGGGTAGGGCTACCTTAGTCAATTGTTATCTCCGTTGATTGGAAGCAAAAGACTGTGTCCATGATCCATGAGTCATCATAGCCGGGGGAGGGTGAAAAAATTGGGTGTCAACAGAAATACTTCATCTTAACATTCCCTCACAGTTTTACTCTTCTACGCACACAAGGTAAGTACTTACATGCCCCTCTTCGTACATTTAGAGCATTTCCTTCCCAGCAATACCCTAGGTTTTGGTATCTTAAAATAGGCAATGTAGGTAGATTCTTTGCCATGTGGAATTGCTTTCCTACAACATTTACTTACATACATTCTTATATGGCTATTTCAATAAGGGGTTGTACCACAGGTGTCTCTCTGGCACGAATAACCATGATTATCTCAGTCATCATGTCCTTGTGTTGTTGTTGGACTTCTTGCATCACATTACTGACCATGGAAACCACATCCTGTGTTGTCATCATAGGTGGTACGGGATGTGGCATAGGTGATGCAACTGTTATCTCATCTTCACCCTCATATTCATATTCATGTGAATGGTTAAGATTTTCCCACCGGGTGTGACCGTACTTCCGTAGTTGTGGGTCATTTAGGGAATGAGTACACTTCGGCATTTAAGAATTTTCCTGTGAAATGAACAAACCGATCAATTCCCCAAATGATTAATGCATACCATATGACCACACAACATGCATCTCACGTAAAACAGTAATGTACAATTAATGGTAGATAGGAGTCATCTGCTAATTCTTAGATCCTAATCTGTAATATAATATTACTTATATAATTCCAATTGTTCTTATCTTCTTATCTTTTTATTTGTTCTCCTACATTTATGATTTATGCTCTTTGAATTATTATCGCTTTTGCACCTAAGCTAGTCTCCTATGTTGTGTACTAAAAGTTATGTAATTATCTGGAAGTTGTTAAATTAAATTCTAATTATCACCATAAATTCTAAGATCATCTGCATTTGTGATTTAAGGCAGAGCGTCATGCTCTGATACCGTTCTTTCACACCCTACCTCAAATTAGGCCAGGGTATGCGGCACTGGATTCCCAATCCAATCAGCCTACTATACCCAAGATCACACTAAATTTCAAAAATGTTGCCAAGATCACAACTACAATCAAAGTATGCTAATAAAATCATACAAATATCACTGGATATGTAGTAAAGTGATAAATTACAAATATGCAAGATTTATTTGTAAACAACCCACATGTATGATATTTACATCAAAAGTAATAATTGAAGTGATGTCCATCAGCATCCTGGTGTCTCACGGACACAAGCCTCACAACCGCTGCTGAAATCCAAACCTACTTCAACATCGGTTCCACCATATAAAACAAGTAATCAACGAGGGGTGTGCTTCACAAGCCCAGTGAGGGGTGTGCATGCAAGCAGACACAACAAATGATGCAATGCAGTTCCACATAGACATATGATGCATATGATCCATTAATTATATTATTTCTCTACTTCCATTACTAAGTCCGCCATTTGGTATAGGTGCTATGCAACGTAGGTGGTATCCCCTCCCTAGTATGTCAGGCTCTAGGGATATAAGCTCCCTGCATGTGAAATTCTATAGGTTCTAGAATTCTACACATCAGTCACCCTGTAAACCTCCAAAGGTAACCCCAAACAGCCATGGTCTCAGAGTCCTACACATTGATCACTCATGCTGCATCTGCCTTTGAGTACAGTACGTCATATTGTGGATATGTTACTCTTAATAACATACCACCCTTTTGGGATTAGCCAGTACGTAACCCCCTATTGGAAAGTGGTGTAGCACCAGGGTCTGTGAATTATAACCATATGCATTCTACATGCATCAATAACATCCATGGCAACCAATCATAGATCGGTGCCCATCATTGTAATACCGACCTCTGAGCCCACGGTATCGGATCCCCCCCTCAGCCACACCGTGCCATATACTGTTGAAGTAATAGTCATTACACTCACCTATATTAATACACATCCACAAAACCATGACCATAACAACCTCGGTAAAACATGCCACATGTGTAATTTATATATAACTTTATAGAAAATACATCCAAAATAGGGTAAGCACAACATTACACATGAGCATGTATAAATAAAATATAAAAGAAACACTCCATAAAAGAAATCAAACATACACCAGATAATATCTCTAAAGTCTTAAGACTTACCAGGAATTCGCTGCTCTTCAAATCCTACAAAACGGTTAACACTTTGATCTCTTGACTTTTCCTCAGCTGGGCTTCACATGTGCCAATTCAGGGAATGTGGTCTCCATGTTGGGTCTTTTCGACTCAAACTGGACTATCTGGGACTGACAGTTACAAGAGAGGAATTTGCTGCTCTTCCAATCTTACAACACCATTTGATTCTTCGATTTTCCTTAGCTAGGCTTCACATGTGTCAATTTAGGGATTTGGTCTATGAGATCAAGCCACTCGAAACCGATTCAAAGGGGTTGGGCCTCCTAGGGCCAGGTTAATGACATTGGGCCACCTGGGGCCGGATAAATGTAATTAGGCCACCTGGGGCCAGGTTAATGAAATTGGGCCACTTGAGGATAGGTCAATGCAATTGGGCCACCTAGGGCCGGATCAATGAAATTGGGCCACTTGGGGCTAGGTCAATGCAATTAGGCCACCTGGGGCAGGGTTAATGAGGTTGGGCCACTGGGGCCAGGTAAATGCAATTGGGCCACTTGGGGCCAGGTCAATGAGATTGGGTTTGCCTAGGGCCGGGTCAATGAAATTATATCTCTTCTTGATTTTTGGTTCTTTGATTTGGAATTTTTCTTTTTGCCTTTGATTTGGAATTTTGGTTTTTGTCTTCGATTTGGTATTTGATTTGAATTCTGATGCTTGATTTGGAATCTTTAAATTTTATTGTTTTTGGAAGAACAATTTTTTTTTTATAAACGGGTCCCCTCCCCTATTCATTCTTCATTCTAACTTTTCTGAGTGAGTTTTGAGTTCTTGGAACTCTCTGGTTTTTCTTGAAGTTTTCCTTCTTGTTCTTGGGGTTTTTTCACCTTGCTCTTAAAGTTTTTGAAGATCTTCATTTTGTTCTTGAAGTTCTTGAAGTTCTTGAAGATCTTTATCATGTTCTTGAAGTTCTTGAAGATCTTTATCATGTTCTTAGGGGAGGAGTTATTTGGAGAATTTGATATTATTGTGGGCTTTTTGTAACTTGGGAAACTTTTTGGGTCTTCTTGTAATTTGGAAAAATTTCTTGGGTTTCTCACAATTTTGAAAATTTTATGGGGCTTCTCACAATTTTCAAAAAATATGGCTGATAGGAGAAAGAGAAAGACTTTGAGACAAGTCCAGCTTGAGAGTTGTAGCAATCCTTCCAGCAGGGATGAGGGCCTGGCCAACTGGTACTCTGGGCAGACCCTTCACAACAGTCAGAATCACATCTGCAACTCCATATGGGGTTCCTGGGTAAGTCTTTACATTGTATTCATTATTTTGATTATCTTTTACTTTTGTTTTGTGTTTCTTTTTATGTTGTTTTCGCTTTTTGTTGTTTTTTTCTATTTATGCATTCTTTATTTCCATTAGTATGAGGGGAGAGTACCACCTACTTGGCCTCATATGGCCATCCAAAAATGGTTAAGTCATGGCATAAGATGCTTCCTCATAGAGTAAAGTAGATAGTTGATGCATACCTGGGCCGGCTAGCTTTGGTAGAGACCCAGAAGTTTAACCCGGCACTGATGGGAGCCCTAATGGAGTAGTGGTGGCCAATTACTCATTCTTTCCATCTTCCTGCTAGCGAAATCACCATCACACCCTTGTGCTTCTATGCTTTGGCAGGCATTCCATTTGGGGGTAGATTTATGACCCTACCTAGGGCTCCAACTATCCAGGAGTTTGCAGACCTGACCAGCATCACCATTACGGCCGGCCAGACACACATCCTCCTTGGGGAGATTAGTGCCTGATGGTGGAAACTCAGCCTGGGGGAGAACCCAGGTAATATATCTCACATGGCCCGTTCCTTCTTACTGTTTTTTGTGGGCCGGTGCCTCTTCAGCGACCTCCGAGGGGGAGTGGATATCCGTCTGGTGTACTTCCTTTGAGATCTTCATACAGTAGAATTAGGACTAGGGTGGGGCTGCCTATGCATATCTCCTGTGATCCCTAGATCTGCTATCCTATGGAGACAGGGGCCTCAAGGGGGCAGGCTTCATTATTCAGGTAACTTTCCTTCTTGTACCCATTTCCTTTCATTCATTTGGGTTGTACTTTCTCACTTTAATTTCTTGAAATAGCCTTAGCGCTTTGAGAATTTGGGGACCATAGCTCCCAAACTGAGGGACCCTGAAACATTCTTCTTCCTTGTAGCCAAGAACTGGGGAGATAATCAGGTGCTTAGGGCTCGACGCCATCCTCCGGGGACCATCGCTCATTCTCTTTTGAACGATCTGACTGAGGTATGCCATGTCTGACACTGAAATTCCTTTCCTTTCATCTTCTACTGTACTTACTTCTCCTTGGTTTCGCAGGTTACTTGGAGACCATTCCATGACCTCATATTTCCAGATCTTGAAAGATTACCCTTGGTTAAGCACTTATCCTAGTGCCGAGTCCTTTTTCGGGGAATGTGGGGTCATGCCTAGTATTTGGGAGAGAGTGTAGTACCCCAGTGGTCGGATATCGAGCCACGCCCTTCTCCCAGTCTTCCTCCACCCAAGATCTGGCATTCAGCTAGCGGAGTATGGGATGACTCATTTCTAGATCAAGATAGGAACTATGGAGCCTTCTTGGAGTAGGAGACAGTATGCACTCCTCTTGGTCTTAATGGTCCAGTAGTATGTTACCATTTCTTGAGTATTTCTTTCAAATGCTTTTCTATTTTGGTCTTGACTGATGCTCTTTCAGGGGAGAGTGAGACGTGTAGATCCTTCTGTTGTTCAGTCACATGCCATTGTTACCGATCCTTCATAAGCAGGACCCTCTACCAGTGTCGGAGGGTCTCTCAGGGTTGCTAGCATCCCTTTTCATGGCTTGCCTGCCTAGACCTATCCCAACATAGCCAACCCCAGTCTCCCTCATCTTCTAGAGCTGAACACAGATGTAGACGCTTCCCTTAGGCTGCCTATTCCTTATGATTATGTGAGTATTTGATCATCCTCCAATTAAATCTTGATTTCCTCTGGCTGATATGCTCTTTCTCAGGTGTCCTTGGAGGTCTATGTTGAGATTAGGAGGATGCACTATGGCCTGTGCGAGGTGATAGTTGCCAAGGATCAGGAGATTGTATGGCAAGACACGCTAATTCAGGACCTGACCCAGAGGCTAGAGCAAGCTGGACTAGCATTTGCGGATTCCTTGGAACTTTATGAGGATAGTTTAGAGTACCAGATGATGGGTTTTGACTTATAGGGATTTGTTCTTGCATTTATTGAAAACACAAACACATGGATATTTTTTTCTTTTTTCTTTTTCCCTCCCCTTGTTTGTCATCATTTTATTTCAGCATCTTATGAATGAAAACTTATCTTTGGTACAAAGCAAAAACTATTTTTTTTTATTTTTTGTTTGCGTGCAATGCTTAGGCATAATCAATTTCATAACTCAAGTCATAATTAGAATAATCGGGATTACATGCGAATCCAAATACTTCCTCATTCTACTACCAAGTGAATTACATGGGAGGAAAATAACTTTCCTACGATAGACAAGATAGGTAAGTAACAAGGTGGGAAGGCAACTCTTGAGGTGGGTGAAAGTTCACTAACTCTTCTAGGTCCGTCTCCTCAAGCCCATATTGTCGATTGCTGTACATAGTTAAATGAAAGGATGTGTGAGGCAATCCCATCAACCTGACATAATTGTAACTAGGGGTCTTCATCAAAAAATCTTCTTGTGGCCTTCCTAGGTCCCTCTATGTGATATCTTGCATAGTTCTTTCCTGCAGGTACTTCTCCCAATCAGTGATGAGGTTGAATTCCGAAACTTCCCTCTTATCCTGGTAGCAAAGGGCTCTTAGTGGGCCTCCTTTTGATGTATTGGTTAACTTCAGTTTTTCAAGGAGCCAAATCTAAAAAATAGTAGGACTCCCCTGATAATGATCTAGTCCAAATCTATGGCCATAGCTCATATCATCAAATCCCTTAAGTGTTTCTGTAAGAATTGTAGGAACGATGTCACCTCCCTTCTTCAACTGTTTTACTACCTCAATCAGAAGAGACGATGCACCATGTCTGGGAGTGTGAAGAACACAACAAGCTATTATGTAAAGTAAATAAGCATCATGTGATCTCTGTTGATGGATTCCTCCCATTGGCAGATATTGGATGAAGATCTGGGCCACCTTCAAAATGTTGATCTTCCTATACTTGAAAAATTTCTTCATTTCCTCTTTTTTCCATCTGAAGAAGTCTTGGATTTCCTCTGAGTAGTTTTTCTTCAAAGATGGTTGGAGCAAACTGCCTTTGGGTGGAGATAACATACAAACCCATAATTCTTCGAGAGTTGACCAAATCTCTACTAATCCAAACCGAAATACATACAAGTTGGCATCCTAGTGTTAAAGCACCTGTCAGAGTAATTGGTGATGTAGCTTCACACATCCAATCCGGCCAAGAAATGACACATTCATGGATTCCAACAATCCTAGTGCCCACATATTTATGTCTAAAGTCCATTTCCTCAATGTCTCATCGAACCCATGAGTTTTCCTAAAACCAACACAAACAAAGAGATACAATGATTTATCAAAGCATCACTCATTAGCTAATGACTCAAACCAGCCTTTACCACTGTTGCATTAAGCTCTTTTTTTCTTTGACTGATCAAGGGTGGGGAATAAACTGGCTTTGATAAACTGGTGTCGGGTGGCAATTTTCTTTTTAGGGGATAGAATCCTGGATAAGGGTGGACGGGCCATAGGTGAATGATAGATATCTAATGGCCTTAAATGCCAAATGGTGATTCTTGGGGGATAGAACCCTGGATAAGAAGTGACAGACCAATGGGTGGATGACAGATACCTAATGGCCTTTCATGCCAAATGGTGATTCTTGGAGGACATAAACTATGATGATCTTTTAAAATACTTTGGTTATTAATCGAGGAACCAATTTATTGCCTTTAGATGGCTGAGACCACATTTGCACATGTCAAGTTCCCTACGTATCCCTAGAAAGGAATTAGGTCTGATGTAGTTCAGGCTATTTGCCCTTTCAGACATAATATTTCTTGAGTTGATCCATGTTGACTAGTCTGGGTATTTCTTTGCCGCTGTGGTCTATGAGTTTCACAACTTTGCTTGGTAGAATTTCTTTGATAGTGAATGGGCCACTCTAGTTGGGCCTAAAGTTTCCTCTTGGGCCATGAATTGGGGCTCTTTGTTCCCAAAGAACAAGTTTGTCCACCTTTATGTGAAGGGGCTTCACATTCTTGTTGAAGGCCCGAGCCACTCTCAATTGATATTTCTTCAGATTATCCATGGCTTTCATGCACCTTTCGTCGTGAAAGTTAAGTTCATCATGTTTGGCCTTTATCCACTCTCCTTTAAGTAGCTGACTATCAAGGAGCACCCTTAGGGATGGTACCAGGATTTTCACGGGTAGAACCGCCTCAACCCCATATACCAAGGAAAAAGGGGTTGCCCCTGTCGAGGATCGTATGGAAGTTCGGTATGCCCATAAGGCAAGGGGCAACTTATCAGCCCAATCCTTGTGTGTTTCCACCATTTTCTGTAAGATGGCTTTGACATTCTTGTTGGTTGCTTCCACTGCCCCATTGGTCTGTGGCCTATAAGTGGTGGAGTCGTGTCTTCTGAAACTGAACTTTGTGCAGATTCTGTCGGTCTTGCCCCAGAAATGGGATCCCTGATCTGATATCAATTCTTGAGGTACTCCATATTGGGAAATAATATTTTCTTGGATGAATTTGGCTACCTTAGCAGACGTGAGGAACGCATAGGCCTAAGCTTCTACCCACTTGGTGAAATAATCAATGGCTACTAAGATGAACTCATGACCATTAGATGCCTTGAGGTTGATCTTCCCAATGATGTCGATGCCCCAAGTGGAGAATGGCCAAGGTGAACTGAGGCAATCCAGCTTTGTTGGTGGGATATGTATGATATTGGCAAATATCTGACACTTATGGCATTTCTTGGCAAAGTCCACGTGTGAGGGTAGTGGCCAGAGATGGATCCCCGTCCTCTCTCCTCTCTCTCTCTTCACCTTTATGTGAGGGGGAAGGGTTCGAGTAGTGTGCGCTTCGCTTGTGGGCCCCGCACCACCATATCGCCGCTTGGATATATGTGGAGGCCTATTTCACAAGAGTGTAAAATTCATCATTTGAGATGGGGGTTTTGATGATGGTCTAATTCGGGAATAGGGCTCTTACAAATGGGGTTTGGAGTCGCCACCTAGGGTTATGGGCCTAGGACCCGGGGGTGAGCCTAATTGTTAAGAAAAGGGCCCAAAATTTGATCTCGTCCATAAATTTAGGGTAAGTGTCAGGTTACAGAGTTGGGAAGGTGTTATGCACCCAATCGGCCCAGTTCAATTGGTTTTCTTACTAGATGCTTGAGAACGAACGTTTTTCATAATTATTACTATTCCACATATATGGTTAAGTTATCACACATATATACATTAATTGAATTCAAACTATTATATACAATAAAACAACGCTTAATAGATATCTACATTATGCCTAAATGAAGAGGGATTATGCCTGAATTTGATCCCTGTTTTGGGTCAAGAGGGGTGGGCCCCTGATTGGTACCGGATTGGAGTATCTTTTGTGTTCTCCCGGCTCAGGGGAAGATGGTCTTGACCTTCAACTTCCTTTCTTGAGAGACGCTGATTGTGATGGTATCCGGACAAAGTTCCGGCTAGGAATGGTCGCTTTCAAATTTGGATTCAGACAGAGCTTTGGTTAGGGAAGGCTATTTCCAAGCTTAGGCTGAGGTGGCACTCTGGTAGAGCTTCTGCTAGGGATAAGTTAAGGGAGGGCTAGGCTGAGGTGGCACTTCGACAAAGCTTTTATTGGGAATGGCTATTTTTGGAAATATTCTAGGGACACTCGGATAGAGGTTTGGCTAAGAAAGGCTATTTTCGGGCTTGGGATGAGATGGCACTCCGACAGAGCTTCCACTGGGGATAGGCTAAGGCAGGGCTATGCTGAGGTGCCGCTTTGACAGAGCTTCCATTGGGAATGGCTATTTCTAAAAAGAAACGGGCTGACATAAAAATGGATTGAAGAACTCCAAAGTCCCGAAGAACACTTTGAAGATCCGAACAGAGTTTCAGATCTTAATAAAAATCTCTTCATAGACCCGAAGAACCTCAAAAGGGGGGGTTTCTATCTCAAGAATGCTCAAGAACACTCAAGGGAGGTGGCTCAAGAACATAATGTTTTTGGTTAAAAATTGGATCTAACTATTCTCCACACGTGTTCCTGTGGCTATTAAGGCATCAAAAGTTTGTAAATTTTGATATTAAAGAACATCATAATAGGGCTTTGACAGGCTTTCTATCAACATCTCCACTTGCTCTGCTTCTGAAGGCCGATCTACCATCTTGGCGGCCTTATCTCTAAACCTCATTAAGAACAAGGTGAATCCTTCTCTTGGCTACTACCTCAAAGTCTCAAGTTCTCGTCGCTTCACATCCACTTCGGTGTTGTATGAGTACTATTTGGTGAAGGCTTTCACCATCGTCACCCAATTCTGAGTTTGGGATGACTCTAGCTGTGTGAGCCACCTTAGTGCTGGTCTCGATAGGGTTAGCATGAAGGCTTGCCCCATCTGGTTATCTGCCAGTTGCCACGACTTAGCGATGCTGATGAAGACTTTGAGGTGAGCCCTGGGGTTTCTTGACCCATCAAACCTACCAGTCTACCACTTGAATTTTTTGGGAATTCTTACCCTGGAGAAGAAACTTATTTCCTCTGAATCCGTTGCTTGGCCTTCTGAGCCTTTTCTCGCTCAAATCATGTTCTCCAAATTCTCTAACTACTCACTAAGTTTCCTTCCTTTCTTCGTCTCTGGAGGCTCCATTCGGACATATGCAGCAAACTCCTCTTCCTCATCTTCAATTACTACCCTAGGAGGAGAGACCTTGGAGTAGGTTCCCCACTGACTATTTGGAAGAGTAGGTGAAGTTCCTCTCTGACCGGTTGGCCTAACTTGCTCCGGTTCTCCTACGTCAACTCATGAAGAGTTCCCACGATAACCCGTAGCTCCATTCTGATCTACATCTCTCGTAGCCAATGCTGGATCATTCCTGGGATCAGTTCTGGGAGGATTCTAAAGTGTATGTAATATTAGAGTTATCCCTCTCTTGACTTCAGCCATTTCTATTTGCAAGGTCTCCACAGGATAGACCCAGGCCTGTTTGGGTGATTCAGAGTCGTGTGGATCCACACTAACTGAGTTGTAATCACTTGGTAGTAGACAATTTTGGAGAGATAACGGAGGTGACACTGGACTTAGGCGAGCCAACCGATTACCCTGACGCGTCCAAAGGGACAGCAGAGAATACTTGAGGTGTGGAATCGTGCCTGAACCAAAAGTGGCTATTTTATGATTCTTGAATTTCCAACCCCTTGTTCACACATTCACTAGATCAACAACTAATGATCCATCCAAAGTTAGTCTGCTTAATGATAAGGGGTGGATAGGGTTCGATCCCCCTGGTCCACCCAATGTCATAAGCGGGAGATTCATACAAATGGCTTGTCGAGAATATTTCCATAAGACATTCCATGTAATAAAGTTATGCTTTCCTTATTCTTTTTCCCACTAGGTGTCCTTCCTCCCGATTTTCTTGGGACTTCTCGGGACTTGACGTGACTCTGATGGGATTGCCCTTGAGTCATGTATCTAGACTTTTTTCTTAAGGAGGAGGGACACCTTTTATTTGAAACCCACTTAGGAAAGAAATTCTTTACAATGGGAATATAATATAGGAACATTCCACTTTAGGACCGCAAACAAGTTCTACAGTTAGCTTGTGGTGCTCCTAGCTTCTTCATTTATTTCCTACATGATGCGAGCATGCGGTGGATGAAATAGGACCGACGAAGCTTCCTTAATAGGATCTATATATGCAAGGTACGTGATCCTTTTGATATACCCGTAGATACGAGATCAAGGGGGTCACTTCCTTGCCCATTACTTATGACTACACACGAGGTTAAGTAATTGGCCATGGGGTGGTGGAACCATGAGTGATTGTGTGCAAAAGTGTAATGTAGGGTAACCATCATTTGATCTCAGAATGCCATAAAGTGCATGGACCTCCCCGAGGGTGCTGGCACAATTACAGACATCCTCACCATTTGATGATGCATTCGATCTCAGAATGTCATAAAGTGCGCGGACCTCCCCGAGGGTGCTGGCACAATTACAACATCCTAGCCATTTGACAATACCTTCCATTCTTGTACAGGAAGCGAGTATCATTTGCTCTCAGAGTACTCTCTATGACATGCGCTGACCTCCCCGAGGTTGCGACCATGACAGGGAGTCCCTTGCCAAATGATTTCACCTCGAGCATGATGCATGATCTAGTTAGTGAATACAATTACAAACATGGGGTTAGCCAAACACGTTTTCAAACAAATGCGGTGGAAAGTGTTCTTGGATTTAAAGGTAGCATCTAGTATCGGAAGCTTGACATTTATCCCCAGCGGAGTTGCCACTGTGAGGGTAGCGGCCGGAGATGGACTAATGTCTCTCTTCCCCTGGGGTGGGAAAGGACTTGCATCCCATCCCCTCTACTCTCTCCTTCTCTTTCATATGAGGGGAGGGATTCATCGTGTGTGCTTTACTTACAGGCCCCGCACCACCGTATTGCTGGTCGGAGATATGTGGAGGCCTATTTCATAAGAGTGTAAAATTCATCATTTGAGATGGGGATTTGATGATGGTGTAATGAGGGGATCAGGATCATACTAAAGGGTTTGGAGTCACCACCTAGGGTTATGAGCCTAGGACCTAGGGGTGGACCCAATTCCGAGGAAAAGGGCTTGAAAGTTGGTCTGGTCCAGAGATTTAGGGTAAGTGTTAGGTTACAGAGTTGGGAAGGTGTTAGGCACCCAATCTGCCCGGTTCAACCAGTCTTCCTACTAGATGCTTAAGAACGAAAATTTTTCATAATTAATACTATTCCACATGCATGGCTAAGTTATCACACATATATATTGACTGAATTTAAAATACTATATACATTAAAACAAGGTCTTTTAGATACCTACATTATGCTTAAATGAGGAGAGAGATTATACCTGAATTTAACCCATGTTTCGGGTCAAGAGGGGTGGGCCCCTGATTAGTACTGGCTCGGACTGTCTTTCATGTTCTCCTAGCTCAGGGGAAGATGGTCTTGACCTCTAACTTCCTTTCTTGAGAAATGTTGATTGTGATGGTATGCGGACAGGGTTCCAGCTTAGGAACGGTTACTTTTGGATTTGGATTAGGACAGAGCTTAGGCTAGGGAAGGCCATCTCCGTATTTTGACTCGGACAAAGCTTCAACTAGGGAAGGCTATTTCTGAGCTTAGGATGAGGTGGCACTCCGGCAGAGTTTCCACTGGGGATAGGCTATAAGAGGGCTAGGCTGAGGAGCCACTTCAGTAGAGCTACCGCTGGGGATAGGCTAGGGGAGGGCTAGGCTGAGGCAGCACTTCGACAGAGCTTTCGTCAAGAATGGCTATTTCTGAAAAGATTCCAGGGGCACTCGAACAGGGCTTCCACTAGGAACTACTATTTTTGGAAAGAAACAGATTGACCTAAAAATGGACTGAAGATCTCCAAAGTCCCAAAGAACACTTTGAAGATCCGAATAGAGTTTTAGATCTTGACAAAGATCTCTCCGTAGACCCGAAGAACCTCAAAGGTTTCTATTTTGGGTAAAACTCAAGAACACTCAAAGGAGGGGGTTGAAGAACATATTACTTTTGGAAAAAAATTGGATTAGACTAAGAACTTGGATTGAAGATCTTCAAAGTCCCAAAGAACACTTCGAAGATCCGAACAAGATTTCGGATCTTGACAAAGATCGCTCCGAAGACCCGAAGAAAATCAAGAGGGGGAGGGGAGGAGAGTTTCACTACAAGGGAGTGAGGTGGGGTTTTGGTGTGTGAAATCCAAAGGAGGGGGTATTTATAGGTTTTTTCGGCCAATGAGAAAGAGGGAACATCTTTATCCAACGGACGAAAGAAGGGTTCTTGCCTAAAGTGGGGGGATAGGGCTCTTATACACTGAGTTAAATAGGTCCTCGGACCAATATGGGTAGGGAGGGCTTTTGTCCAATGGGTAAAAAAAGGGTTTATTGGAAGAGAGAATCACTAGCAAAAAAGGAGTTTTTTGGTCTTGAGTGGGTGAAGAGGGAATTTCTTCACCCATTGGGTCAGGGGTGTTAGAACTCCCTATGGGTTTGAGTTTGAAACCCTATTGAGGAAGCCACATAGGAAAAAACAAGAACACGAATCTAATAAAATTATGGAGGATCAATTTGTACCTTTCACCTAGTATGCTGAAGATGATTGATGTTGGTCACTCCCACTTTCGCTCTCTTGGCTTGGCTATGGATCTTCTACAGCCCCTTAAACCTCCTTGGTTCTCTCACTTTAGTGGTAAAGTGGGGAAGAGTGAATAGTGGTTGTAGGGACCCAAAACCTAGTATTTATAATACTGTCCTGCACTCAAAACCCTAAACCACAATGGGTTGAGCCAGCATATCCCTAAGCTTGAGAGTGGACCGAACCGGTTCATGCAATTTGACTCTAACCCATTTAATCAACCCGAATAATTAATTTAGCCCATAAATCCAACAATCTCCCACTTGGGCTACATTAATTATAAGGATGTCTTTTAAATTGGTGTGGCCATAGAATCTTATTACATTAACCGCTCTTACTGTGATTCAGTTGAAAAACCACTCACATCGAATAACAGCAGAAGATACACCTCAATATACGGCATACAACTTTCTGTTATTACAAACATAAGTAAGTTTCTTAACACGAATCTATGTGGGATACCATCATAGAAATATTGACATATCCTCAAATTACACTGTTGTCATTCTATGGAGGTCCTTAACTGAGATATTAACCTTCACTGTGGCAAATCGCCTTTGATCTGTGGTTAATATCTAACTGTGGCCTTCCGCCTATAAACTGTGGCAAATATTGCCTATGAACTGTGACAAATACTGTCTTAAAATGTGGCAAACATTACCTTTTGAATTGTGGCAAAATATTGCCTATAACTAAGACAATTACTGCCTATGAAAACATTTTCAAATGAAATCATAAACCAAATATTTCAAGAAATAACTGTGCATAATGTAAATACTAAAACTTAACCATAATTCATCAAATTGTGCCCCAAAACATATGGGCTAAGGTTCAAAACATAAACAAATACTAAACAAAACCAGAACTCCCACTAATCAAGCATTTTAAATAACTGTATGTAAAGAAATCCTAACTACTTGATGTGACCAAATTTTACTTGCTCTCAATTGCTGATGATCAGTCTACCTCACCCTTTCTTAGTAACATTCTGCTTATCAACCCCAGAATTCTTCCTTTTCTCTAACCATTTCTTGAAAATAAAACAGTCCTTCTTCACATGTCCTTTCTTATGGCACCAGAAACACTCTACGTTGTTGGTATTCTCTTCATCCTGAGCCTTTTGAGATGTGTCAAGTTCTTGAGAGCTATTAGTCCTGTCATATGGCTTGACGCTTCCTTTGTTGAAAAAATTTTTGTTCCTTCTGCTTGGTCCACCAGAAGATCCCTTGTGAAAAGTTGCATGTGCACTCTCAAACCTAGTTTGTTTCAATTTTTCTTCCTCTTGAGTGCAAATGGAAATGAGCTCATTTAGGCTCCAATCGTCCTTCAGTGCAATGTAGGTAGATTGGATAACCTTATACTGACTAGGGAGGGTATTCAGTGCAATGTGTACAATATATTCTTCATCGATCTGTATTCCAAGATCCTTAAGTTTACCAGCATCAGTAGCTACACCCAAAATGTATTCTCTAACACTCCCACATCCATCATACCTTGTATTCATTAGCCTGGTCATCAATGTGGTTTTCTCAGCTTTCTTGTTGTGTTGAAATCTAGCTTTAATAGCATCCAGGAATTCTTTTGTAGTGTCTTTGATCTCTATGTTCCCACGTATAATTTCAGGAACTGCCTTTTTTAAAACCAGTATGCACTTTCTGTTTGCTTTAGTCCATTTCTTAAACTTGGTCCTTTCAGCACTTCTGCTCGAGTCTGTGAGAGGCTCAGGTTTAGGCTCCCTAAGTACCAAGTCTAAGTCAAGAAGACCTAAATGCAATTCTAATTCCTCCACCCATTTTTGATAGTTGTTACCAGTGAGTATTGGGATGGAAGATAAATAACTTGAGGGAATGGCCATCTTACTACAGCAGTAACAACAACACAGTACATGCCAAATATCAAAATATAAACCATAATATAAAAGCATGTAATACCATCAATATATTTTAAATAAGAGTTACAACTAAAAATGTATCCCTATCCTTTGGGACAGGAATTAGCTGATGCTCTTATATTTTTCTTTTAACTGTGAAAACAACACTAACTTTGGAATTCAATCACCTTTGGGCAAAAGAACTCCAAATTCAATGTCCCTTTCTGAAATGTGGATGATTATCCTCAAACCTTGATGACATAACCTTTGGAAAAGTATCACCTTTACTGTTGGAGAAGATACAATCGAACTGAATGTACCACTTTGGTGGGTTTCACTCAGTTCTATCATATCTTTCCCATTGGAGATGTATATCTTTATGTTCAAAACATACATATAAATGTCACTAGGACAATAATAACCATACAAGAGTCACAACCACAACTACATTCCTATCCTTTGGGCTAAGAATGCACTGGTCCTCTTATAAATTTATATTTACTGTGAAAAGAACAATAACTTTTGAAATCCCCTCACCTTTGGGCTTAGGAACCTCTAGGTTACTGTCATTTTCTTAACTTTGGTGACATCACCTTTGGGCAAATGTCACCTACATTGCTTCCCTGTGGAAAATCATGAAACAATAAGATGTACCACTTTGGTGGATTCCACCTCATCATTTCATGGTTTCCTAAAGCAAAATTACTTTGCAACTAAGAATGAGCGGAAGCTTACACCCTTTTCCATATTAACATATCTCAATTTAAAAAAAAAATTCTCAATTTCATGGTAACCAATAACATATATATTTTTCAAAGCATTGATTTATGCTATTTTGTTTCAATGATTGAAACTAAATACAACATAAAATTTCAATTAAACATGTCATATTAAAAATTAGATCATTAAATGTGGCCCGAAACAAGAAATCCAACGCAAAAAACAGATTTCAATTTGGCCTTAAAACGAACCTTTAAATGAAATTTAAAGTAGTTTAAATAAAAAACCCAAAAGGAACAAATTGAAACCAAATACAACATAAAATTTCAAACAAATATGTTATATTAAAAATTAGATCATTAAATGTGGCCCGAAACAAGGAATCCAACGCAAAAAACAGATTTCAATTTGGCCTTAAAACGAACCTTTAAATGAAATTTAAAGTAGTTTAAATAAAAACCCAAAATGAACAAAAACCAAACAAGCCTTTATTTTTTTTTTTTTTAAATCAATCCAAACCAACCGGTTCGGCCATATGAGTTCCGGGTCAAATTCGGGTCAATTGGTCAATGACCCGGTCAACCTCTGACCGAGTCAAATAGTGCACATGAGTTGACCCACTGTGTCGCCGGTTCAAATCGGTAGGGTTTCCGAGTTGAACCGGCGATGACTCGCCGCCTTTTTTTTATTTTTTTTTATTTTTCTCTCTCCTCCGGCAGCCGATTTCCGACGGCACGTGCCGACGCGTCCGGAGGTTTCCGGTGACTTTCGACATACCGTCGAGACCGTCTTCTCGTGATCTACAACTTTTGTGAAGAAAGTTTTCCCATACAGGATCTTTAAGTGATGGTAAAATTACGATTTTTATGATTTTCATGATTTTTAATCAAATCAGGTTTTAAGTAACAATCAAAATCCTCATGTATAAGAAAAATTCAATCGATTCTTGTCCCATGTGGTCTGCTCTGATACCACTTGTTAGAACTCCCTATGGGTTTGAGTTTGAAACCCTATTGAGGAAGCCACACAGGAAAAAAACAAGAACACGAATCTAATAAAATTATGGAGGAACGATTTGTACCTTTCACCTAGTATGCTGAAGATGATTGATGTTGGTCACTCCCACTTTCGCTCTCTTGGCTTGGCTATGGATTTTCTACAGCCCCTTAAACCTCTTTGGTTCTCTCACTTTAGTGGTAAAGTGGGGAAGAGTGAATAATGGTTGTAGGGACCCAAAACCTAGTATTTATAATACTGTCCTGCACTCAAAACCCTAAACCACAATGGGTTGAGCCAGCATATCCCTAAGCTTGAGAGTGGACCGAACCTGCAATTTGACTCTCACCCATTTAATCAACCCGAATAATTAATTTAGCCCATAAATCCAACAAGGGGAACACCAATCCCGGCCATGGATAGTGGCGCGGGACTAGACCAAAGTGCCCAAGGTATGGTCAGTGTAGGAGAGTAAGCAATGCGGGCAATTTCATGGGTGTACGGGGCATGGTGCATGGGTAGTGGCATTTGGGCGTGTAAAGCGTGGCATGCGGGTAGTGGCATGTGGGTGTGCAGTGCGTAGCTCGGCACCATGACATGGGTAACAAATGGCAAAGGGGGCAAGGGCATGGGCAGTAGGCAGGTATACTGGGTAGCAGCCAACACGCACATGCACATGGGCTGGCCTACTAGCCAGCACACAGGCAACAGGGCATGGGCACAGGCACGTGCCCGTGGGGGCGCGGGCAGTGGTGTGGGGGCACAGGCTGCTGGCCGTAGGGGAGATGGGGAGCGGGCCGTTGGGCTAGGTAGTGCATGGCTAGGCTGGTGTAGATAGCATGAACTGTAGCCCATGGGTAGCAGGCACGCGTGCGGGCTGGCTTGCTGGCCAGCGCGTATGGGTTTTTTCAGTGATGATTATGGGATATCCGTTGGTTCGATTTTTGTGTGCCATATATTATTAGAATAATATTCTTGAGCACTATCCATCTGTATAGTCAGCTTAACCAGATTCCTTCGTATATAAAAATTCAAAATTGGACCCCCTTCTCTCCAGCACAAGGGTTTTTAGGGTTTCAGGTCTAGGAGTGTTTTTGGGTTACCTAGGTAGGTAGGGGATGAATTTAGGGTGTTTGGGGTAGGTAGGGGATTTTTTCAGGTTTCCAGAAGGACTGTCTGTGTGCGTCGCATAAGTGCGAGAAAGCGTGGTTTTTTGGGGATGATCGCGAGAGATCTGCTGGTTTGATTTTGACATGCCATATATCGTCAGAATCA
Source organism: Macadamia integrifolia (assembly GCF_013358625.1). Taxonomy (NCBI): domain Eukaryota; kingdom Viridiplantae; phylum Streptophyta; class Magnoliopsida; order Proteales; family Proteaceae; genus Macadamia; species Macadamia integrifolia. The sequence goes on along the minus strand of NC_056558.1, from coordinate 5,845,092 downwards.
TATTTCCAAGCACTATCCATCTTTACAATCATCTTGACCAGGTTCCTTCACATATAGAATGTCAAAATTGGACTCTCCTTTCTCCCACATTGGGGTTTCCAGGGTTTTGGGTTAGGGGAGTGTTTACATCATCATCTTTATTAATCAGAAGCTAAAAGTCACGTCCACATTTTAGCATAGCCGGCGGAGGGTGACAAAGTTGGATGTCTAGAGTGGACTTTGTTAGAAAATGCCACAAGTGTCAGATATTTGCTAACATCATACATATCCTACCAACAGAGTTGCATTCTCTCAGTTCACCTTGGCCATTTTCCACTTGGGACATTGATATCATTAGAAAGGTCAATCCCAAAGCATCCAATGGCCACGAGCTCATCTTGGTAGCCATTGATTATTTCACCGAGTGGGTAGAAGCTCAATCCTATACGATCCTCACGTCTGCTAAGCTCAATCCTATACGATCATTACCGGACTTTTGTGTGATCCTTGACAACGGCAACCCCTTTCTCTTTGGTATATGGGGTTGAGGTGGTTCTACCCATGAAAATCCTGGTACCATCCCTAAGGGTGCTCCTTGATAGTCAACTACCTGAAGGAGAGTTGGTGAAGGCCATACATGGTGAGCTCAACTTTCTCGACGAAAGGCATATGAAAGCCATGGATAATTTAAAGAAATATCAATTGAGAATAGCTCGAGCCTTCAACAAGAATGTGAAGCCTCATCACATAGAAGAAGGTAAACTTGTTCTTCGAGAACAAAGAGCCCCAATTCATGACCCAAGTGGATAATTCAAGCCCAACTGGAGTGGCCCATTCACTGTCAAAGAGATTTTACTAGGAAAAGCTATAAAACTCATAGATCATAACAACGAATAAGTACTAGGACTAGTCAATATGGATCAACTTAAGAAATATTATGTTTGAAAGGGCAAATAGCCTGAACTACGTCAGACCCGATTCCTTTCGAGAGATATGTAGCCAACTTGACATGTGCAAGTGCGGTCTCAACCATCTAAAAGCAATAAATTGGTTCCTTGATTATTAATCAAAGTATCTTAAAAGATCATCATAATTTGTGTCCCCCAAGAATTGTCATTTGGCATGAAAGGCCATTAGGTTTCTATCATCCACCCATTGGTCCATCACTTCTTATCCAGGATTGTGTCCCCCAAGAATCCCCATTTGGTATAAAAGGCCGTTGGGTATGTGTCATTCACCTATGGCCCGTCAACTCTTATCTAGGATTCCACCCCCTAAAAGAAAATCGTCACCCGGTACCAGTTTATTCCCCACCCTTGATCCCCCCCCAAAAAAAGAAGAGCTTGATGCAACAGTGGTAAAGGCTTGTTTGAGTCATTAGCTAATGAGTAATGCTTTGATAAATCATCATATCTCTTTGTTTGTGTTGGTTTCAGGAAAACTCATGGGCTCGTTGGATGAGACATTGAGAAAATGGACCTTAGACATAAAAATGAGGACACCAGGATTGCTGGAATCCATGAATGTGTCATTTCTCGGTCGGGTTGGATGTGTGAAGCTACATCACCAATTACTCCGATAGGTGCCTCAACACTGGGATGCCAACCTGTATGTTTTTTGGTTTGGATTAGCAGAGATTTGCCAAACTCTTGAAGAATTTCAGGTTTGTATGCTATCTCCACCCAAGGGCAATTTGTTCCAACCATCTTTGAAGAAAGATTACTTAGAGAAAATTCAGGACTTCTTCGGATGGAAAGAAGGGGAGGTAAAACAATTTTTCAGTTATGGGAATATCGACATTCTGAAGGTGGCCTAGATCTTCATCCAATATCTACCAATGGGAGGAATCCATCAATAGAGATCACAGGATGCTTATTTACTTTGCATAGCTCATTATGTTCTCCGTACTCTCGAATGTGGTGCACCGTCCGTTCTGATTGAGGTAGTAAAACAGTTGAAGAAGGAATTGACATCGTTCCTACGGTTCTTGCATAAACACTCAAGGGATTCGATGACATGAGCCATAGCCATAGATTTGGACTAGATTATTTTTAGGGAGTCCTGTTATTTTTTAGATTTGGTTCCTTGAGAAACTGAAGTTAACCAAGCCATTAAAAGGAGGCCCACGTGAAGCTCTTTGCTACCAAGATAAGAGAGAAGTTCCAAAGATCAACCTTATCATTGATTGGGAGAAGTACCTGCAGGAAAGAACTATGCAATATATCGCATGGCGGGGCCCAGGGAGGCCACAAGAAGATTTTTTGATGAAGACCCCTGGTTACAATTATGTCAAGTTGATGGGATTGACTCACACATCCTTTTATTTGTCTATGTACATTAGCCGACAATATGGGCTCAAGGAGACAGACCCAGAAGAGTTAGTGAACTTTCACCCACCTCAAGAATTGTCTTCCCACCTTATTACTCACCTATCCCACTTGTGGTAGGAATATTGTTCTCTTTTTCATGTGATTCACTTGGTAATAGAATGAGGAAGTATTTGGATTCTCGTGTAATCCCGATTATCTAATTATGACTTGAGTTATGGAATTGATTATACCTGAATATTACACGAAAACAAAAAACAAAAAAAAAAGAGAAAGATTTTCTTTGTGCCAAAAATAAGTTTTCATAAGATGCTGAAACAAAATGATGAACAAACAAGGGAAGTGAAAAAGAAAAAAGAAAGAAAATATCTATGTATTTGTGTTTTCAATAAATGCAGGAACAAATCCCTACAAGTCAAAAGTTGTCATCTGAGCCATACTCTGAACCATCCTCATGGAGCTTTGGGGAATCCGCATATGCTAGTCCAGCCTAACTTTGGGTCAGGTCCTGAATCAGTGCGTCCTGCAATGTAATCTCCCGATTCTTGGCAACTATCACCTCGCACAGGCTATAGTGCACCTTCCTAATCTTAGAATAGACCTCTGAGGACACATGAGAAAGAGAATATCAGCCAGAGGAAATCAAGAGTTAATTGGTGGATGATCAGATACTCACATAATCATAAGGAATAGGCAGCCCAAGGGAAGCGTCCACATCTTTGTTCAGCTCCAGAAAATGAGGGAGACTAGGGTTGGCTACATTAGGATAGGTCAAGGTAGGGAAGCCACAAAAGGGGATGTTAGCAACCCTGAGAGACCCGTCAGCACTAGTAGAGGGTCCTGCTTGTGAAGGATCGGTAGCACTAGCATGCGATCGAATAGCAGAAGGATCTACATGTCTCACTCTCCCTTGAAAGAACATCAGTCAATACCAAAACATAAAGGAATTTGAAATAAATACTCAAGAAAGGGTAATATACCACTGGACTACCAGGACCAAAAGGGGTGCATACTGTCTCCTCCTCTAGGAAGGCTCCGTAGTCCCTATCCTGATCCAGAAATGATTCATCCCATACTCCGCCAGCCAAATGCTCCATCTCATCTTCTAGGATGATCTCTGGGCAGTGCATAGTGGGTGGAGGAAGGCTGGGAGAAGGGCGTGGCTTGATATCCAACCACTGGGGTACAAAACCAAGGAGAAGTAAGTACAACATAAGATGAAAGGAATTTCAGTGTCAGATATGGCATACTTGGTGAGATCGTTCAAAAGATAACGAGCGGTGGTCCTCGAAGGATGGCGTCGAGCCCTAAGCACCTAATTATCTCCCCACCTCATGGCTATAGGGAAGAAGAATGCCTCAGGGTCCCTCAGTTTGGGAGCTATAGTCCCCAAGTGCTCAAAGAACCAAGGCTATTTCAAGAGATTTAAATAAGAGTGCAAGCCAAATGAATGAAAGGAAATGGGTACAAGAAGGAAAGTTACCGGAATAATAAAGCCTGCCCTCTTGAGGCCCCTATCTCCATTGGACAGTAGATCTAGGGTTCGCAAGAGATATGCATAGGTAGCCCCACCCCAGTCCCAAGAGTCTACTATACGAAGATCTCGAAAGAAGTATACCAGACAGATATCCACTCCTCCTCAGAGGTCGTTGAAGAGACACTGGAGCACAGCAAATAGCAAGATGGAATGGGCCACCTAAGATATATTACCTGGGTTCTCCCCCAGGACGACTTTCCACCATCGGACACTAATATCCCCTAGGCGAATGTGTGTCTGACCGGCTGTAATGGTGATCTCGGTCAGGTTTGCGAACTCCCTGGCAGTCGAAACTCTAGGTAAAGTCATGGATCTACCCCCAAATGGAATGCCTATCAAAGCATAGAAGCACAAGGGCATGATGGTGATCTCACTAGTAGGAAGATGGAAAGATTGAGTAATCGGCCACCACCGCTCCATCAGGGCTCTGACCAATGTCGGGTTAAACTTCTGGGTCTCTACCAAAGTTAGTCGACCTAGGTATAACGCATCAACTGTCTGTTTTACTCTACGAGGAAGCATCTTATGCCATGACTGAACCATGTTGGGATGGCCATACGAGGCCAAGGTAGGTGGTTCCCTCCCCTCATGCGAATGAAAATAAAGAATGCATAAAATGAAAAAACAACAAAAAGCGAAAACAGCATAAAAAGAAAGCCAGAGTAAAAGTAAAAGATAATCAAAATAATGAATACAATGTAAAGACTTACCCAGGAACCCCATATGGAGTTGCAGATATGATTTCAACTATTGTGAAGAGTTTGCCCAGAGTACCAGTCGGCTAGGCCCTCATCCCTGTGGGAAGGATTGCTGCAACTCTCAAGCTGAACTTCTCCCAAAGTCATTCTCTTTCTCCTTTCAGCCATATTTTTTGAAATTGCAAGAAACCCCAAAAAGTTTCAAAAATTACAAGAAACCTCATAAAGTTTCTCAAATTACACAAAAGCCCACAAGAATATCAAATTCCCCAAATAACTCCTCTCTCAAGAACAAGATGAAGATCTTCAAGAACTTTAAGAACAAGATAAAGATCATCAAGAACTTCAAGAGCAAGGTGAAAAATTCCAAGAACAAGAAGGAAAACTTCAAGAAAAAACAGAGAGCTCTAGGAACTCTAAACTCACTCAAAAAAGTTAGAATGAAGAATGAACAGGGGAGGGGGACCATTTTATAAAAAAAAAAATTGTTTTCCCAAACAAAAAAAAACAAATTCAAATCAAAAGATTCCAAATCAAGTATTAGAATTCAAATAAAAAGCAAAGAGCAAAATTCTAAGAACCAAAAATCAAGAATCAAGGGAAAATCAAGAAGAGACATAATTTCATTGACCTGACCCCAGGTGGCCTAATTTCATTGATCCGGCCCCAGTTGGCCCAATTGCATTTATCCGACCTCAGGTGGTCCAATGTCATTAACCCGGCCCCAGGAGGCCCAACCCCTTTGAATAGGTTCCAAGTGGCCCGATCTCATAGACCAATTCCCTGAACTTGCACATGTGAAGCCCAGCTAAGGAAAATCAAAAAATAAATGTTTTTACTTATTACAAGATTGAAAGAGTAGCGAATTCCTCTCTTGTAACCCTCGGTCCCAGATAGTCCAGATTAGGTCGAAAGACCGAACATGAAGACCATATTCCCTGAACTGGCACATACGAGGCCCAGTGAAGGAAGAGTCAAAGATCAAAGTACTAACCTTTTTGCAGGATTGGAAGAACAGCAAATTCCTTTCCCCCAATTAGCAGCCTAGGAAAGTCCTAAAACTTTAGAGATATTATCTATTGCATTTTTCAACTCTATCATAAATGAGCAAGATGACGGCAGTATATGCTCTGGATGACAAAATGTGGTCGTTCTTTTCTTTGCCCTTCACCTATTGCACAGGCCTCGACCAAAGAGAGACATTCTATAGATACCCAATTTTGTCACCGTCCTCCAGCTATGATGAAATAATGATCTTGGACGTGACTTCTGGCTTTCGATCAATGGAGATGCTGATGGAAACATTCCCTTACCCGAAACCCTAGAAACCCCCATGTGGGAGAGAAGAGGGTCTAGTTTTGACTATTTATATATGAAAGAATCTTGTCAAGAGGACCATACAGATGATTAGTGCTTGGAAACACGATTCTGATGATATATGGCATGTCAAAATCAGACCAATAGATCTCTCGCGATCATTCTAGGAAATTACACTTTCTCACATGTATGCCGCACACGCGGACAGTCCCATTGGAAACCTAGAAAAATCCTCCACCTAACCCAAATACCCTAAAGATCATCCCTTACCTACCCAGATAACCTAGAAACATTCCCCTACCTGAAACCCTAGAAACCCACGTGTAAGAGGGAAGAGGGTTCAATTTTGACTTTTCTATATATAAAGGAATTTGGTCAAGATGACCATATGGATGGATAGTGCTCGAAAATATGATTCTGACAATATATGGCATGTCAAAATCAGACCAAAAGATCTCCTGTGATCGTCACTAAAAAAATCCATGGCCAACACGCACGTGTGCTTGTTGCCTATGGCTACAACACATGTTGCCTGCACTATACATCATGCCAAGCCAACCAGCCCGTGCCTTGTAGCATATGTTGCTTTCACCATGCACCATGCCAAGCCAGCCAGCCCGTGCCCCGTAGCCATGCACTGCCCTGCCTGCAGGCTTACGCCCCCATGGGCACCGGCTAGAGCCCCCATGGGCATAGGCCCGCATCCCCACGAACATAAGCCCACACCCCTACCCACCACTTGCCTATAGGCTTGTACCCCAATGGGCATAGGCATGCACCCCAGCGAGCATAGGCTTGTGCCCCCTAAGCAAAAGCCCAAGCCGGCACCCCTACACCCCACTGCCCGCGCCCTCGCCCTCGCCCTCGCCCACTGTCTTGTGCCCCTGCTGGCACTAGCCTGTGCCCTTGCCTGGCTGCCTGTGTGCTGATCAGTAGGCTAGTCCATGCATGCACATGCTGGCCAGTAGGCCAACCCATGCATGCACACACAGGCCAACAGGCCAGCAAGCCAGCCTACATATATGTATGCACTATTTGCTGCCCAACCTTCCCATCTATTACCTTTGCATGCCTATGCTTGCTACCTGTGCCATGGTGCCGCATCATGCGCCGCACATCCACATGCAATTACCCACGCACTATATGCCACACACCTATGACATTGCCTGTATTGCCTACCCTCCTATATTGACCATGCCCCGTGCACTTCGGCCTAGTCCCGTGCACCGTTGTCCATGGATGGGCTTGATATTCCCCTAAGCTAATGGGCGAAAAAATTCCCTCTTCACCCACTTAAGACCAGAAAACCCCTTTTTACTAATGATTCTCTCTCCCAAAAAACCCCTCTTGTACCCATTGGACAAAAGCCCTCCCCACCCATTTTTATCCAAGGACCTCTTTTACCCAGTGTATAAAAGACCTATCACCCCACTTTAGGTAAGAACCTCCCCTTTCATCCATTGGATAAAGAGGTTTCCTCTTTCCTATTGTCAGGAAGAACCTATAAATACCCCCTCCTTTGGATTTAGAACACCAAAGAACCCCATCTCACTACATAGTAGTGAAGCTTTGCCCTCTCTCTTCCCCTCTCCCTCTTGATTTTCTTTGGGTCTTCGGAGCGATCTTCGTCAAGATCCAAAATCTTGTTCGGATCTTCGACGTGTTCTTCAAAACTTTGAAGATCTTCAATCCAAGTTCTTAGTCGAATCCAGTTTTTTCCAAAAATAGTGTGTTCTTTAACCCCCTCCTTTGAGTGATCTTGAGTTTTACCCGAAATAGAAATCTCTCCACCTTGAGGTTCTCCGGGCCTACGAAGAGATCTTTGTCAAGATCCAGAACTCTGTTCGGATCTTCAAAGTGCTCTTCGGGGCTTTGGGGATCTTCAATCCATTTTTAGGTCAATCTGTTTCTTTTCAAAAATAGAAATTCCTAGCGAAAGCCCTAACCAAGTGCCCCTAGAATCTTTTCAGAAATAGCCATTCCCAGCAGAAGCTCTGCCGAAGTACCACCTCAGCTTAGTGCTCCCCTAGCCTATCGCCAGCAGAAGCTTTGTCAGAGTGCCACCCCAGCCTAGCCCTCCCCTAGCCTATCCCCAGCAGAAGCTCTGCCAAAGTGCCACCTTAACCTAAGCCCAAAAATAGCCTTCCCTAGCCAAAGCTCTGTCCAAATCCAAATCCGAAAGTAACCGTTCCTAGCCGGAACCCTATCCGAATACCCTCACAATCAACATCTCTCAAGAAAGAAAGTTGGAGGTCAAGACCATCATCCCCTGAGCCAGGAGAATCCGAAAGATAATCTGAGCTGGTACTAATCAGGGGCCCACCTCTTTTAACCTAAAACAAGGGTTAAGTTCAGGTATAATTTCTCAACCAACTTGTCATAATGTAGACTTTATATAGACCTTCTTTTAGTGTATATAGTAGTTTAAATTCAGTCAATATATATATTTGTGATAACTTAGCCATGCATGCAGAATAGGAATGATCGTGGAAAATATTTTTTCTTAAGCATCTAGTAGGAAGACTGGTTGAACCAGGTAAAATGGGTGCCTAACACCTTTCCAATTCTATAATCTGACACTTACCCTAAATCTCTGGACCAGACCAATTTTTGGGCCCTTTTCTCAAGAATTGGATCCACCCCTGGGTCCTAGGCCCATAATCCTAGGTGGTGACTCCAAACCCTTTTGTATGATCCCGATCCCCGTATTGGACCATCATCAAATCCCCATCTTGAATGACAAACTTTATACTCTCGTAAAATAGGCCTCCACGTATCTCTAAGCAATGATACAGTGGTGTAGGGCCCACAAATAAAAAACACACGACACACCCCTCCCTCATTAAAAAGAGAAAGAGAGGAGAGAGGAGAGAGGACAGAATCGATGCAAAGCCCCTTTTCACAAAGAGGGCATAGGCATCTCCGGCCGCTACCCTCACACCATGCACTATGTGCCGCACACCTATGACATTACCCGCATTGCCTACCCCCTATACTGACCATGCCCTATGCACTACGGCCCAATCTTATGCGCCACCGATAATGGCCGAGATTGGTTTTCCACTGGCTCGATGAGTGAAGGGATTCCCCCTTCATCCACTTGGAATCCCTTCACCCACTTGAAACCAAAATCCCACCTTTTTGGCTAAGGATTCTCTCCTAAAAACCCTCTTTTACCCATTGGATAAAAGCCCGTGTCACCCATTTTAGTCCAAAAACCCCTTTTGTCCATTGGATAAAAGCCTGCTTCACCCACTTGAGGCAAAAAACCCTCTTTCGTCCGTTGGATAAAAATGTTTCCTCTTTCCCATTGGCCAAAAAAACCTATAAATACCCCTTCCTTTGGATTTTACACCAACAACCCCATCTCACTCACTCCATAGTAGTGAAGCTCTGCCCTCTTTCCTCCCCTCCCCCTCTTGATTTTCATCGGGTCTTTGGAGCAATCTTCATCAAGATCCAAAATCTTGTCCGGATCTTCGAAGTGTTCTTAGGGACTTTGAAGATCTTCAATCCAAGTTCTTAGTCCAATCCAGTTTTTTCCAAAAATATTGTGTTCTTCAACCCCCTCCTTTGAGCTTTCTTGAGTTTTATCCAAAATATAAATCCCTCCCCATTGAGGTTCCTCGGGTCTATGAAGAGATCTTTGTCAAGATCCGAAACTCTGTTCGAATTTTCAAAGTGTTCTTCGGGGCTTTGGGGATCTCCAATCCATTTTTAGGTCAATTAATTTCTTTCCAAAAATAGTAGTTCCTAGCAGGAGCCCTGTCCAAGTGCCACTAGAATCTTTCTAGAAATAGCCATTCCCAGCGAAAGCTCTGCTGAAGTGCCACCTCAGCCTAGCCCTCCCCTAGCCTATCCCCAGCAGAAGCTCTATCAAAGTGCCACCTCAGCCTCGCCCTCCCTAGCCTATCCCCAGTGGAAGCTCTGCCAGAGTGCCACCACAGCCTAGGCCTCCCATAGCCTATCCTCAATGAAAGCTCTGTCGGAGTGCCACCTCATCCTAAACCCATAAATAGCCTTTCCTAACCGAAGCTCTATCCGAATCTAAATCCAAAAGTAACCGTTCCTAGCTGAAACCCTGTCCGAATATCATCACAATCAACATCTCTCAAGGAAGGAATTTGGAGGTCAGGACCATCTCCCTTGAGCTAGGAGAACACGAAAGACAGTATGAGTCGGTACTAATCAAGGGCCCACCCCTCTTGACCCGAAACAGGGGTCAAATTCAGGTGTAATCTCTCTTCTCATTCAAGTATAATGTAGATATCTAATAGACCATGTTTTAATATACATAATAGTTTAAATTCGGTCAATGTATATATGTGTGATAACTTAGCCATGCATGTGGAATAGTAATAATTATGGAAAATGTTCATTCTTAAGCATCTAGTAGGAAGACCGGTTGAACCAGGCAGATTGGGTGCCTAATACCTTCCCAACTCTATAACCTGACATTTACCCTAAATCTCTAGACCAGACCAATTATCAGGCCCTTTTCTCTAAAATTGGGCCCACCCTCGAGTCCTAGACCCATAATCCTATGTGGTGACTCCAAACCCTTTTGTATGATCCCAATCCCCATATTGGACCATCATCAAACCCCTGTCTAGAATGACGAACTTTATGCTCTTGCAAAATAAGCCTCCATGTATCTATGACCGACGATACGGTGGTGCAGGGCTCGCAAGCAAAGCACCCACGACACACCCCTCCCTCACTAAAAAGAGAAAGAGAGGAGAGAGGATAGAATCGATGCAAGTCCTTTTCCCCCCCAAAAAAAAGGGGAAGAGAGAGACATCCTCATCATCTTCCGACCGCGACCCTCACACCAGCACCCATGTCTGAGTCCCAGCACCAATGTCAGAGCCCCCACACCCCTACCAAAGCCCCAGCACCACTGCTGGAGCTCCAGCACACCCCTGATGGAGTTCCAGTGCCCATGCTGGAGTTTCAGCACCCCTTTTGGACCTCCAGCACCTCTGCAAAAGCTCCCACACCCCTAGCAAAACATCCACCGCTCCCATCGATGATCGGAATCCCCCTTTTAGCGGTTGGATTAGAGAAGGAATTCCCTCTTCACCCACTTGTGTACCCTACACTGTCCCACTAGCGTACCCTACACCGCAGCCTCCCATTGGTCCAAAAGGAATCTTTTCCTATGATTGGTCCAAAAAAATTACCTTTCACCCTATTGGCTATGGAAAATTACCCTCCACCCCATTAGTCCAAAATTTCTTACTTTCACTCCATTGGTTTAAAAAAATTACTTTTTACTACCATTGGTTAAGAAATTTTCTCTCTCCTCCCTATTAGTCCAAAAATTCTATAAATACTCGCCCTCCCTTTGGATTTTACACACCACAACATCCAAGTCTCTTAGTGATCAACCAATAGTAGAGAAGTTCTACCCTCTCTCCTCCCCCTCCCCCTTTGAGGTTTTCCAAGTCTTCAGAGAGATCTTCACATGATCCGAAGTGTTCTTTAGGGCTTTGAAACTCTTCAATCCTTTGCTTTCTTTTAGTGAGAATTTTAGGAAAAGTTTTCTCCTAGCCCTCCCATAGCCTACCCCAGCGGAAGCTCTATCTGAGTGCCACCTCAACCTAGCCCTCCCATAGCCTATCCCCCGTAAAAGTTCTGTTGGAGTAACGCCTTAGCCTAGCCCTCCCACAGCCTATCTCCAACGGAAGCTCTGCTGGAGTACCACCTTAGTCAAAACCTAAAAGTAGCCCATCCCTAGTGGTAGCTCTGTGAAAATACCACCTTAGCCTAAGCCTGGAGATAGTCTTCCCTAGCTGAAGCTCTATCCGAATCCAAAATCGAAATAAATGTTCCTAGCCAAAACTCTGCCTAAATATTATCACAATTAGCATCTCTTGAGAAAGGAAGCTGGAGGTCAAGACAATCTTCCCCTAAGCTAGGAGAATCTATAAGGAAGTTTGCACTAGCATCAACCAGGGGTTCCACCCCTCTTGACCCAAAACAGGGGTCAAGCTCAGGTATAATTTCTCAACAGAATTAGCACAGTTTAGACCTTATGTAGGCCTTGTTTTAGTGTACATAGTTATTTAAATTCAGTCAATGTACATATGTGTGATAGCTTAGCCATGCATGCGGAATAAGAATAATTGTAGAAAATGTCCATTCTTAAGCATCTAGTAGGAAGACCGGTTAAACCGGGCAGATTGGGTGCCTAACACCTTCCTAATTCTGTAACCTGACACTTACCCTAAATCTCTGGACCAAACCAACTTTCAGGCTCTTTTCTTAGGAATTAGTCCCACCTCTAGGTCCTAGGCCCATAATCCTAGGTGATGACTCCAAATCCTTTTGCATGATCCTGATTCTTGTATTCGACCATAATCAAATCCCCATCTCGAATGATGAACTTTAAACTCATGCGAAATAGGCCTCCACGTATCTCCGAGTGGTGATATGATGTGCGGGGCCCGTGGGTAAGTACACACGACACACGACACACCCTTCCCTCATAAAAGAGAAAGAGAGGAGAGAGGACGAAATGAATGCTAGTCCTTTTTCCCCCCCAAAGGGGAAGAGAGATATATTTTCATTTCTGGCCACTACTCTCACAGTGGCAACTCCACTGGGGATAAATGTCAAGCTTCCAACACTAGATACTACCTTTAAATGCAAGAACATTTTCCACCACCACATTTATTTGAAAACATGTTTGGCTATCCCCATGTTTGTATTTGTACTCGCTAACCGCATCATGCATCGTGCTTGAAGTAAAATCATTTGGCAAGGGACTCCCTATTATGCTTGCACCCTCGGGGAGGTCAGTGTATGTCATGGAGAGTACTCTGAGTGCAAATGGTAGCCACTTCCTATACAAGGGTGTGTGGTATTGTTAAATGGTGAGGATGTTCGTAATTGTGCTAGTACCCTCAGGGAGGTCCGTGCACTTTATGACATTCTGAGATCGGATGACGATATTCCCGTATTACACTTTTGCATACGATAACTCATGGTTCCACCACCCGATGGCCAGTTGCTTACCCTTGTGTGTAGTCAGGAGTAATGGGTAAAGAAGTCACCCCCTTTGATCTCGTACCCACAGGTATATCAAAAGGATCATGTACCTTGCATATATAGATCCTATCAAGGAAGCCTTGTCAGTCCTATTGCATCCATTGCATACTCATATCATGTTAAAAATAGATGGAGAACGCTAGGAACGCCACAAGCTAATCTGTAGAATTTATTTGCGGTCTTGAAAATGAATTTTCCTATGATATATTCTAGTCATAAAGGAATGCTCTCCTAAGTGGGTTTCGGATAAAAGGTGTCCTTCCTCCTTTGAAATGAAATATGGATGATTTGGCATACGCAATCCAAACTAACCTCTATAAAAGTCCCGCAAATGCCGAATTATCCAAAAGACCGAGGGAAACTAGGAGGAAGGTCACCCAATGGGATGAGATTAAGGAAGCATGACTTTATTGGAAAAGAATGTATTAATAGGGATGTTCTGGTCAACCCATTTGTTTGAATCTCCCCACTTATGGCATTAAGTGGACTAGGGGCATTAGCCCCTATCCACTCCCTACCATTAAGTGAACTAACTTTGGATGGATCATTGGTTCTTAATCTAGTGAATGTGTGAATAAGGGTTTGGGAATTCAAGAATCCACGGTCCATTTGGACATGTCAGGGTAATCGATTGACTTGCTTAAGTCCAGTATCACCTCCATCGTCTCTCCGAGAATGTCTACCACCAAGTGATTACAACCCAGTCCACATGGATCCACCCAACATGGAAACATCAGAACAAGCATGGGTCCACCCATTAGAGACATTGCAACTTGAAGTTCTTGAAGTCAAGAATCGATTAGCTCAAATATTGCACTTATTACAAAACTTACCTAGGACCGATCTCGAGACTGATGCAACCTCTTCTATAGCAGAGCCAAAACCAACTAGGCCTATAGGTCATCAAGGGACTTCCTCCAGGGATCCCCCTTCAGTTGTAATTAATAATGAAGAAGAGGAATTTGTGGCACATGTTCAAAAGGGACCTCCAGAGACAAAGAGGAAAAGGAAAATGGGAGAACAATTGGAGAAGCTTGAGGAGATGATCCAAGCAGGGAAAAGTAAGAAGAGTCAAACAATAGATTTTGATGAGATGAGTTTCTTTTCCGGGGTAAGAATCCCTAAAAAGTTCAAGTGCCAAACCAATAGATTTGATGGGTTAAGGGATCCTGAGGCTTGTTTGGAGCTATTCCTCAGTATCATGAAGATATGGCAAATTGTTGACAATCAGATGAGGTAGGTATTTATGTCAACATTATGAGGACCGAAACTAAGGTGGCTCACACAGTTGGAATCTACACAGACACAAAATTGGGCATCAACAGTGAAAGCCTTCACTAAACATTATCCCCATAACACTAAAGTAGATGAGGAACGTCGAGAGCTTGAAACCTTGAGATAGCATTCTAGGGAAGGGTTTACCACTTTCTTAACAAGGTTCAAAACAAGGCTGCCAAGATGGCAGATCTGTTGGGAAACAGGTCCACACTCCTTGCCATGTTTTGGTGTTAACAAACAAACATACATCTTTAACTTGGTTGATAAAGTGTGATTAGCTTAAAGAAACCCTTAGAAGGTCAAATCAAGACATGAAACTTAAAGACATGAAACAACAAACAAGATGAAATAGCAAACAAGAAGGAAAGAAGATGAAGGGCCAAAGAATGGAAGGTTCAGGTGAAGAAGAAGACTACTAGGATAGACCAGTAATTTTTAATGTAATTTGTAATTTTCACATACTTATATGCACTCACCTCATGCATGTGCATTGCATCATATTAGAATGACCATAGAGCATGCCTTGACCAGGTATGGAAAGTCGCTAAGTGGTATGGAACACACAGTAATCTGACTCAAGGGTATTTTAGAGAATCTTAAAATTAGTATCAGGAGATGAATCCTTCATAGAAGTTGTAGGAAATTGAGTTGTGATTCCAACGCAACTGATCTCAGATCATTCTGAAGTCAGACTGAAAAGTTATGGTCAAAACACTGATGACTGGTCAGTATGATAGCATTCTATCAAAACAAAGCATGTCATGTTGGCGGTCGACCGGCTGGAAGCCCCGGTCGACTGGACCTATCCGAGACCATAGGCGGTTGACCGGTTGAAAGTCCCGATCGATCGGTGACTGTCTGGAAGTGCCCCAATGACTATATTTTGCCTACAATGGCTCTTGGCGGTCGACCAGCTACCGATGGCGGTCGACCGGTGGACCCAGAATATGTCCATTAGAACCTGATTCCCTGCCTAAAATGCTTCACTAAGTTCACCTATAAATACCCAAATCACTCTTAATTAAATATTCATTAAGGAAGAGCTTTAAGAGCATTGTTGCAAGCCTTAAAGAAGTTTATTTCCACTTGAGTTATTCTATTACACAAATCCCAAACAAGAGGCTCAAGTCTTAATCAAAGTCTTCTACTCTCTCCTGTGCAAGTCAAAGCCGTAAGAGAGGACTTTACAAAAGGTGCATCACTCATCATTTATTATTCATTCTCATCATTTGCACCACACTTGAGGTATTCCTCTTATTCCACTATTTCTTATTAATTTCTGTTTTTATAATTCTAGACTGTACTTAGGATTGTAAGGATTCTCTTATCCTAAAAAGAGAAAGGTCTCTCTCTACCTCTAAAAGAGATTGTAAAGGCGTCTCTCTGCCTGGAAAGGAGATTTGTAAGGATACTCTTATCCATAAAAAGATTGTAAAGGTTTTCTTCCCTACCTACTGTACTGAAAGGGAGAACTAGTGAAATACCTTACAAGAGGATTCTTGTGGGGAGTGGACTAGACTCGAATTGAGTCGAACCACTATAAATCTTGTGTTGTGGTTGTTCTTATTTTATTTTCTCCGCATTATTTTAACTTGCTGTCACACGAGTGACCTATTTACCGAAAAGGGTCTAATTCCACTAGTATAACCTATTCACCCCCCCTCTAGGTTATTTCAATTGGTATCAGAGCGGGAGCTCAACTTATTTAAGACTATATCGTCTTAATAGTGACTCAAAGACCATGGCCACATTCCAAGGACCACCAGAAGGCATGAACGCCTCGAGACCCCCGTACTTTAATGGAGAGAACTTTTCTTTCTGGAAGTGTAGATTCAAGAATTTTGTGTGTGATCACACACAAAATTCTTGTATGGAGAGCCATAGAAAATGGACCATACACCATCACCAAGATAGTTGATGGAAAGACAGCATCGAAGGATGAAGGAGAATGGCCGGCTGAAGATATCACCCTCATCCAGTACAACTTCCGTGCTATTACGTTCCTTCAATGTGCCCTCAATGAACAAGAGTTCAACCGAGTCATTGCATGTGACACGGCTAAAGAAATTTGGGATATACTTCTTATCACACCCCGTTCACACTGAACCGGAGCGGTGACCGAGTTAACACCGGTTAACCCAAACCTGCCAGGATCATCAGATACTGTATTCCACCACAGCATACTCACACTAACATAAGTTCATCAGATCAGCGGAAGACTAAGTTTTACCAGTGAATAAATCCCATATACTTGATACCCGAATTGTAATACAATAATTATATACATGTGGGCCCGAAGGCATGATAATTACACAATAAAAGTACAATTCACATATCAAGTATATACAGGAAATCATCAAAACAATCAGAGTACACAGCTCGGCTCGGTATCAAGGCTGGAGCTCAGCTCGGCATCAAGGGTTGTGCCCAGCTCAGCATCACATAGAAGAGCTCAGCTCGACCTCAGAAGTGGAGCTCAGCACGGCCCCAAAGGTGGACCTCAGCTCGGCCTCAGAACTGCTATCCCGCAGCACAACTCTCGCACGAGCAGTCGGCGCCGTGCTCTAACTCCTCAGGGGTCCACCAGTCCTCTTCAGGAAACTCGACTGTGGGACCCACCCTATGTTCCCCAGATGTATGACCTGCAAAATCATCTAAAAAGGGGTGTACACGTGGGATGAGCTCACTAGCTCAGTAAGTAGAAAGATGGACCACATAGCAGTCCACACATCACAACACATCATAGGCACTACATGCCATGCTATACATTTTAAATCACATCCACCTAAGCAACATTACTAAGTCCTTGGTTTTAGTGCTACTACAACCACAGTGCGCGTATACTCCGGGTACGAGCCACGAACTCCCACCGTGAGTACTCATAAAAGTAAAGACAATTCCATCCACCGGCTCTCAATAGAAATGTAAATGACTAAAAATAAAGGTGCTGACTCCAGCAATTTAAAAGCAGTACGATTGGCCCTCTTGAATGTACCACCGGGGTTGCCGACTGTCCTACATGACTCATCGGGCGTTATGTCTAACCGCCACAGTGACCCAATGACCGCGACCACTGCTTCCCCCCAAATGATAACCCAACACCTTAACCCTTGTTGGGAAGGGTCGTAGCACGGGATGGTTAGAATCCTAATACCGCATTCTCCTATATGACAATAGTACGATTGCATAGTGCCTCCGTGTCCCATTCCACGGGCCACCAATGCACTCGTCTCCAAGCCGACTACGGCATCTAGTCTATCAATGCAACATGCACAATGATGTCCACATTCAACATATACATCTCATTCAATTGGCATTTGGAAAGTAAACATAGCACAAATGCACATCAATGTGTGGGATGACTAGACTACATAGCATATTCATGATGGCATAACTAGACTAGATATATTTAAATGAATGCCAAACAATGCCTTGAAACAAGGCCAAACATCCTCTCCCCACTTACCTGTAGCGTACGAGGATTCCCGTTCGGTACGGGTGAGATCCGGTGCGAATCGGGTAGGATTTGGTGAACCTAACATAATTGAACGAGGTTAGTACTTCACCATTTTAGGATCAAAATTAATGAAATCCAATGTCAAAATCGTGTTTAGAATGTCAAAAGAAGGTTACACGTCCGATTTGGGTTCGATCGGACATAAAGATCACCTTCGGGGCCACACGGGTGGGTCAGATAGGTGGGTAGTCTGGCCCACCGGTATACCCACCGGTTGGGACCGGCGGGTAGGGGCCCGCCGGTATGGCCTGCCGGTTGGGCCAGGGGCCCCTGCTAGGACCGGTGGGTAGGGGCCCGCCGGTTGGGCCCGAAGGCCCCCTGCACTCTCAGGTGGGTACCCACAGGCGGGTAGGGGCCCACCGGTTGTACCCACCGATCTTGGCGGAAAACACCTTGTTTCTTCCCAACTTTCTCCATTCTTTGGGGATTCAAATGGGGCTTTTTCCCACCCATTCTTCACACCTTCAAGGTCCTATAGGATGGTTCTAACCTAGATCTAGGTTAGATTCAAGTGAGGGAAAACCATCTTACCTTCTTTGCTCAAGAACGACTTCAAACCCTCCTAATCACTTCAAACTCACAATACTTCTTCCACCTTGTCTATGTCTCTTCAAATCCTTCAAGATCAACACATAAATCATCTATTAAACCTTAGATTCATCATTTCAAAGGAGATTTACAAGATCTCAAGAAACCATACTCGAATCAAGGGTTTTAAAGCTTGGGTATGGTGAATGTTCACAAAACCCAACTTTGCTTACCTCTAACTGTAGATCTAGAGTTGAAGATCACTCTCCCGGCTCCGGAATGGGAAGATCGAGCTTCGGCGCCGCTAAAATCCCTCTTTTCTTCCTCTTCCTTCTCTTCCTTTCTTCTTCCCTTTCTTTTCTCTCTCCTCTTTACTCTTCTCACCAACGTACGGGGGTAATAAATGGAAAGAAGAGAAAATCATAAAGCTTTATATATAATTCCTAATTAAGTGAATAGTGCACATGGATGGGTCACTCAGGTGGGTGGGTGCACCCACCTGTCCTACCCACCTGAGGGCTAAAACTTAGGATTTTGACCGGGTTCGGGCCTCGGCGCGAACCCCACCCCTGGCATACGATGTAGCATACGTATATACCTTAAAATACGGCTACAATACCTGCTTTATCCGTACATAGCCTTATGGTAGGTGCACGTACACGGTTTGGGCACTCCCGTCTCTTCTGGCATTGGCTCGGACTTATCGGGCCAGCCGGTGTTTAAGGTCACCTGTGCCATCATAGCCCATAAGGAACCCGCTCTAATTTCCTCAGGCTCGGTTCCTGCATGGTTAAACCGGTTCAACTGCTTAATCATATCGGGTTTAAAAAGTAGGGTATTACATTACCCCCCCTTCTGAAAAATTTCGTCCTCGAAATTGCGTACCTGGTTGGTCAAAATGATGAGGGTACTTGGCTCGCATTTCATCCTCTACATCCCAAGACGCTTCTTCAAGTGAGTGACCAGCCCATCGTACCTTTACATAGGAAATGGAGCGGTTGCGAAGGGTTTTCACCTTCCGATCCAAAATTTCAGCTGGCTATTCTGTATAGGTCATATAAGCTTCTAGGTACTCTGGTTCCACGGGTAGTACATGAGATGGATCATGCACGTATCTCTTCAGCATGGATACATGGAATACATTGTGAACATCCCCAAGCGAAGGTGGCAGAGCAAGCATGTAGGCTACTGAGCCAACCCGGGATAAAATCTCAAATGGTCCCATGTATCTTGGGCTCAACTTTCCCTTTCTGTGAAACCTTTGCAAACCTTTAGTAGGAGAGATCTTGAGAAATACCTTTTCTCCTGGCTGAAACTCAATATCTTTTCTGCGGGTGTCCGCATAGCTCTTTTGACGGGACTGAGCTGCTTTAATCCGCTCTCTAATAACGTCGACTTTGTCACAAGTCATCTGTATCATCTCAGGTCCTAACATTCGACGTTCACCTACCTCATCCCAATACAAAGGAGTCCTGTATTTTCTGCTATATAATGCCTCATACGGAGCCATCCCAATTGTAGCTTGCTAACTGTTATTATATGCAAACTCCATAAGTGGTATATATTCTTCCCAACTGCCACTCATCTCCATTGCACATGCCCTGAGCATGTCTTCTAATATCTGTATGGTTCGCTCCGACTGACCATCCGTCTGTGGGTGAAAAGCTGTACTCAAATTCAGCTGTGATCCCAAGGCACGCTGTAAGCTTTTCCAAAATCTGGAAGTGAACCTTGGGTCCCTATCTGAAACAATGCTCACTGGCACTCCATGTAAGGCACTATATTGTCCATGTAAAGTTGTGCTAGTTTGGTCATGGAGAACTTGGTCTTGATAGGAATAAAATGAGCAGTCTTGGTAAGCCGATCAACGATCACCCATATCGCGTCCATTCCCTTAGGTGTACTTGGTAGTCCGGTGACGAAGTCCATTGTAATCCTTTCCCACTTCCATTCTGGTACTGGGAGTGGCTGAAGGGTACCATAAGGTTGATGCCTCTCAGATTTTACTTTCTGGCAGGTAAGACAAGTTGCCACATACAAAGCTATGGTGACCTTCATGTTTGGCCACCAGTAACTTTGTTTGAGATCTTTGTACATTTTGATACTTCCTGGGTGGAGCGAGTACTCGGAGCTGTGTGCTTCTTTCACTATCTTATCTTGTATATCCAAATCATCGGGTTCACACAATCTGTCTCCAAACATCAATGCCCCATCACTGGCTAAAGTAAAATCTGGATCGTTCATGGTTTGATCTTGAACCTTAACTCTGATCCGCTGCAATTCAGGATCCAAAGGTTGCTTTATTATCACCTCTTGCCTAATTTCCGGATGCACCTGTAGGGCCGTCAAGGATACAGTCAACCATTTAAGGTTTTCCGGTTGAGGATCAAGCTCTAAGGTTGCCCCTTCATACAGGAGGGTTTCGTCCATTAGCATCGCCTCTTACACGAGTGGTGGACTGACTGCTAAGTATGAGAGCGACACAGTCTGTGTCTTCTGACTCAATGCATCTGCCACTATATTAGCCTTGCCGGGATGATACTGAATGTCGCAGTCATAATCCTTCATGAGTTCAAGCCATCTTCTCTGTCTCATGTTCAGGTCCTTCTGGGTGAAGAAGTACTTCAGGCTTTTGTGATCACTGTATATCTCGCACTTCTCCCCATACAAATAATGTCGCCAGATCTTAAGGGCAAAGATGACTGCAGCTAGTTCCAAGTCATGAGTGGGGTAATTCTTCTCATACTCCTTTAGTTGTCGGGATGCATACGCTATTACCTTACCGCGTTGCATGAGAACACAGCCCAAACCAACTTTGGAAGCATCGGTATAGACTATCATTCCACCTGTGCCTTCAGGAATAGTCAGCACTGGGGCAGTCACCAACCTTTCTTTCAATTACTGGAAGATCTTCTCACATTCCTCTGCCCAGTCGAATTTCACACCCTTTTTAGTCAACTTGGTCATTGGTGCTGAGATTCGGGAGAAATTCTCAATGAAATGCCGGTAGTATCCAGCCAAACCCAAGAAGCTTCTAATTTCGGTAACATTCTTGGGGCTTTCCCATTCTACTACTGCTTTCACCTTAGCAGGATCTACTTCGATTCCGGCTTTAGACACTACGTGCCCCAGGAATCCAACTTGTTCAAGCCAGAATTCACACTTACTGTACTTGGCAAACAACTGTTGATCTCTCAACCTCTGTAACACCATCCTCAAGTGTTGAGTGTGCTCCTCTTCGGTCTTGGAGTAGATCAAGATATCGTCAATAAAAATAATTACCCATTTGTCGAGCACATCCTGAAATACCCGATTCATTAGATCCATGAATGCTGCCGGTGCATTGGTTAACCCGAAAGATAACACTAGGAACTCATAGTGACCGTATCGAGTCCTAAATGCTATTTTGGGTATATCATTGCTCTTTATCTTGAGGTGATAATAGCCGGACCGAAGGTCTATCTTTGAAAATACTCTGGCTCCTTGCAACTGATCAAATAAATCATCAATGCATGGCAATGGATACCGGTTCTTAATGGTTAGCTTATTCAACTCCCGGTAATCTATGCACATACGCAAACTACCATCCTTCTTCTTGACAAACAACACCGGGGCGCCCCAAGGTGAAACACTTGGGTGAATAAACCCCTTTTCTAATAATTCCTGCAACTGCATCTGCAATTCCTTCAATTCAGCTGGTGCCATCCTGTATGGAGCCTTAGATACCGGAGCTGCTCCAGGAGTCAAGTCTATGGCAAACTCCAACTCTCTATCAGGTGGTAAATGCATCAGATCATCTGGGAAAACGTCAAGAAACTCTTTAACCATCTTTACCTCTTCTAGAGGTGTAATCCTTGCATCAACATTAAGTACCGATGCCAAGTAACCATGACATCCACTTTCTAGCAATTTTACCGCTTGAAGAGCAGAGACAAGGACCTTCTTCACTCTTTTCATGGGATCTGCTCGGTATACCAATTCTTTCCCTTCGTCATCTGTCACCCTTATTAGTTTTTCAGCACAGATCACATTAGCTCGATGAGCCGATAACCAATCCATACCCAATATAACATCAAAATTCTGCATATTAAACTTAATGAGTTGCGCATCAAGATTCTTCCCACTAATTTCCACTGGGTACGGCCCATACACTTCCTTCAACTGTGCAACTTTACCAGTAGGCATACTAACAATCATTCCATGGTCTAGGATCCTGGGTGACATCCCAAGTTTCTCTACAAATCTTTTAGATGCGAATGAATGAGTAGCTCCTGAATCGAATAAAACATTGGCTGGTATGCCTGATATGGGTAGGATACCTAGTATAACAATGCATATAATTTCAGCAGGTCATCAATATGAATCATAATGAATTTCTTAATTTAAAATGTACCTGCTACTACTTCTGTACTAGCCTCAGCTTCCTCAGCTGATAGAGCATACATCCTTCCCTGTGGTTGATTCCCTCGAGGTAAGGGAGGTCGGTACGCAGAGGGCTGACTGGAGGGCAAGGCTGGTCTGGCCCGACAGTCTTTCACATAATGCCCATATGAATGGAAGTTGAAGCAATGAATCTGAGATGTCGAAACCGGAGTGGGGCCCCTCTGCACTTGGCCCGTTGCAAATGGAGGTCGAGGTGGCCTTGGAGCTGTAGGTGCCACACTAGTGTTCGGGCGAAAAGAGGTGGAACCCGAACCACCAACTAGCCTAGGAGGGTAGCCAGATGGCCTATAGGGCTGCCTATACATAGGCCCAGAACTGTATGATCCGCGGTATGCCTTGGAGGAATTTCCCAAATCTGGGAATGGATTTGTTCTCTTCCACAGTCCAGGGGTGAGGGACTGTTCACCTTTTTGCTTATCTTCCATGGTCTTGGCCTTCTGCACAATCTGGCCATATTCGGTCAAATCCAGTACCTCAAGTACGAACCCAATAGATGCCTTTAGGCCCTTTAGGAACCTTGCTGCCTTCTCTTCAGCTGTCCTCATATGCCTTGGGGCAAAATGGAACAAACTCTCAAATTATTGTTGGTACTCAAGGACAGTCTTACCTCCTTGAGTTAAGGCCATGAACTCAATCTCCTTTCGGTCTCTGAAGCTGCGCGGATAATGGTTGTCCAAGAACAATTCCTTGAACTGCTCCCAAGTAGGCTCTGGATGAGCAGCCAACAATATCGGCTTGGAGGCTTGCCACCAAGAATTTGCCTCTTTCTTGAGTTGCAACCCAACACAAATGAGTTTCTGGGCATCCGTGCACTCAAGCACCTCAAATATCTTCTCTAATTCTTGGATCCATTGATCCGGTTCTAGAGGATCACTCCCCACCTTAGAGAATACCGGTGGTAAGTTCCTCTTGAATGACTCCACTACCCTTGACGTATTACTCGTCGCCGGGAAGTTAGGAGCATAGACAGGATAGTAGGAGTATAGAGGAGGCATCCCATGCTGAGGAATACCGAATGGTGGGATTGGAGGTGTACCCACCACTTGTGGTCCCGTTCCCGACCCGAAAGGTGGGTCCTATGGAGTGAGTACTCGGGGAGGTTGACCCGGTTGAGAAAAATCCAACTGTTGCTGGATGGCAGTCATAAATGCTTGCTGTTGCTGAAGCATTTGTTGCTGGAAAGCTTGTTGGGACTGCTGAATTATTGTAGCAACATCTCCCGGTGTAATGACTGGTGGAGGGTCCGGGAGTGCAGTCATAGGTGGTTCCCCATGTGCCCCACCCTGACCAAGGGTCTCTGGAGGTAGTGGAGGTGAGGTATGCCCCACAGAACGGGACCCTCTGGGATTTTGTGGTCGACCGACCCGACGAGGACCCCGCGAGGTACCTCGGGCATTACTACCGGATCTAGTACATACCATCGTATCCTGTACCTGGAACACATCACACACCATATTGGTTAAACACCATAGAATTGATTTCGGCACACAATCATATGCCATTACATGAGGTGTTATAGTGCATGATAGCCTGTAAATAATCGCAGCTCAATTCTAAGGTACAGGCAAAGTCCCCAACAGACATGCTAATGGTCCCACTTGACCATAGCATATTAATCATAGGAATAATATCCATAGCGAAAATCAATGTAATCTTGCTAGGAGGAGAGAAGGGAAAAAGAAAAGAAGGAAAATTTTCAAAATTTCCCAACTGTCATAACCGGTGGGCTGAACCGGCGGGTAGGGGCCCGTCGGTTATACCCGCCGGTCTTACTGCCTCACACCGGCGGGTGGCACCGGCGGGTAGGAGCCCGCCAGTTATACCCGCCGGTCTTGCCCGTGTTAAAACACCAACAGGGCCCTACAGACCCTGTTCTGCCTTGTCACTTTCCCCATCTCCTTTCTCTTTCTTCCTTTCTTCCTTGGGCGATCTTGGAGGTCTCCTCGGCGCTTCTACTCGCGAGTCTACTCACCCACTCGGCGCTTTAGAGAAGAGTCAACTTACCCTCATTCAAGTAAGTTCCTCCTTTTTCCTTTTCTCAGAATTTCCATTTGGGTAAAATGCATGTATAGACTTTACCTTAGGTTGTCTTTCCATATTTTTCACCATAGAACAGTCTTTCCATGTGTTTGTGATGATTCTACTGTGGTCATTTGTAGTTTATAGGAATTTTAACCCTTCATTTGGAGAAAACCCCAATTTGTGCCCTAGGTTTCCAAATTTGGGGGTTTCTTCAATCCTTACCCTTTTTCTCCAATTGATGACTTCTTTGTGATGCATTCCACTTGCTTTGTGCTTAATATGCTTTAATTTGCATAGATTATCCATTGTGCTTGGAATCCCCATGCATTTCCATGAAAATCCCTATTTTTGGCATTGGTTTCCTTGATTTTCATCCCATACATGTACTCATGGAACTCCATAGTCTATTTGGGGTATGTTCTTGCATTTCCATCATCCCACTACTATGGCACTTCGTTCTAGACCTGGGGTTTCAAGCTTTTACTTCATTGTGAATGAGTTGGTGCATTGAAATCGAATCCTCCCGTGTTATTTATGCTCTTTCCTTTTTGCTGTCATTTTACTGTTTTGGCATGTTTCTATGCGTTGTCAACTACCGTGCTTCATGTCATAAGTTTCCTATCGTTCCTAGATTGTCGCCGTTCCCTTTTGCATGAATTGGGTTTTGGATTTCCCCTTCTTAATGCTGCTGTCTTTTCCTTTCTGTACTAATCCTTACTTTCTTTTCTTATTGCCAGGATGTCGTCACGCACCGGCAAGGGACCATCTTCCTCTGGCGTTAGACGCAAGACCACCGCTTCTAAGTGGAAAAGTGCAGAGACCAGCTCTTCAGCTCCTCGCACAGGGAGACCTGCACCTGCCCAGTCTGACCCTTCGGACTATGATGAGGAGCACTTTCTTAGTGCAGAGGCAGCAGCCAACTGGCCCAACTTTCTGAAGGGGTCAGTGATGATGGAGAAGACCGTGGCAGTCGAGGACTTCCACAAGGCTAGGCTTCAGGAGAGGTTCTCAGCATTGGGCTGGGACTCTATTCTTCATGTGGACCGACCATGCTACGAGCAGCTCGTCCGTCGGTTCTATTGTAACCTAGAGGTGTCGTATCCGTACGGGGAGTTCACCATCAGCAGCTTGGTGAAGGGAGTGGACATCCAGCTGACGGTAGGCACCTTGGCCAGTATCTTGGGTATATCGGCGGCGGGACACCGATACTACAGTCCCCCCAGGGGTAGGCCTCAGGGACCGTTCATGAGTCTGGAGACACCGGACTTCATCTACGAGACCATCTGCGGTAGCAGCAGTCGCCCAGAGTCCGAGACATCCTTCTACCCTGAGGTTCGTCTATTCGCCCGGTTGATCCAGTTCAACCTGCTCCCCAGAGGAGGTCATCGGAACCAGGTGGGTTTCATGGCGGCTTTCATTACATTTTGCATCTTCACGGCCGCAGAGGGAGGCGGCGAGCACTTGTGCCTTCCCTATATTATCCTCAGAACGATGGAGCACCATACTTCCCACCCAGAGGATGGAGGATTTCCTTACGGCAGGATCCTCACTAGGATCTTCGAGTTCTTCGGGTTGAATCTGAGCGGTGAGGAGGGGAAGACTCCGGCTGATAGGTTCGACCGGAGAAACCTCCTGAAGATGGGTCTTCAGACCCTCATGGATTCACCTCCTAGATCAGGAGCTCAGAGAGGTAGGGGTAGGAGGGCCGCCCCTATGGAGGATGTCCTCATGGAGGAGGAGTCCAGTGAGGAGGATGAGGACTACGTTCCTCAGGACGAGGAGGAGGATCTGATGGGTGGCAGCATCCCTGAGGAGGCGCCTCAGGAGTCGAGAGGTCCTGGTCCTAGTTCTTCTAGAGCTACAGCCCCACCACCTGGGAGTGGTGCCTACGACTTTGAGGGCATGACGTCCTCCATGCGGGCCTTGCAGGATGGCCAGGTTCAGATACTGAGGCGGCTGGACGAGATTGCCTCCAGGCAGACCACCTTGGAGGATTCCTTCCTTAGGCTGGGTCAGGACTTGGACACCAGGGCCAACGCTATCTCAGCAGACTATGGCCGGCTTCGGAGGGAGGTACGGCTGGTGAACGTGAGGTTCGATTATTACGATCACCGCTTCGACGTCAACTCCAGGCCTCCGGCGAACATGGTGATCATCGACGACGATGACGACGACCAGTGAGGGCTTGGCTCGCCCACACTAGCTGTTTACCCGTTTTCTCCTTTTTTGTAAACATTGTATATTTATTTATTCTCATTCCTTGTATATGTATTGTAACTGGTTTCATTTATGGAATAAAATATCTTTGGATAGTGGATTTTTGTGGTGATTTCATATGTGGAGTGCTTGTGTGATTTTGTTGTGATGTATTGTGCCATCTGTGATCTTTGTTATATTTATTATCTGTTGTTTATCAGGTATTTGTGTAAAAAAATTTTGGAAATCCCATTTTACGCCGTTACGCTGCCGAAATTTCGTCGAAATAGTACTTTATAGGTTATAGTTCCAATCTACTTACCTTTTATCTATACTCACGCATGCCATGAATGCAACTTATAATATAACCCCATTTTTATACTTTCTTTCTTTGATTTTTAATCTTTAAGCTTTTATCTTTACCTAACCCCATTTTCCTATTATAGAGTCTACGGGATTCTAATGGTATGCTGTGAGTGGAGCAGAGCATCACGCTCTGATACCACCGTTTGTCATACCCCGTTCACACTGAACCGGAGCGGTGACCCAGTTAACACCGGTTAACCCAAACCTGCCAGGATTATCAGATACTGTATTCCACCACAGTATACACACACTAACATAAGTTCATCAGATCAGCGGAAGACTAAGTTTTACCTGTGAATAAATCTCATATACTTGATACCCGAATGGTGATACAATAATTATATACATTTGGGCCCGAAGGCATGATATATACACAAAAAGAATAAAATTCAAATATCAAGTATGTACAGGAAATCATCAAAATCATCAGAGTACACAGCTCGGCTCGGTATCAAGGCTGGAGCTCAGCTCGGCATCAAGGGTTGTGCCCAGCTCGGCATCGCATAGAAGAGCTCAGCTCGGCCTCAGAAAGGGAGCTCAGCACAACCTCCAAGGTGAAGCTCAGCTCGGCCTCAGAACTGTTGTCCCGCAGCACAGCTCTCACACGAGCAGTCTACGCCGTGCTCAAACTCCTCAGGGGTCCACCAGTCCTCTTCAGGAAACTCGACTGTGGGACCCACCCCATGCTCCTCAGATGTATGACCTGCGAAATCATCTAAAAAGGGGTGTACACGTGGGATGAACTCACTAGCCCAGTAAGTAGAGAGGTGGACCACACACAACAGTCCACACATCACAACACATCATATGCACTACATGCCATGCTATACATTTTAAATCACATCCACCTAAGCAACATTACTAAGTCTTTGGTTTAAGTGCTACTACAACCACAGTGCGCGTATACTCCGGGTACGAGCCGCGAACTCCCTCCCGCGATACGCCCATAGGGCTGTTGGAGAAGGCCCACCGTGAGTACTCGGAAAAATAAAGACAATGCCGTCCACCGGCTCTCAACAGAAATGTAAATGACTAAAATTAAAAGTGCTGACTCCAGCAATTTAAAAGCAGTACGATTGGCCCTCTTGAATGTACCACCGGGGTTGCCGACTGTCCTACATGACTCGCCGGGCGTAATGCCTAACCGCCACAGTGTCCGACAACCGCGACCCCTGCTTCCCCCCAAATGGCAACCCAACACCTTAACCCCTGTTGGGAAGGGTCGTAGCACGGGATGGTGAGAATCCTAATACCGCATGCTCCTATATGACAATAGTACGACTGCATAGTGCCTCCGTGTCCCATTCCACGGGCCACCAATGCGTTCGTTTCCAAGCTGACTACGGCATCTAATCTATCAATGCATTATGCACCATGATGCCCACATTCAACATATTCCCATCTCATTCAATTTGCATTTGAAAAGTAAACATAGCATATATGCACATCAATGTGAGGAATGACTAATCTATATAGCATATTCATGATGACATGACTAGATTAGATATATTTAAATGAATGCCAAACAAATGCCTTGAAACAAGGCCAAACGTCCTCTCTCCACTTACTTGTAGCGTACAAGGATTCCCGATCGGTACGGGTGAGATTCGGAGCGAATCGGGTAGGATTTGGTGAACCTAACATAATTGAGCGGGGTTAGTACTTCATCATTTTAGAATCAAAATTAATGAAATCCAATGTTAAAATCGTGTTTAGAACGTCAAAAGAAGGTCACACGTCCGATTTGGGTTCGATCGGACATAAGGATCACCTTCGGGGCCACACGGGTGGGTCAGACAGGTGGCTGTCTACCCACCGGTTTGGGACCGGCAGGTAGGGGCCCGCCGGTGGTACCCGCCGGTTGTACCCGCCGGTTGGGCCAGGGACCCTTTGCCAAGACCGGCGGGTGGCGGGTAGTACCCGCCGGTTAGGCCTGAAGGCCCCCTGCCTTCTCAGGTGGGTACCCACAGGCGGGTAGGTACCCGCCGGTTGTACCCACCGGTTTTGGCGGGAAAGACACTGTTTCTTCCCCATTTTCTCCATTCTTTGGGGAATCAAATGGGGCTTTTCCCCACCCATTCTTCACACCCTCAAGGTCCTATAAGATGGTTCTAACCTAGATCTAGGTTAGATTCAAGTGAGGGAAACCATCTTACCTTCTTTGCCCAAAAATGACTTCAAACCCTTCAAATCACTTCCAACTCACAATGCTTCTTCTACCTTGTCAATATCTCTTCAAATCCTTCAAGATCAACACATAAATCATCTATTAAACCTTAGATTCATCATTTCAAAGGGTACTTACAAGATCTTAAGAATCCATACTCGAATCAAGGGTTTAAAGCTTGGGTATGGTGAATGTTCACAAGACCCAACTTTTCTTACCTCCAACTGTAGATCTAGAGTTGAAGATTACTCTCCCAGCACCGGAATGGCAAGATCGAGCTTCGGCGCCACTGAAATCCTCCCTTTCTTCCTCTTCCTTTCTTCTTCCCTTTCTTTTCTCTCTCCTCTTTACTTTTCTCACCAAACGTACGAGGGTAATAAATGGAAAGAAAAGAAATCATAAAGCCTTATATACTATTCCTAATTAAGTGAATAGTTCTCTTGGATGAGTCACTCAGGTGGGTGCACCCACCTGTCCTACCCACCTGAGAGCCAAGACTTGGGATTTTGATCGGGTTCGGACCTCGGCGCGAACCCCACCCCAGGCATACGATGTAGCATACGTATATACCTTAAAATACGGATATAATACCTGTTTTATCCGTACATAGCCTTATGGTAGGTGCACGTACACGGTTTGGGCACTCCCGTCTCTTCTGGCACTGGCTCGGACTTGTCGGGCCAGTCGGTGTTTAAGGTCACCCATGCCATCATAGCCCATAAGGAACCCGCTCTAACTTCCTCTGGCTCGGTTCCTGCATGTTTAAACCGGTTCAACCACGAAATCAGACCGGGTTTAAGAAGCGGGGTATTACACCTCTGGTGTTTGTTTGGAGTTTGGGAGGAATGGTGATAGTTTATCTGGTTATGTTGATTCAGATTATGCAGGTGATCTTGACAAGAGAAGGTCACTCACAGGCTATGTATTTACTCTTGGAGGAAGTACAGTTAGTTGGAAAACTACTTTACAAGCTACAGTTGCATTATCTACCACTGAAGCAGAGTATATGGCAGTGACTGAGGCAATTAAAGAAGCTATTTGGCTCAGAGGTTTGTTGGAAGAACTCAGCATGGATCATGGGGTGACTGTTGTCCATTGTGATAGCCAGAGTACTATTCACTTGACTAAAGATTCTATGTATCATGAGAGGACAAAGCACATTGATGTTCGGTATCATTTCATAAAAGAGATAATTGCTCAAGGTAATATTCAAGTGTTGAAGATTGGTACTAAAAACAATCCAGCTGATATGTTGACTAAGCCTTTATGTGTTGGTAAGTTCGAGCATTGCTCGAACTTACTTGGTGTTTGTCGTGTTTGAGTTCAGCCCTTTGGAGGGCCATTGGAGAAGATGAAGATATTAACTATTTGTTTATCTGTTGGAGGAGAATTCAAGCCAAGGTGGAGATTTGTTAAGTTTTTCTCGAATTCTTGACCCGTTTTGAAGATTGACCCAATCCGATATATTTTGGTGGCGACCCGAATGGGAAAATTTCTGAGATCTGTGATGGAAGCAGAGGGCTTGGGCTGATATTGATCTCGTATGGGGGTGCGGGGGGCGTAGCCCCCGCGGAATGGTTCGACCGGATCGACCGCGACCCGATGGGTCGACCCACGTTTTTGGAATATATATAATGTACTGTTGCTTGTTGAGAAAGTCATTGTATTCTAGGGTTTTCACGAAGCTAGGGTTTCAGGGCGAGTTCTTCCTCGCCGCTGCTAGGGTGTAATCTCTCTTCTGCATAGTGAATCATCTTCTTCTTCGCCCGAGGACGTAGGACACCACCCTGGTGTGTGAACCTCGTTAAATCTCTGTGTCGTACGGATCTGTTGTCTCCCTTTATTCGTGTTTCTTGGTGTTTGATCTAACAGATAGCAAAAATCTGTGGAAAGGACAAGATATTGGGCCCGAGCTTCTGGGAGCAATTAAAGGATCTAAGCTCTCGATTGCTGTCTTCAGTAAGAGATACGCAGAAAGCAAATGGTGCCTTTGGGATCTCGTTCAAATGCTGGAATGTCATAGAAACCACGGTCAAATCATTTTCCCCATTTTCTTCATAGTTAAGACCTCAGATGTTAAGAATCAGACTGCAAGTTTTAAGATTTCACCTCATAAACATGGGAAGGAGACACCCGAAACTCTGCGGCGATGGCAGGATGCTTTGCGAGCAGTAGGTGATAAGAGTGGATGGGTTTTTGATGATGGGTATGTCTCAGTCTTCAAAATTACTTCATATGTGAAGATCGATCTCTATATATGATCCATGTCGCATCTTTTAGTCTTATTTATGTTTTCAAGTTTCTATGATTGCTGTGAAAAGAATATAACTAAATTAATAAGCCTTCTTCCCTCAGAGAAACTTAATCCAATTCATTCATATTTTCTTTTAGAATTCGAGTTTTACTTCCAATTTTTTGTGACTTTTGTTTTCTTTTTTCTACGAACTAATTTGCAGGGCTGATCAATCAGAGCTAGTGGAGCAAGTTGTTCAAAATGCTTGGATTCGGCTGAATAGGGTCCCCTTGATTGATGCCAAACACCCTGTTGGATTAGAATCCCGTGTAAAAGATGTATTATCTCTACTGTTAAATACTAGTTGTGAGGATGTTCAGTTTCTAGGGATATGTGGTATTAGATCAAACACCAAGAAACACGAATAATAAAGAGACAATAGATCCGTACGATAGAGATTTAACGAGGTTCACACACCAGGGTGGTGTGCTACGTCCTCGGGCAAAGAAGAAGATGATTCACTATGCAGAAGAGAAATTACACCCTGGCAGCGGCGAGGAAAAACTCGCCCTGAAACCCTAGCTGCGTGAAAACCCTGGAATACAATGACTTTCTCAACAAGCAACAGTACATTATATATACTCCAAATCGCGGGTCGACCCATCGGGTCACGGTCGATCTGATCGAACCATACTTCCATCACAGATCTCAGAAAATTTCCTATTCGGGTCGCCACCAAAATGTCGGATCGGGTCAATCTTCAAAACGGGTCAAGAATTCGAAACAAACTTAACATGTGGTTTTGGTGGGATTGGGAAGACAACCATTGCGACAGCTGTATACAACCGCATCTTTAGAAATTTTACCAAGAGTTGTTTTCTTGATGACATTAGAGAGAAAGCATCACAACCAAGTGGTATTATTGGCTTGCAAAAGAATATTCTTTACAACGTCTGTCGGGAGGAAATAAGAATATGCAGTCCTAAAGAAGGATCAATATTGATAAAAGAAAGGATTGGGAAAATAGATATTCTTGTCATTCTAGATGATGTGGGCCATCACACCCAATTAGATGCATTGGCTGGTGATATCAACTGGTTTGGTCCTGGAAGTAGGATAATTATAACTACTAGAGATCAGAGCATTCTAGGAAGAATTCCTCAAAATAATAGAAAAGTATACAAGCCTAAAGAATTGAATACGAAAGAGAGTCTTCAACTCTTTAGTTCTTATGCTTTTTATATGGATCAACCTCCAGATGATTATATGGAGCTTTCAAATGATATAGTACGCACTACAGGAGGGTTGCCCTTAGCCTTGCAGGTTTTGGGTTCGGATTTATCTATGGAAAAAGATAAAGAAGTATGGAAAAGCATGCATCGGATGTTGGGACAAGTTCCTCATAATGATGTCTATGGAAAGTTAAAGATAAGTTATGATAATCTGCAAGATGATACTGAGAAAACTATGTTTCTTGATATTGCATGCTATTTCATAGGATATGATGAAGAAATGGTAATTTCCATATGGGAAGCTTGTGGCTTTGAACCGAAATACCGTTTAGGAGTTCTCAAGAGAAAATCCCCCGTAAAGATTATTGAAGTGCGTATGGGTAAAGATATGTATATGAGTAAATCAAAAGTGTTGTCGATGCACGATCAGATTCGTGACATGGGAAGGCGAATTGCCAAGAACGAAAGCCCTACGGAACCAGATAATTATAGCAGGGTATGGTCTTGTGACAATATCATGAAGGTACTAAGCAGTGGTAAGGTAAGAACTAATTATATGAATCTATTTTGTTCTCTCTCTCTCTCTTTTATATTTTTATATTTTTATATTTTTTTAATCCTTTGCTCATACTCTAGCTAAGCATGTGATTCTAATAGATAAATGCATTGGGGGTGCATCTTGTTATAACCAAAGTGGTAATTGAGAAGTTGTAACCTTATTTTGATTGCCCATTGTCTTATTTTCAAAAGTTCGTTAAGCTAATAGTAAAAAGAAGTTTTCAAATATAGAAATAACTTACCATTTTGTCATTACATGCTTTCCAGGTACATATGTAAAACGGTACAATTTATCCTAATTGAAAGAAATGTGTTATACTAAAAGTGAAAAAAAGAGATAAGATTACAACTTCATTTTTACCAACTTTGATTACAACAAGATTTTCTCATCAAATAGATATCGAAATAAAGTGCATTATGACCAAACGCAATAATTATGGATTACATTGAATGTCTATCAATTTTCTTTCTAATAACATGAATTTTTTTTCCTTCTGCTCATACTCTAAGCAAGCATGTGATCCTAATCCATAAGTAGCGATATTGAAATAAAGTGCGTTAGGACCAAACATTATAAGTGTGTAGTAAATTGACAAAGCTTTTTTTGTCTATCAATTCCAGTTTACTTGAACTGTTTTTCTACTGTAGGGGAATGACATGGTTGGATCTCTCCCCCATCGACACTTTAAGGATATTTGTTTAAATACTAAAAGTTTTGAGAAGATGCCGAATCTAAGATTATTGAAAGTTGATGGAGCAACCTTGAATGGGAGCTTTCAGTGTCTTCCTTCTACGTTAAGATGGATGAGTTGGTGTGATTATCCATTGCAATAACTACCGGCCAGTTTTTATCATGAAGAAATAGTTATGCTCGACTTAAGTCAAGGCTGTTTTAAACTAGCTTGGAATAAGTGGCTTGAAAATAAGGTGTGTAGTAGTTGTCTTTCTTCTCTCATTTTATACCAGATATTACTAGATAATAAAATGTTATATATGATCTCTTTGTTTTGACAGCTGTTTCAACAATTGAAAGTTCTTAGACTTTCTATGTGTATGTTGTTGACTGAGTCTCCCGACTTCTCAGGATTTTCTTGCTTAGAGAGGTTATATCTTGATAATTGTTGTTATTTGGTTAATTTACATAAATCCATTGGGCAGCTCCAGCAGCTTGTTTACTTGAACTTGGACGGCTGCCTTCATCTTAAGGCACTCCCAAACAGTATATGTGGGTTGAGTTCTCTCCAGAAGCTTATTCTCAGTAATTGTAACTCATTTAGAGAGTTGCCCAAGTCCATTGATGATCTAAAAGAATCTTTGGTAGAACTTTTCTTAGATTGTACAAGAATTGAAGCACTGCCTGATGGTGTCGGATTGTTAAAGAAGCTGGAGGTATTGGATCTTTCACACTGCCTTTGGTTAGTGGATCTGCCAAGGTCAATGGAAAATATGACGTCTTTGCATTACATTCTCCTAAGTGGACGTGCCAATCTTCGATACATACCTAAGCCGCCCTCTAGTTTAATTGAACTTCGTCTTTGTGAAATACTTGAAAGCTCAACAGACTTGCATAACATGAAAAGGTTAGAGTTATTATGCCTTAAGATCATGTTCACAGATTCAGAGGGTTTGATTGGATTGGGTTTCAGTTGGAAGGAGGAGATACTATTGAGATATTAGAAATAAATCAAGATGATCTTCCTCATGATGATGATGATGCTGATAATGAATATAGCCTTGAACGTGGGATCTGTTGCGCTGTGACAGAGCTGAACCTTTTTGTAATAAAAGAGGAGCCCAACCTGGAGATGTGTTATAGTCAATCCATTACTGCTGCTCCTGAGAAAGAAGAGGAGAGGACCAATGAAAAGGGGGACGCAGAGGGCGAGGGGAGGAGTAATGAGACAATAATAAACATCCTCTTGAGGATGATGAGGCTGGTCCTTCTTCTATGATCCTCAACGAATTAGTACTGTGAATACTGCAGCGATTAGGGACTGCTTTCTGGTGAGAGAGTTATATATTAGTAGTTTTTGCATTCTAATTTAACCCTCCTAGTTCTTTTTTTTTTCCTGTGGAATGGAGACCAATATTTGGAATCCAGCTTGTACTCTAAGAATCCAAGCCTAAATGCAGTTGAGCTCATCAAGGAGCCTCTCTCACCAGGTGTATCACTTTGCAGGTCTGAACTGGTCACAAAGCTGTAAGGAGACACTCATGGAGGGTCTATTGGGTGATTTCCAACTGCTTGGTACCATCTGATCCAAAGGAGCTCTTCTCTCTAGCCAGTGACCTTAGAGGTTCTGTCATTGACCTCCATTGTTACTACCTCTTCTCTGATATGTTCAACAACATGACTCTGCAACAAAATATTGGCTTCATCTATAGCAACACATCAGCTCAACTGAACTCACTTCAAACTGTCCTCTCACACTTGTTGGTAAGTTCATACTACCCTTTTAATTAAACTCACCAACCAATTTGGTTCTTCAAAATATCACTCCCATTAGCTACAAGAAAGGATATGATGCTCAGAAAGTAATTATTATTAGTGGATAACTCAAAATTTTCGTAATAAAAATTCCCATTAACAAGTAATTACAGTCTATATATGAGTATTGATGTGGGTGAAATATACAGGGGAATGGGTAGCTGAAATGCAAGTAAAAGGAGCATCAAAAGAGGATTATCATAGATTTGCAAAAACTCAATTAAAGAATGTGAACAACCACTGGAGTTTGGAGTGGATGATCCAGAATGATTACATCAAGCTTTAGTTCATGTCTTCTATATTCATCTTGTTCTTCCTATTGCTTGTTTGTATAGGTGAACTAACCAATGGATATTTTAGTTTCGGGAAAGTTACATGGATACACGTAGCTAACCTCTTATTTATTTATTTTTATCTTTTTTATTTAATGAAAAAGAAAATGCCATGTTCGGCACTGTTTGATAACGTTTCTGCAGTTTATGTGACCAGAAATAGTAGAAATGAATTTTCACGTTTATGTTCGATTTTTGGGTGTTTGATAAACTTTTTTTCTTGGATCGATTTATGTACACATTGTTGTTTGGTAATATGCTCCTCACTTTTGAGCTTAAAAAATTCCATTACTTTTGAGCTTGGGAAGAGTCATACTTCTCACTTTTTGTTTATCAGGCACAAATCCATTTCCTGTAACATAAATTTTTTCATTACAACCGTTTCTTGTAACATAAATTTTCATAAATTCCTATTTATGTTTCTAAAAACAGGTGGAACGAAACAAGATTATCAAACGCTTTTTACCCTATTTCTCCATTTCTAGGAACAGGAAAACGCAGAAATGCATTTTTAGGAACGTTGTCAAACGATGTCCGTTTGATTTTGTTTCTCCTGTTTCTGTGTCTAGAAACACTAGAAACGATTTTTTAGAAATACAAAAAGGTGTTTGATTTTTCTGTTTCCCAAAACGTTTTTAACAGTGTAGTCGAGTTCAAGACATGAGTAAAGACACGACGTTATAGGAATGCAACTCATGAGTGAAGGCATGCCATTGGAGTTGCAAGTATGCTTCATGAAGATGAGCTTCAGAAGGTTGAAGGAAATCCAAAACTGTGAGCTTCGCACAACCAGGCTGAAATCGCCGCATTTGGATAGTGAGAGGTTTCAACAAAAGATAGGGTTTTGCGTAGGTCGAGTGAAGTATTAGGTTTTTCATAATTTTTGTCGCTCCCACTCGATTTTAGAAACAGAAAAACGAGTCTAACTTATTTCTCCATTCCTGTTTCCAGACATAG
This sequence comes from Macadamia integrifolia, assembly GCF_013358625.1. Taxonomy (NCBI): domain Eukaryota; kingdom Viridiplantae; phylum Streptophyta; class Magnoliopsida; order Proteales; family Proteaceae; genus Macadamia; species Macadamia integrifolia. The sequence goes on along the minus strand of NC_056558.1, from coordinate 5,807,864 downwards.
AAATAGGAATAAATTTCTATTTCTGTTTCTAAAAATTAGTGAAACGAAACAGAAAAATCAAACGGGTTTTGGGGTGTTTTTCCATTTCTGAGTACAGAAAAAACGGAAAAACCGTTTCTGGAAACAAAATCAAATAGCCCTTTACTTGCTCACTCCTAGGTCTAACCCCATATTTGAATTTTTTGTTTGTTTCTTTCTCTCCCCATATAATAATTTCTCCTTTTCAATTGAGAATCAAACAATCCATTACCTAGCTTTCAAGGGTGAGTTCTATATAGTTTGAGGCTTCCAGCACCCCTTCCCCTATTCTCTTCACAATTCGCCCTGTGGCAAGGTTTTAAAACTCTGTATCAATATCGGTATTGGTCACAGCAAAAAAATGATATGATACGAATGAGTATCAATAAGGATTGATCAAGAGTCGGTAAAGGATAAAAAATCATACAGTTTTCTAGGATCGGTCATGGTATCGGCTAGGATCAGTCTTTTTTTTTTCTTCAAGCAATCGTTATGTATCTTTGAAAAAGACCAAGATTTCGATCCAACCAAAAAAAATTCAGAAAATAAAAAAGAACAAAATTCCCAAACCTACACGATCCTTGAAGATCTTGTTCATCTGTGTAGTGGTATTATTCGTCTTAACAGAACCACTATTTGCCACATCGTAGACATGAAGGATCACATCCGTCATCTTCAGAGCAAATCAGTAACTGTATCTCTATATTTCTTCTTCCTAATCCCTAAGATTTGGTTTCAAACACTAAAACCTAAAACCTAAAACCTAAAACTCTCCCCCATCTTACATGGCATCTATTGTATGGTGTGAATCACTCCAAAACTCCAATAAACACCGATACCACCATCGATTTAATTACCAGAAATCAGAAAAAAAGGAAAGGCCACACCTTCTCCACCATTGCCACCACCTCCACCTCCACCTCTACCGTTCTTAAAGGAAATTGGTCGCACTACCCCCGGTAGCTCCCAATGCTAACAACCTTTTATAGAAACGCAACCCTAAAACGATGCAGAAGATAATGGAAAAACAAAATAAACAATGCACACGGATTTTACGAGGTTCGGCAAGGTTGCCTACGTCCCCGGTGAGATGAGATCCTGCTTCATTATCAATGGAGAATAGGGTTACAGTGCTCGTCCTCACACCTCTTAGTATTGCTTGCATTACAGAGAAAGAAACCCTCGCTACAAATATATAGCGAAAAAACCCTAATCCGAAAAGTACACAATTGCCCTCAAATAAAAAATTCGAGCGGGGGGCTGCGCCACCCTACACCCCCTGCTATGCAGGGGGCCTCCTGCCCCCTTGCAATTCCCACGGCCCGCTAATCGGCTAGCGGGACCGCCGTTCTGCCTGTCTAGGTGCTGCACCAATACTCCCTGAATTAAACTGCGACGGAATACAAGACATCATACACCAACACCTTTGATAGAGAGAACTCGAGTGTTCCTCCGCGGTTTGACTTGCCTCCACCGTAGACGTCTGCAACGGCGCCGCTACTGCAATGGGATTCATCCAATCGGCACATCTCTCTCTCTCTCTCTCTCTTTCTCTCTTCTGTTCATCCATGAGTTTAAGTTTTAAAAAATATTTTTTTTTTAAATGAATTGGGTCGGATTGGTATCTGATATCTAGAACAATACTGATACTTGTCTCAGGATCGGTCAAGTATCAAGATCAATCTCAGTCATACCGATTTGATACAATCAATCCAGTCGATCCAATATCGATACTTGATTCCATGCCATATGGTCATATACCAAAGGAATTCCCTTTCTTCACCGCTTTGTTCCTTCGAATTCTCTATTTGAAGGAGTAGGAAACAGAGCCATCAATTCCCACTGATTGGTGGCCAATGGGAAGTGGTGGGGTCCACGAGGGTGACTTGGCGTTGGAAAAAAAAAGAAAAATTATCATGTGCCATCATTATATTTTAAATTTACCTCAAAATCCATCCTAAATTCTTAAAAATATCAGCCGTACTCTTGATGTATAGCAACGTTAGTTTAAAGTAAAAAAGACCCTTTTGACCTTACTTCTTCTTTTTTCTTTTTTTTTTTAAATCTCTTTCTTTTCTCTATAACTATTAGCCCACAAAGATGCTCTCTGTCTGTCTAGAGGCGAGATTGCTCTTCCCACAGAAAGGTTCAAGATTCTGAATTAAAAGAAAAATAAATAATCTTTTACCTTTTTCATGGATAAGAACTCTAAAAATCCTGCAACAATGGTGGCAGCCTTGCATCAGAGATGCATGAATCTCTTCAATATCTCCAACTTGAAATCCCTCCTTTCCCTCTGTCTCAACTATTCTCCAACGTTTTAAGTGCACTGCAAATCTTGCAACATGGCTAACAAATGGATGACTTTCCATAAATCTCTTCTCTTTGCTTTCTTTCTTCGCTTTGGATTCCTTTCATTACCTCCAGCACATACCTTTCTGTTCTCATTCTCATTGAATCAACCCATTTCGATCAAATCGCCGCCCAATTCTGATCTCTGCAACTCCACGAGTTTCTTGATCAGACCCCACCCCAGGTAATGCTATCAAACTAGCTCTCATGTAAATTCTAGAATCAGAACAAACTTTGATTTTAATTACTTAAAAAAAAAAAAGAGTTTTCTGAGATAATTCTTTTTTCCCCTTTGAAGATCATGAAGAGTGTCTTTTGCAATGGTAAATTGAGAGCCTAGATCTTAAACCTTTCTAGCAAGTTCCTCAACCTCATGCTTAACAGCAGAAGGCCTTTTCTTTCATTAAGTCGATCATTACATCTGCTGTTATCTAACACAAGTTTCTTTCTTGTCCAAATTTGTATGTTTAAAGAAGGGAATGGGTTCAGTTGCATTAATCCTCCCGTCACGATCCAAATCCCTTATCCTAAAATATGTATCGAATTGATCTTCTTGTGACAGGTTTTGCCCCGCCATTCTCAACCCACTATTTCCTGAATCGCCTTGTTACCTGGCTAATCTCTGCAATCGCTGGCCGAATGGAGACAAAGAATAAGGGGAGTAGAGAGTGTTCCCTCTGCGGCTGCAATCGCCTAAAATGGGAAGTATTCCCACCTCTCTCTCCCTCTTCCTCGAAGGATCGAGGCAAAATAAGGAGAGGAAAAATCTAAAAAGAATCTCCTCGGGCAAAAGAAACTCTAAACCTGAGTCGGAGGAGGAGATTGAATGGAATATTTCTTTAAAGTTGGGACGCCTGAGTCGGAAGAGGCAATCCTTAGGTGATCTTCGTCGTAAGAGGAGGAGATTGATCGGAATATTTCTTAAATGTTGGGTCGCCTGAGTTGGAAGAGAAGCCCTAAATCTTCGATTTTATGTTGGGTCGCATGAATAGGGGGTTTTTACGTCACAGGGTGAAACAGTCAGTTTACCTTGAGGGAGGTAAACTTGTTATTTGCAAAATAACAACAGTGACATGTCATCACTTGTTATTTAAAAAAAAAAAGAATATATACATTCCATTTTTTATTTTGTAGGATAGCTTTTAAGATAAATTTAAAAAACAGAGATGATAGAAGATAATTTTCCAAAAAAAAAAACAAAAGGGAGAGGAACAAATGAGAGTGTTGACATATCACGTTATCGGATTGATTTTTATGTCATACACAATATGATATGAAGGTTAGGTGTAGTCATGTGTTTCTTCCACCAAAAAAAATGACAAAAAGACAAGGGGACAGGTTGTTGTGGCCTAGTGGGGAAGTGTGAGGGAGAAACGCGTCAGCTCACCCTACTTTTTTTTCCTTCTCTGGTTCAGGTAGGAAACAGAGCCACCCTTTTCAATCAAGGTAAGCCAACTTGTATGAGAAAGGAGAGCTATTTTACTGCAAACTTCATGGAGCCACAGCTTGGATCTGGATCTTCTTCTTCAAGTTCAAGTTATGATGTGTTTATCAATTTCAGAGGCAAAGACACTCGCAATACCTTGGTTGGTCACCTTTACAGGGCTCTCAAGGATCGTGGAATCCATGTTTTCATGGACAGCAAAAATCTGTGGAAAGGAGGAGATATTGGGCCGGAGCTTTTAAGGGCAATTAAGGGATCCAAGCTCTCGATTGCTGTCTTCAGTGAAAGATATGCAGAAAGCAAATGGTGCCTCAGGGAGCTTGTTCAAATGCTGGATTGTCATACAAGCATCGGTCAAATCATTTTCCCTATTTTCTACAAAGTTAAGACATCTGATGTTAAGAATCATACTGCAAGTTTTAAGATTTCACCTCAAAAACATGGCAAAGAGACGCCCGAAACTCTGCAGAGATGGAAGGACGCTTTGCGAGCGGTAGGTGATAAGAGTGGATGGGTTTTTGAGGATGGGTAAGTCTAAGTCCCTAAAAATTGTAAATATCACTTCTATATATGATCCATGTCGTATCTAATATTCTTATTTATGCTTTCAAGTTTCTATGATTGCAGTGAAAAGAAATATAACTTGATTATAAGCTTTCTTCCATCAGAGAAACTTAATCCACTTCATATTTTCTTGTAGAATTTGAGCTTACGCTACCAATGTTTTTTGTGACTTCTATCTTCCTTTTTCTATGAACTAATTGCAGGGATGATCAATCAGAGCTAGTGGAGAAAGTTGTTCAAAATGCTTGGATTCGACTGAGTAGTGTCCCCTTGATTGATGTGAAACACCCTGTTGGATTAGAATCCCGTGTAAAAGATGTATTATCTCTACTATCAAAAACTAGTTCTGATCAGGATGTTCAGTTTCTAGGAATATGTGGTTCAGGTGGTATTGGGAAGACAACCATTGCGACAGCAGTATACAATCACATCTTTAGAAATTTTAGCAAGAGTTGTTTTCTTGATGAAGTCGGAGAGAAAGCATCACAACCCAACGGTATTGATTTATTGCAAGAGAAGCTTCTTTATAGAGTCTTTCGGGAGGAAATTAAATTATGCAGCCCCAAAGAAGGATCAAGATTGATAAAAGAAAGACTTGGGAAAATAGATATTCTTCTGATTCTTGATAATGTGAGCCATCATAGCCAAATCGATGCATTGGCCAGTGATATCAGTTGGTTTGGTCCTCGAAGTAGGATAATTATAACAACTAGAGATCATGGCATTTTAGGTAGAATTCCTCAAAATAATAGAAAAGTATACGAGCCTAATGAATTGAATACAGAGGAGAGTCTTCAATTGTTTAGTTCTTATGCTTTTTATATGGACCAACCTCCTGAAGATTATATGCAGCTTTCAATTCATATAGTGGACACAACAGGAGGGTTGCCCTTAGCCTTGGTGGTTTTGGGTTCTGATTTATCTATAGAAAGGAATAAAGATGTATGGAAAAGCATGATTCGGACGTTACAACAAGTTCCTCATAAGGATGTCTATCGAAAGTTAAGGATAAGCTATGATAATTTGCACGATGATATTGAGAAAAAAATGTTTCTTGATGTTGCATGTTTTTTTCTAGAAAATGAGGAAGAAATCATAATTTCCATATGGGAGGCTTGTGGCTTTGAACCGAGATACCATTTAGAAGTTCTCAAGAGAAAATCTCTCTTAAATATTAGTGAGCGGAAAATGTGTACAAGTATGCATATGACTAAATCAAAAGTCTTGTTGATGCATGATCAAATTCGTGACATGGGAAGACGAATTGCCAACAGCCAAAGCCTTATAGAACTTGGTAATCATATCAGGTTATGGTCTCGTGAAAATATCATGAAAGTATTAAACGGTGGTGAGGTAAGATCTAATTACAAGAGACTATTTTGTTTTCTATTTATTTATTTTTTTAATCCTCTGCTCTTACACTAGCTAAGCATGAGATTCTAATATATAAATAAGTGTGCATCTTTTTTTTTTTTTAATTAATATAAATGTCCTAGCGGCAAAAAACAGAAGAAGAAGATTATAAACATATTAAACTTTGAAATAAAGTGCATTAAGACCAAACATAGTAAATAGGGAGTGCATTGACAAAGCTTCTACATACTTTTTGCTATCAATTCTATTTACTTGAACTGTTTTTATATTGTAGGAGAATGAAATGGTTGGCGCTCTCTCCCTTAGCTTGAACCACATTTGTTTAAATACTGAAATTTTTAAGAAGATGACCAATCTAAGATTCTTAAAAGTTGATGAAGCAACTTTGGAGGGGAACTTTCAGTGTCTTCCTCCTACGTTGAGATGGTTGAGTTGGTGTTGTCCATTGGAAGAACTATCTTGCAATTTTTATCATGAAGAAATAGTTATGCTCGACTTAAGCCATGGCCATTTTAGACTAGCTTGGAATAATTGGTTTGGAAATAAGGTGTGCAATAGTTTTCTTTCTTTTCTCTCAATTTATATCCGTATATTTCTAGACGTTAAAATGTTATATTTGTCTCTTTGTCTTGACAGTTGTTTCAACAATTGAAAGTCCTTAAACTCAGTAGTTGTTTGAATCTGTCTGAGTCTCCCGACTTCTCAGGATTTCCCCATTTGGAGAGGTTATATCTTGATGGTTGCCGTTTCTTGGTTAATTTACATGAGTCCATTGGGCAGCTTCAATGGCTTGTGTACCTGAACTTGGACTTCTGCTTTTCTCTCGAGAAACTCCCGAACAGTATATGTGGGTTGAGTTCTCTCCAGAAGCTTATACTCAGTAATTGCTCTTTACTCAGAAATTTGCCCGAGACTATTGGTGATCTAAAAGAATCTTTGGTTGAGCTTTTCTTGGACTATACAATAATTGAAGCATTGCCTGATGGTGTTGGACAGTTAAAAAAGCTGGAGGTATTAGATCTTTCAAATTGCCTTGTGCTAGTGAGACTGCCAAGGTTAATGGAAAATATGACATCTTTACGTTACATTCTCCTAGGTGGACGTGCCAAGCTTCGATACATACCAAAGTTGCCCTCTAGTTTAATTGAATTTCGTATTTGTCAATCGGTGGTAAGGTCATGGGACATGCATAACATAAAAAGGTTGGAGTTATTGTGCCTCAAGAGTATGTCCGTACAGGAAGAGCAGTTAAAAAGAGGAGTTGTGAGGATAAGTTATGGTGGATTCAGTGTGCTAGAATTGATGTGTGGAGTCGATCAAATCTGTGTTCATTATTTGCGGCAAACGCATGGCCAGGTGATGTCCTTTATCTTCTGTCTATATAATGCCTAATTAGCAACTGCCATATTATTATTATTATTATTATTTTTCTTGTTGGGGTATGTAAAATTTTTACAAAACCTTCTGATATTATTGACAGGTCCCTACCTTACCAGCATGTCGGTGGTATAACAATGAAAGCCGGAGACAAATTTGGATACGTTTGCAAGAGAGACATGAAGATCTGTTTCGTAAATACCTGATTCCTGATGGTGATGAGATCTTTAGCAACAGGTTAATTATGCACGTTTCTATGAGAGTCAGCGGATTTGATCGATTACTTGCCGGCATAGTGGAGGACGATGTAGTACGAGTAAATACAACTCTGAAATTTGAAGCTCGTATCCATAGCCGCAAAGACCAAAAAATAACCTATTGTGAAACTAGGCTGAGAATGGAAGACATCGCATTGATGAATCCAGCTTTCTACCAACAAGAAAAAAGTTTGACAAATCCAGATAGAGAAGCCTACTTTCACAAATTGAAAGGGTTACTTTACAATTTTGGTTTTGGTACAAAAGACGTCCACAAATCGAAAGGGTTTGATCATCGAGATATAGAGGACTATCACAATTTGTTGGTAGAAATTTATCAACAAAAAGAGCACGATCACAGTTTGGAAGGGGTTGATTACCGAGATTCAGAGCACGTTCACAGATTCAAAGGGCTTGATTGGTTCGGGTTTCATTTGGAGTGTGGAGATACCATTGAGATATTAGAAATATATCAAGAAAATCTTCCTCATGATACTGATGATGATGATGAAGAAGATGACCGTGATCGTGGCTTCTATTTCACTGTGACAGATCTGAACCTCTTCCTAGTAAAAGAGGAGCCTAACCTGGAGATGTTCAATAATCAATCCATTAGGTCTCTTGTTCCTGAGCAAGAAGAGGAGAAGACTAATGATTTTACGGGCGATGCAGAGGGAGAGGAGAGGAGTAATGAGAGCATAATAAACATGCTCTTGATGAAGATGATGGGGCTGGTCCTTCTCTGTTGCTCAACGAGTTAGTATTCTGAATACTGCAGCGATTATTGGGGATCGCTTTTCTGGTGAGCATTACATATATGAGTAGACCTTATATTTTTGCAGCATTCTAATCTAACCCTTCGAATCTTCTACTTCTGTTTTTTTAATTAACCAGCTGCTTTTTCAATATCATCTTGCAAATTATCATAACTTATCTATAATTTCTTATATATAGACATCTTTTGAGGAACTTGTTTCAACATCGTAGTCATACTAAGGCACTCTTAAGAACCCAAGCCTCCTAATTGCAATAGAGTTTGTTGGGGTTCCTCAAGAGATGGATTTCAGGACTAGAATTGGTCTCAGTTGATACTGATTTAGATCAGTGAGGATTAGACTAAATTGAACAGATTTACCCTTGTTTTTTTGGACCATTTTACCTTTATACCTAATTGCACTAGAACTTGTTGGGTTTCCACATGTAAGGGGAAAGTAATAATCCTACATGAGAAGTTAGTAGCCCGGTGTGAGGACTTATAGGTGCCACCCTTTCCTTAATGGGTAGCTTTTGAAGATGAGTTCTAAGTACCCAAAGATGGGTTAAATTTAAGTATATACTACCCTTTTTCACTCTGCAACCGATTTGGTTAATCAAAATATTACTCCCATTAGGTGCAAGAGAGGATATGATGCTCAGAAAGTGCAGTATTTATTTAAGAGGTTAACTCAAAATTTTCACAATAAAAATCTCCATTAACACAAGTATTACAGTCTATATGTGAGTATTGATGGCGATGAAATATACAGGGGAACTGGTAGCTGAGAAGCAAGTGAAAGGAGCATCAAAAGAGGACTATCAGAGATTTGCAAAAGCCACATTTGGATGGGCCTATTGAACATTAAAGAACGCGAACAACCACTGGAGTCTGGAGTGGATGATCCAATTCAAAATGGTTATATCAAGCTTTAGTTCATGTCTTCTATCTTCATTTTGTTCTTGCTATTGCTTGTTTGTATAGGTGAGCTAACCGATATGGATTATGAGTTGCAGTCTATTGGCTTGAGTGGCTATTGGATTTGATCAATAGCAAATGGCTGAAACCTTTTGAAATTCAGTAGACTATGGAATGAACATCAGTCCAAGTTGAGATGTGAGGGTGACACTGCCTAAAATTACTATTTATCTTTGTGGATTTGTCATCAGCAGATTGCAATACAATCCAAAATTTTGGCAAAAATTAACCTCGAGTGGTTCTCATGATTATTGCCGCGGCTAGTGGTGCATAAAATTTTGTAACCAAATCAAATCTCACTGGAAAATGAACAACCCAAAACCAATTCAAACTCCTCATATAAAGCAGAAATTCTCCCTATTAATGCTTCTACTAGTGTTTCTATTGATTATCACGCTGGTGGAGCTACAATGCCTTTTAGGGAACTTTCTCCCAATATTTATATAGATTTTAAGAGAAAAAGATCATTTCAAGTTGCATGGAGCTTATTGCAAGACACAGAAGTGTGTGAAATTACCTTTCCACCTCTCATAAAATAAAAAATTTCATTCATGCTTTTTTGTTTTTTGGTAAAAATTTCATTCATGTTGATGCTCTGAATTATGTGTACTCTCAAATGGCCCCCACACTGATGTAAGGGCCATGCAACGAGACACTGATCTCTTGCCCATATTTTAATATGTAAGTTATAAGTTTCGGTGAGTCCCCTAAATCGGACGACTTTCGGTCTAATGCCATGCACAGGAAACAACCGAATACTAATGGGTCAGTCCCTAAGTCCAAACACCCTTTTACCAAAAACATGAATGGTAAAAAAAAAGAAACAGACGGTACGGGTTTTAAACAGTAATTTTTTTTTAACGATATGGTCAAATAAACGGTCAAAAAAGCAGAGAACGACAAAAAACGAAAAACGAACGGTACGGGTTTTAAACATGTAGATTTTAAACAAACGAGACCAAAAAAAGGGTACTATACTCATATAAATGAAGGAATTATTAGATGAATACTTGCATCTAATGTTCAAAATAACTATAGTATCCAACATTAATGCATATATATCTCATGTCTCATTATAAGTTTTTTGATATATGATTGAATATCATTCACTACCAATTCTAATTTTATACACCACACATGTTCAAGTTTTATTGAGCAATGTGGTTTGGCTATGATGTTATTCATTTTTGTCAACATTGTCAATACACTCTTAGAGTAATGTATCTTCACTTTGAGTTAGTAGTCATCACTTTAGAAACATTTTTCAGCAAATGTATCAATTTGTATCTCAATTTTGGGATTCATGCATTGATATTGAGTTGAAGGTGATATCAAGAGAAATATAGGTCATTGAGTTAGCTTCAAGTCGGTGAAAGAATCAAGTGGATGAGAGTTCATGAGAGAAAGATATGATCAATTAAGTAGACATTATGTTCAACAAGTTAAGTCTTAAAAAAGGCCAAAAAATGGAAACGTGTTTTAAACCTGTTTAGAACAGAAATGTTTGCCGCTTGTTTTTTTTTTTTTTTTTTTTTAAGTATTTTTGACAAACATACAGGAAAACATGTTTTAAATAGTAAAAAACGAGAATGTGTTTAAAAACACATTTTTGCTAAGGGTGGTCCAGCACATTAATTATTCAATCGTGTTGTTTTTGGCCAATCCTTCATGGATAGGGACTTGTCCTACTGCCGATGCGGACCTGGTAGTAAGTCTAGTGACACCCCAATTTACTGGGTTCCCCCCTCCCAGAATGGCATAGAAGGGCATTTAAGTCAATAAAAATGTTATCACCCTATGAACATAAGTTTGATTCCATTTCCTCTGTACTTGTTGAAAGAATAGGTTTTAATGTCTAAGTAGAGAACAGAGACTTTGACCTAAAATGAAAAGAAAGAGAGAGAGAGAGAGGAAAATTATTGAAGTCGAGATTGGGACACATGACAAATCGAATCCAGCCTCTCATGGTCTGATCTTGTCCAATTGGTAAGGCTCCAGAGCTTATGCCTAATTTCTAAAAAGAAAAACTTTATTTATTTATTTTTTCCCCACCCACAGAGCTGAAAGGGATTTAAACGGAACTTTGTCACCGGACGAATCTTACGTTGCACGCAGCTTTGAAGTCGACACTGCTTCTACCCAAAAAAAAAAGGAAAGTTGACACTTGATTCCAATCAGATGGTGAATAACAACTGATCTGCCACCCAGGCCTTTTTGTTGGTGACTCATATGCAATCTTTGGAAATCGCCTTCAGATGGGCACGGCAAGCAGCAATAAATCATATCTTAGCATATTCAGATCATGTCATTTTATAAATACGAGATAATGAATCTTTCCCACTTTCAGAAATTACTTTATTCCTGAGCCCATCTCCAGTTCTCCCCTGTGGACTGGAAGAGATTTCCCACCAACAAAGCGGAAAGTGATTTAGCACTTTCCCTGATTTTTCTCACCGATAAAGCCGAGAGAATGTATGGACTGAGTAGGGGAGAGCGGGAGAAAACGCATCGACACTTAGTGCTTGACTTTCCCGCAGCAGCCACATTATGTGTGGTCATATCCTAAACGGATACCCTTGTTCACCACTTTTTTGCCTTCTCTGTCTTAGGTAGGAAACAGAGCCAGCTTTTTCAATCAAGGTAAGCCAATTTGTAGGTGAATAGAGAGCTCTTATACTGCAAACTTGATGGAGCCACAGGTTGGATTTGGATCTTCTTCTTCTTCTTCTTCAAGTTCAAGTTATGATGTGTTTATCAATTTCAGAGGCGAAGACACTCGCAATTCCTTCGTTGGTCACCTTTACAGGGCTCTCAAGGATCGTGGAATCCATGCTTTCATGGACAGCAAAAATCTGTGGAAAGGACAAGATATTGGGCCTGAGCTTCTCGGAGCAATTAAAGGATCTAAGTTCTCGATTGCTGTCTTCAGTAAAAGATACGCAGAAAGCAAATGGTGCCTATCAGGACAGTTAGCGTCCCACTCGAACTCAACCTCTAGAGTCATACTCACACTCAACAACCTCTCCTACATTGTAGGCATTTTCAGTGAGCACAAACTCTAGAAACTACTTGCAGTCCAAGACTACCTCATGAGATAGCAGAGTTGGAATAGAACTCTCACATGTGATAATAGACTTTCTGTCTATTACTCACATATGTTAACAGAGTCCTACCCCATTAATATTAGAGTTTGAGTCTCCCACATGTGATCATAGAGTTTGTCTATAACTCAATAATTGTAATATCTATATAAGAGCATCATTGTGCACTCATTAAAGTGAATGCCAATATACAATTTCAACATGCTATCACGAGCCGCATAAAGTTCCACCGAGCACCCTCCTCCTCCCCACGTTTTCCCCTCTCCAATAGCCTACGCCCCCTCTTCTTTACAACTACGTTGCA
>NC_056558.1:5785803-5795321 GCF_013358625.1 Macadamia integrifolia | reverse complement strand
AGAAAAGAGCCCAACGTCCCTCTCTCACCTATAGTTTAACCCACACTCCACTATCTCCAATAACACACTCCTCCCTCTTCTACCATGGCCGAACCATCCCCACCTCCCACATCCCTATCTGATGCTCATCATATGATATCTCTAAAGCTCACATCTAAGAACTATGTTTATTGGCGCACACAGGTAGTACCTTATCTCACTGGCCAACGCCTATTCGACTATGTCACCGGTGACAATCGTTGCCCTCAAGACCCTATCAAAGTCAAGGCATAGCATGAACAAGATGCTTTTATTATGAGCCTTCTCATTGCCTCTCTCTCTGAAGAAGCCTTTTCATTAGTAGTTGGACGGACCACTAGCAAAGAGATCTGGGATGCACTCCATGCTGCATTCAGTTCTCCATCTACAATCAGGATTCTGTCTCTCAACGTCTCCTTTCAAAATCTGGTTCACAAACCAGATGAGACCATTATTCAGTTTCTCCATCGAGCCAAGCATCTCTCCGATGAGCTAGCAGCTGCAGGGAAGCCCCTCCCATCAGAAAACTTTAACATCCACATCTTCCGGGCCCTACGCATTGAATATCAAGCTTTTGCCTCCATTATGATGGCACAAAAGGAGCCCATCTCCTACACTGACATGCATGGTCTCCTTATGAGTCATGAGAACCTTCTCCACTCACGCCTTCCCATTGTTGATCCTGCCATCGATGCACCAACCCATGTCACTCACCAAGGTCGTGGTCCTCCTTCCACTGATGGTCGTGGTACAAGCTCCTCCCGAGGCCGTGGTCATGGTCGTGCAAGTGGATTTGGTCGCTCTAATACATTCACTCACAATCCATGCACAATCTGTGGATGCACTAATCATCAGACAGACACTTGCTACTACCGCCCACAGGGACCTACCAGATCCGCCATTCTACCTACCCCTCCCCATCCCTACAATTGACCACCACCTCAACCCAACGCCTACCATACTACACCCTTCCCTACCCCTCAACCCCCTACCATCACATCTCCACCCCATCACCTCACACCTCCACAATCCTTCACCACCTCTTGGATCCCTGATACTGGAGCCACCCACCATTCCACCCCTGACTTAACCCAATTCTCCTCCTATGATCCATACACAGGTAATAACCAACTTGTGGTTGGTAATGGTAAGGACCTTCTTATATCTCACATAGGCACTGCTTCTATCTCTTCTCCCTCTCGTTCATTTTCTCTTTCTACTGTTTTACATGTTCCCACTCTCACTTGTTCTTTGTTATCTGTTCAGTAATTTTACCGTGACAATAATGTTTACTTTGAGTTTCACTCTTCATTTTTCTCTGTGAAGGATCTGAAGACCAATCAAACCCTCTTCACTGGACACAGTAAGCATGGTCTCTATTCCATTCCAGCATCACCTTATGCCAATCTGGCCTCTGCCTCATCTTTCAGTTGCTGGCATCATCGTTTAGGGCACCCTCATGAACGTGTCCTTCGTCTTATGTTACCTGGTCATCAGCTCGTGAAGTCTCCTTCTTTATGTTCTGCTTGTCAAATGGGCAAAGCTAGTAGATTGTCACTACGTGAAACTAGTACTCGTAGTTCCTCTCTTTTGGATTTGGTTTTTAGTGATGTATGGGGCCCTCACCCCATAGTTTCTTCAAATGGGAATTGTTATTTTGTTATATTTGTTGATGACCATACTAAATATATTTGGTTTACTGCTTTAAAGTTGAAGTCTGATGTTTACTCTGCCTTTCGTACTTTTCAGGCCTTGGTGGAACGTCAGTTCTCTCATTCCATCAAGGCCATTCAAACTGATTGGGGGGGAGAATTCCGTACTCTCCCATCTTACTTTGCCAAGTTGGGCATCCAACACAGGTTATCTTACCCTCATACTCATAAGCAACAGGGAACAGTTGAACGTCATAACAGACACATTACTGAAACTGGGATTACCCTACTATCCCATGCAACTGTTCCCCAGGCTTACTGGGATTATGCCTTTGAAACCGCGGTCTTTCTCATCAATTGCATGCCCTCCTCTGTCACAGGTAACAAATCCCCCCATCAGTTAGTTACAGGCAATTCTCCGGACTACTCTTTTCTAAAAATCTTTGGATGCCTTTGTTATTCATTGCTCCGTCCTTATAATCATCACAAGGTTGAACCCCGTTCTGCCTTATGTGTTTTCTTAGGATATAGTCCTTCCCATCATGGTTATCGTTGTATGGATCTCATCACCCGTCGTATCTACATATCTCGCCATGTCAGATTTGACGAATCTACTTTTCCATTTCACACTGCACCACCATCCTCCTCAACCCAACCCCCTCCTACTACCCCTCCCCCGTGGGGCATTGCACCTAACATACCTACCCCTCAACCTCACCCTAGTCCTCCGCCTACCCTCCCAAACCCACCCATCCCTCTCCCTGCCACCCTAGAACCGCCCCTACCCGAACCACCCTCTCCCATATCCCCTCCTTTCTCACCTCACCTAACCCTAATCGGCCATAACCCTGACTCCTCTACCACCCCACCCCGTCGCACTAGAACCCTACATGATCTCTATGTTGACCCCTTGACCCTCTCTACCATCACCTCACCTGACCCAGCTGAACCTACATGCTTCTCCCAGGCCCACAAGGTTCCTCATTGGCGTTCTGCTATGTCTGATGAATTTAATGCTTTATTACGTAATGGTACTTGGTCTCTTGTGCCTGACATGAAAACTATGAATTTAATTGGCTGCAAGTGGGTGTACCGCATCAAATGGAAGGCAGATGGCTCCCTTGAGCGCTATAAGGCCCGTTTAGTTGCTAAAGGATTTCATCAACAACTTGGTCTTGACTATCATGAGACCTTTAGCCCTGTCATCAAACCTACTACCATACGAACGGTCCTCTCCTTGGCCATATCTAACGGATGGGCTGTTCGTCAGCTTGATGTTCAGAATGCATTCTTGCATGGTATTCTATCTGAGGAAGTCTACATGGCTCAACCCCAGGGTTTTGAAGATGCCCTGCACCCTAATCATGTCTGTCCCCTCCACAAGTCCCTCTATGGGCTCAAACAGGCTCCTAGGGCTTGGTTTCACAGGTTAACTGAGTTCCTCACTCGCTCTGGTTTTCGATCATCCAAAACCGACACATCACTATTTATCTACATGCAGGGCTCTGTTGTCACATATGTCCTTGTCTACGTCGATGACATCTTGGTTACAGGGAACCAACCAACTCATGTTCAGACTCTCCTTCATCAGCTTGCTTCAGAATTCTCTATCAAGGATCTTGGTCATCTCAGCTTTTTCTTTGGTATTGAAGCCCTATATCGGTCTGATGGTGTCCTCCTCTCTCAACACCGGTACATCACTGATCTCCTCTAGAGGGCTGGCATGATTGACTGTAAGCCAGTCACTACTCCCATGGCCACCACCTTTGTAGCATCTTCCACAGGGGGTGTCTTTCTTTCGGACCCCACTAGGTATCGCTCCATTGTCGGTGCTCTCCAATACCAGGCCTGATGTGGCTTATTCACTGAACTGTGCCTGCCAGTTCATGCATGCCCCCTCCGAAGACCATTGGACACTAGTCAAACGGATTCTACGCTATCTCCAAGGAACCAAGGATCATGGGTTGTTCATCTCCAAATCTAGTTCCCTCCAATTACAAGCATTCTCCGATGCTGACTGGGCTGGTGACAGTGCGGATCGTAAATCCACAGGAGGCTATGCCATCTATATGGGTCATAATCTAATCTCCTGGGCCTCTAAGAAGCAGAAGACAGTTGCACGCTCCTCCACCGAGTCTGAGTACAAAGCAGTGGCTGATGCCTGCGCCGAACTCATTTGGCTTCGCTCTCTCTTTGAGGAATTAGGGATCCCTGTTCCCATTGCACCCATTCTTTGGTGTGACAATATTGGGGCCACTTACCTTTCGGTCAATCTGATCTTTCATGCTCGTACCAAGCATGTCGAAATCGACTTCCACTTCGTTCGTGATAAAGTCGCCTCCAAGGGACTTCAAGTGCAGTTCATTTCAACACATGACCAGATAGCCGATATCCTTACCAAAGTTCTCAGCTCTACACGGTTCTCCTTTCTATGGGACAAGCTGCGGATTCGACCATTCAAATCCCCACCTTGAGGGGGTGTATCAGGACAGTTAGCGTCCCACTCAAACTCAACCTCTAGAGTCATACTCACACTCAACAACCTCTACTACATTGTAGGTATTTTCAGTGAGCATAAACTCTAGAGACTACTTGCAGTCCAAGACTACCTCATGAGACAGCAAAGTTGGAATAAGACTCTCACATGTGATAATAGACTTTCTGTCCATTACTCACATATGTTAACAGAGTCCTACCCCATTAATATTAGAGTATGAGTCTCCCACATGTGATCATAGAGTTTGTCTATAACTCAATAACTGTAATCTCTATATAAGAGCACCATTGTACACTCATTAAAGTGAATGTCAATATACAATTTCAACAATGCCAATGGGAGCTCGTTCAAATGCTGGAATGTCATAGAACCGACGGTCAAATCATTTTCCCCATTTTCTTCAAAGTTAAGACCTCAGATGTTAAGAATTAGACTACAAGTTTTAAGATTTCACCTCAGAAACATGGGAAGGAGAAACCCGAAACTCTGCGAAGATGGAAGCATGCTTTGAGAGTAGGAGGTGATAAGAGTGGATGGGTTTTTGATGATGGGTAAGTCTCAGTCTCTCGAAATTACTTCTTTTGTGAAGATCGATCTCTATATATGATCCATGTTGTATCTTTTAGTCTTATTTATGTTTTCAAGTTTCTATGATTGCAGTGAAAAGAATATTACTTAATAATAAACCTTCTTCCATCAAAGAAACTTAATCCAATTCATTCATATTTTCTTTTAGGATTTGAGTTTTACTTCCAATTTTTTGTGACTTTTTTCTTTTTTCCTACGAACTAATTTGCAGGGCTGATCAATCAGAGCTAGTGGAGAAAGTTGTTCAAAATGCTTGGATTCGGCTGAATAGGGTCCCCTTGATTGATGTCAAACACCCTGTTGGATTAGAATCTCGTGTGAAAGACGTATTATCTCTACTATCAAATTCCAGTTCTGAGGACGTTCAGTTTCTAGGGATATGTGGTTTAGGTGGGATTGGGAAGACAACTATTGCGACAGCTATATACAACCGCATTTTTAGAAATTATACCAAGAGTTGTTTTCTGGATGACATTAGAGAGAAAGCATCACAACCAAATGGTATTAATGGCATGCAAAAGAATCTTCTTTACAACATCTGTCGGGAGGAAATAATAATATGCAGTCCTAAAGAAGGATCAAGATTGATAAAAGAAAGGCTTGGGAAAATAGATATTCTTCTCATTCTCGATGATGTGGGTCATCTTACCCAATTAGATGCATTGACTGGTGATATCAACTGGTTTGGTCCTGGAAGTAGGATAATTATAACTACTAGAGATCAGAGCATTCTGGGTAGAATTCCTCAAAATAATAGAAAAGTATACGAGCCTAAAGAATTAAATACGAAAGAGAGTCTTCAACTCTTTAGTTCTTATGCTTTTTATACGGATCAACCTCCAAATGATTATATGGAGCTTTCAAATGATATAGTACGCACTACAGGAGGGTTGCCTTTAGCCTTACAGGTTTTGGGTTCAGATTTGTCTATGGAAAAAGATAAAGAAGTATGGAAAAGCATGCATAGGATGTTGGGACAAGTTCCTCATAATGACATCTATGGAAAGTTAAAGATAAGTTATAATAATCTGCAAGATGATACTAAGAAGACCATGTTTCTTGATATTGCATGCTATTTCATAGGATATGATGAAGAAATGGTAATTTCCATATGGGAGGCTTGTGGCTTTGAACCGAAATACAATTTAGGAGTTCTCAAGAGAAAATCCCTTGTAAAGATTACTGAAGTGCGTATGGGTAAAGATATGTATATGAGTAAATCAAAAGTGTTGTCGATGCACAATCAGATTCGTGACAGGGGTAGGCGAATTGCCAACAACCAAAGCCCTACGGAACCAGATAATTATAGCAGGGTATGGTCTTGTGACAATATCATGAAGGTACTAAGCAGTGGTAAGGTAAGAACTAATTACATGAATCTATTTTGTTCTCTCTCTCTCTCTCTCTCTCTCTCTCTCTTTTATATTTTTATATTTTTATATTTTTTTAATCCTCTGCTCATACTCTAACTAAGCATGTGATTCTAATAGATAAATGCATTGGGGGTGCATCTTGTTTTAACCAAAATGGTAATTGAGAAGTTGTAACCATATTTTGATTGTCCTTTGTCTTATTTTCAAAAGTTCGTTAAGCTAATAGTAAAAATAAATTTTCAAATCTAGAAATAACTTACCATTTTGTCATTACATGCTTTCCAGGTACATATGTAAAACGGCACAATTTATCCTCATTGAAAGAAATGTGTTATACTAAAAGGGGAAAAAAAGAGATAAGATTACAACTTCCTTTTCACCAACATTGATTACAACAAGATTTTCTTAACAAATAGATATTGAAATAAAGTGTATCATGACCAAACACAATAACTATGGATTACATTGAATGTCTATCAATTTTCCTTTTAATAACATGATTTTTTTTTTCTTTTGCTCTTACTTTAAGCAAGCATGTGATCCTAATATATAAGTAGCGATATTGAGATAAAGTGCGTTAGGACCAAACATTGTAAGTGTGTAGTACATTGACAAATCTTTTACATACTTTTTGTCCATCAATTTCAATTTACTTGAACTGTTTTTCTACCGTAGGGGAATGAAATGGTTGGATCTCTTCCCCATCGCTTTAAGGATATTTGTTTAAATACTAAAAGTTTTGAGAAGATGCCGAATCTAAGATTATTAAAAGTTGATGGAGCAACCTTGAATGGGAGCATTCAATGTCTTCCTTCTACGTTAAGATGGATGAGTTGGTGTTATTGTCCATTGCAACAACTACCGGCCAGTTTTTATCATGAAGAAATAGTTATGCTCGACTTAAGTCAAGGCTATTTTAAACTAGCTTGGAATAACTGGCTTGAAAATAAGGTGTGTAGCAGTTGTCTTTCTTCTCTCATTTTATACCGAATATTACTAGCTACTAAAATGTTATATTCATCTCTTTGTTTTGACAGTTGTTTCATCAATTGAAAGTTCTTAAACTCTCTGAGTGTATGTGGTTGTTTGAGTCTCCCGACTTCTCAGGATTTCCTCACTTAGAGAGGTTGTATCTTAATGATTGTTATGATTTGGATAATTTACACGAATCCATTGGGCAACTCCAGCAGCTCGTTTACTTGAACTTGGACTCCTGCATTTATCTTGAGAAACTCCCTCATAGTATATGCAGGTTGTGTTAGGATTTTTATGTGGGCTTAACTGATACTGATTGATCCATTGGGCCCAAGCAATTATAGACCCACTCTGATTAGGAAACTCCTAGTTCTTTCCATTGTGAGAGTGGAATAGGGTTTTAGGGATTCTATTATAAATAGAATACTGACGGTCCCTACAGCCATTACTTTACTTAATGCCTTATTGGTTTTGGGAGCACGGCTTTCTCACAAGAGCAAGTGCACAGAAAGAGAGGAAACCCTAGAGTGAGAGGCTGCAGAAGATCTCAGTAGAAGGACTCCACTTGCGTAGTTCATCATTGTCATCTTCATGGGAGTGATGTTTAACCACATGGGACAGAGATTCATGATCTATGTTCATGGGACACAGGTACTTCTTTATTCCCATTTATGGTTCATGTCATGGTTGTCCCATTGATTATTATAGATATAGTAAATCTATATGGTTATGTAATTTAAGATGGGATAATTTATTGTTCTTAGTTTAGGGACTACAATCATGATTAATCTTTTATGATTGGTTGATGATTCTTGTATTCTAAACACTATAGGGTTATTCATATGTTTAATATGGTAAAGAATCCCCAACAATTGGTATCAGAGCTAAGCCTTTTAGTGTTAGAATCAAGAAAAAGGAAAATTGATTTTATATAGAGTTTGGGTCCCAAATCATGAAAATCATAATTTTACCATCGCTTAAACATCCCGTATGGAAAAACTTTCTTCATGAAAGTTGTAGAGCACGAGAAAACGGTCGCGGCGGTATGCCGCAAGTCACCAAAAACCTCCGGACGCCCCGTCAGAGGAGAGAGAATTTTTTTTCAAAAAAAAAAAAACGGCGGCGAGTCATTGTCGGGTCAACTAGGAAACCCTACCGAGTTGACCTGAGATGCAGTGGGTCAACTCATGACCCACTTTATTTGACTCGATCAAAAGTTGACCGGGTCGTTGACCAATTGACCCGAATTTTGACCCGGAACTACTATGCTTGAACAGGTTGGTTTGGATTGATTTTGATAATAAAAAAAAAACTGTAACTTCAAATGGCTCGTACGGGCAAACGGTGAAGAATTTTTCACCCTGATTTTTTGCGTTGAATCTACTTTTTCGTGCTCTTCGTTTTGATATATTATGAGCCTAGTTTTGATCAACTTTTATGGCCTATTTTGTATAGGTTACAAGTATGGGTGTTTAATGATTCTTTACAATTTTCCTATTAATTGGAAGAAATAAAAGAAAATCAACTCATACATTACTTGCATATCAGAATATAAACTTATTTATTCTTGGTAATGTAGTTCATGCTTTTGTTTATAAATATTTTTTATTCATGCTTAAACAATCCCACTTTTAGCTACCGGAATGAATTTGTAGACTATTGCAATAAGATTGGGTGGAATTCACCAAAGTGGTAAAGTTCAACCTTATTGTAATAGAATACAAATCAAAGGTCTTCTTTGTTTGAAAAAACAGAGAATAATGGTTGGTAGCAAAGTTGCTAATGTTCACCCAAAGGTGACATTATCAAAGAAAGGTTAAAGTTAAAGCACATGAAAAACAGAATAGGGATTTCTCAACCTAGAAGATGTTGAATGTACCACTTCTAATGGTGCTAGAAGTGGTGCAACTCTTTGAATGAGGTACAATTACTAAGTATAAGCTTCTGAAGAGAACATAGATCATGAAAGAAGAGGACATAGATCATGAAAGAAGAGGAGAGGACCAATGAAAAGGGGGACGCAGAGGGCGAGGGGAGGAGTAATGAGACAATAATAAACATCCTCTTGAGGATGATGAGGCTGGTCCTTCTTCTATGTTCCTCAACGAATTAGTACTGTGAATACTGCAGCGATTAGGGACTGCTTTCTGGTGAGAG
Source organism: Macadamia integrifolia (assembly GCF_013358625.1). Taxonomy (NCBI): domain Eukaryota; kingdom Viridiplantae; phylum Streptophyta; class Magnoliopsida; order Proteales; family Proteaceae; genus Macadamia; species Macadamia integrifolia. The sequence goes on along the minus strand of NC_056558.1, from coordinate 5,786,061 downwards.
TTATATATTAGTAGTTTTTTGCATTCTAATTTAACCCTCCTAGTTCTTTTTTTTTTTCCTGTGGAATGGAGACCAATATTTGGAATCCAGCTTGTACTCTAAGAATCCAAGCCTAATTGCAGTTGAGCTCATCAAGGAGCCTCTCTCACCAGGTGTATCACTTTGCAAGTCCGAACTGGTCACAAAGCTGTAAGGAGACACTCATGGAGGGTCTATTGGGTGATGTCCAACTGCTTGGTACCATCTGATCCAAAGGAG
>NC_056558.1:5750810-5785783 GCF_013358625.1 Macadamia integrifolia | reverse complement strand
AAAAAAAAAAAAAAAATTCATTATTTGAAGAACATCAAAGAAATGATCTATACTAATTTCTAGCTATGAACTTCTCAAAAAATAAAGAACTACAAAGCCTCACAGGCATCAAAAGTACACCAAAAATGCAAAGCATTGCTAATCCTATAGAGAATAAATTTTTTATAAGACTAGTGTTTAATTAATAAATGGCATTATGTATGATTTTTTTTTTATTATAATTATTACATGTATTAGGAAAGTGATAGAGTAAATGACCAAGTCCCTTTGTTGATTCAGATTGTTATTTTGCAGTAATATGGATTGAAGGTTATAATTTGTCCACATGCAGCATGGGTCTCCCAAAATGTTATGAACACAGTTCCTCAAGAGATGGATTTCAGGACTGGGGAGAGACAGATCAAAACATACAACAAAGTGACAAACTTTTGCAGTTATAAATTCCTCACTGCTAGGTACTCGAAAAATAGAGTTTCGAGAATCGGGATTGGCCGAGGCTGATTCCTGCCAATCCAGCTTGTCTGATCTTTATATGAAAAACCTTAACGGGCATAAAACACCGATTTTGGGGCTGATCCAGACCGATTCCGACAGATGGATAGGTACAGTTTTGGTCATGCTGAACTGGTTTTAGGTTGATGATGGCTGAAACGAAGCCGGCCCAATAAGGATAGGTTTGGTTCAGTTTTGATCTGGTTTGGTTTTGATTTCTTCTTATTGGACCGTTATATGTTTGATATTGGGTTAAATCTGGTTCGGTTTGCTATGTATAAATGGAAAAAACATGGATTGTTCTGGCTATTGGGTTTTATTGGTTTCAATCTGGTTTTCAATTGGTCTGGTGCTGTTCGGCTTTCAAATGGTGTCATAATACCACAAACCGAACCAATCCCAATAGGAAATTGGTTTGGTTTGGTTTGGATTTGTTCAGTTGGGTTTAACCGGTTTGACCGGATTGAATTATGGTTCGACACCCCTACCTATCCCGATTCTGTGTTTTTAAACCCTGCTTAAAAAAGTTAAATTGCTTTCCCCTAGGTTTTTTTGCTGGCAGAACCTGACATTATTCATGAATAAAATTACGGTGGTGATCACAGATCTTTTGCAATGTGTATGTACCCTAAAAATCCAAGCCTAAGTGCAGTTGAGCAATTGGGTTCCTCAAAATATCACTCTCATTAGCTTCAAGAAAGGATATGATGCCCTGAAAGTAATTATTATGAGTGGATAACTCAAAATTTTCATAATAAAAATTCCCATTAACCTAATTAATTACAGTCTATATGTGAATATATATACTGATGTGGGTGAAATATACAGGGAATGGGTAACTGAGATGCAAGTGAAAGGAGCATCAAAAGAAGATTATCAGAGAATTGCAAATGCTCAATTAAGGGTGTATATAGGCATGCCACATTTGGATAGACGTATAGGATGTTAAAGAATGTGAACAACCACTGGAGTTTGGAGTGGATGGATGATCCAGAATGACTACATCAAGCTTTAGTTTATCTCATCTATCTTCATCTTGTTCTTGCTATTGCTTGTCTGTATAGGTGAATTAACCAATGGATCATGACTTATTATTGCGGCGGACTAGTGGTCCATAAAATTTTGTTTTTAGGAGACCTTAAGTTTCTGAAATTGGTAAGAATGTTTGGTTTATGCATATGCCTACTGAGATACGCAGTAGTGTGAACTGAAAATCAAACTGTTTGCACAGAGGCTTTGAAAACTTTTTTTGGCAGAAAATTCTAAACATTTCATCTGATAGATTTTGAAGTAATTAGGTCGTCAAAGATAGAATATTAATTCAAAACTAAATTAAATTTTGAAAAAAGAAATCATAATTTGAAGAACAACAATGAAATAATCTATTTTAATTTCTAGCTGTGAAATTCTCAGAAATAAAGATCTACAAAGCTTCAAAGGCATCAATGTACACCAAAAATGCAAAGCATTGCTAATCCTATAGAGAATAATTTTTTTCAAGGCTAGTGTTTAATTAACAAATGGCATTATGTATGATTTTTCTGTAAAAATTAATTCTATATTTAGTATTTCATTAATCATAATTAATGTCACTGCGAAGCTATAGTCAAGGTGCACGAGGTCTTACCGTCTAGTCATTGGTATGCTCACATTTTCACGAAGAATTCAATTTCACCGGGTCCATGTCAGAGATGGTGGGGCAGTCATTACACCATTCGTGAAGATCATTAATACATGTATTAGGAAGTAATGGAGTAATGCAACCTTTATGTGCGGACGATTCATTTCTTTCCATGGGAACCAAGAAAAAAAAGACAATGCCATGTTCAAACTCATCTCTTTTTTAATCAGGTCTCTCTCTTCATATAATAATATCCCTTCTTTTTACTAGAGAATCAAACGATCGATTGGCTAGCTCTCAAGGGTGAATTCTATATAGTTCCAGCACCCCTTCCCTAGTCCAACCTTAACTGCAAACAAATTAAAGTTTTGTCTATCTCTTCACAATTCACCTTGTTGTCATATACCAAATGAATTCCCTTTCAGTTCCTTCGAATTCACTGTTTGAAGGAGTAGAAAACAGAGCCATCAATTCCTACTGATTGGTGGCCTCAGAACTCGACATCTATCCCTAGTGACTTGGATGGTCCAAATGAATTACTTTTTGCAGCAGACTTTGGGCAGACCTCGAAGGATGGTGGATCCATAACATTGGATCAAGTTTTGCCCTTTGAGGTCCTCCAAAAGTAATTTATTTCTCTCTCTCTAGTCTGGATCGTCTACGTCTTTAGGAATAGGAGTCGAGCTCTGAAAGGAAAATTGCACCCAATTACATGATTTAAGAATTGGAAAGGATCAGTTTTTCCCCTCCTTTTAATGTACAGAATGGGAAGTGGTGAGGGTCCAGGAGCGTGACTTACATTGAAAAAGAGAGAAACAAACGAGGGTGTTGACGTATATCACATTCTCGGATTGGTTCTTTTTATCATACACAATATAATATGAAGGTCAGGTGGAGTAGACATAAGTTTCTTCCACCCAAAAAAATGACAAAAAAACAAGGGAACAGGTAAGCCAATTTGTAGTGGCCTAGTGGTGGTGTGAGGGAGAAAACCCATCAGCTCACCCTCTTCTCTGTTTTAGGTAGGAAAGAGAGCCACCTTTTTCAATCAAGGTAAGACAATTGAAGCACAGCCTGATGGTTTTGGACTGTTAAAGAAGTTGGATGTATTGGATCTTTCACAATGCTTTGAACTATTGGATCTGCCCTCTACTTTAGCGCTTTCTTTCCGCTGAACGTTCCCACCCACAAAGTCATCTAACTGCGTATGGACTACGGAGCTGGAAGAGAGAGAGAGAGAGAGAGAGAGAGAGAGAGAGCATCAAGTTTCCGGGAAGGTACGCTGCACGCAGCTCGACTTTCCTTCTCTGTGTCTAAAGAAGTATGAACGGAACCACCGACTTCTCCGTTAATCACCTGTCCTTTTTCAACCAAGGTTTAGCCAATTTGTAGGCGAATAGAGAGCCTTTTTTAGTGCAATCTTCATGAAGCCAAAGGTTGGATCTGGATCTGGATCTTCTTCAAGTTCAAGTTCAAGTTATGATGTGTTTATCAACTTCAGAGGCGAAGACACTCGCAATACCTTCGTTGGCCACCTTTACAGGGCTCTCAAGGATCGTGGAATCCATGTTTTCATGGACAGCAAACATCTTTGGAAAGGAGAAGATATTGGGTTGGAGCTTCTCGGAGCAATTAGAGGATCTAAGCTCTCGATTGCCGTCCTCAGTGAAAGATACGCAGAAAGCAAATGGTGTCTCTTAGAGCTCGTTCAGATGCTCGAGTGTCATAGAGTCAACAGTCAAGTCATTTTTCCCATTTTCTTCAAAGTTAAGACATCAGATGTTAAGAATCAGAGTGGAAGTTTTGAAATTTCACTTAAGAAATATGCCAAGGAGACCACCGAAACTCTGTTGAGATGGAAGGATGCTTTGCGAGCAGTAGGTGATAAGAGTGGATGGGTTCTTGAAGATGGGTATGTCTTTGTCCCTCGAAGTTACTTGTTTTTATATTTGATATCTATATATCTTATAGTCTTTCTTATGTGTCAAGTTTCTATGAATGTGATAAGAGTTTTGGGAACTATAACTTAATAATAAGCTTAATTTCTTCCCTCATAAACTTTATCCAATTCATCTTTTCTTTTAGAATTTGAGTTTCACTTCCAATTTGCTGTGACTTCTTTCTTTTTCGATGAATTAATTGCAGGGCTGATCAATCAGAGCTAGTGGAGAAAGTTGTTCAAAGTGTCTGGATTCGACTGAATAAAGTCCCCTTGATTGATGTCAAACACCCTGTTGGATTAGAAACCCGTGTCCAATCTATATTATCCATACTATCAAATACCAATCCTAAAGATGTTCAGTTTCTAGGGATATGTGGTTTAGGTGGCATTGGGAAGACAACCATTGCGACAACCGTTTACAACCACATCTTTAAAAACTTTAGCCGGAGTTGTTTTCTAGATGACATTAGAGAGAAAGCATCACAACCCAATGGTATTGGATTTTTGCAAGAGAAACTTCTTTATAGTGTCTGTGGGGAGGACATAAAAATATGCAATCCTAAGGAGGGATCAAGATTGATAAAAGAAAGACTTAGGGAGATAAAAATTCTTCTCATTCTGGATGATGTGGGCCATCATACCCAATTAGATGCATTGGCTGGTGATATTAATTGGTTTGGTCCTGGAAGTTGGATAATTATAACAACTAGAGATCAGAGCATTCTTGGTAGAATTCCTCAAAATAATAGAAAAGTATATGAGCCTGAAGAGTTGGATATGAATGAAGCCTTCAACTCTTTAGTTCTTATGCTTTTGATTCTGACCAACCTCTTGATGGTTATATACAACTTTCAATTGATATAGTACACACTACAGGAGGGTTGCCCTTAGCCTTGGAGGTTTTGGGTTCTGATTTATCTATGGAAAGAGATAAAGAAGTATGGAAAAGCATGTATCGGATGTTGAAACAAGTTCTTCATAATGATGTCTATGGAAAACTAAAGATAAGCTATGATAGTCTGCAAGATGATATTGAGAAAACCATGTTTCTTGATGTTGCATGTTGTTTTATAGGATATGAGGAAGAATACGTAATTTCCCTATGGGAAGCTTGTGGCTTTGAACCGAAATACCATTTAGCAGTTCTCAAGAGAAAATCTCTCTTAAAGATTAGTGAGCGGGAAATACATAGTGGCAAGTATATGAGTAAATCAAAAGTCTTGTTGATGCACGATCAGATCCGTGACATGGGAAGGCGAATTGCCAACAACCGAAGCCCTACAGAACTTTGTAATTATAGTAGGATATGGTCTGGTGACAATATCATGAAAGTATTAAATGGTGATAAGGTAAGAGCTAATTACATGAATATGTTTTGTTTTATTTTTATTCTTATTTTATTTTGTTATTTTTTCCTACTCTTACTCTAGCTAAGCATGTCATTCTAATATTAAATAGACACGCATCTTATTTTAATCAAAGTGGTAATTGAGAAGTTGTAAAATTCTTTTGCTTGCTCATCGTCTTATTCTCAAAAGTTCTTTGTATTAGCAATAAAAAAATATTTTCACATTTTAAAAACAAGTTAAACATTTTTTCATTACACACTTTTCAAGTACACAACTACACATGTTAAATAATAAAATTTTATCTTTTTTAAAAAATAAGAAATTATACTAAAAAGTGAAAAAAAAAAAAAAAAAAAAAAAAAAAAAAAGTGAAAAAAAAAAAAAGGGTTATAACTTCTTTTCACCCACTTTGATGACAATTAGATTTTCTTTAAGAATAGATGTTAAAATAAACTACATTAAGACCAAATACAATAAGTATGGAGTATAATGACAAGGCCTCTATATTTTTATTTCTTATCAAATATCTGTTTACTTAGACAACTTTCCTAATATAGGGGAATGAAATGGTTGAAGGTATCCGCTTTAGCTTCATTCCATATTTAGGCCAACCTTAAAACATTTTTTTTTTCTTATTGTTATAGATATTGAAATAAAGTGCATTAAGGCCAAACATAGCAAGTACGGAGTGCATTGAGAAAGCTTCTACATATTTTTTTTTGTCTATCAATATCTATTTACTTGAAGTGTTTTTTCTATTGCAGAGAAACAAAATGGATGGAGATCTCCCCCGTAACTTGAACTTGAACTACGATACCAAAATTTTTCAGAAGATGCCCAATCTAAGATTACTACGAGTTGATGATGCCACCTTGGAGGGGAACTTTCAGTGTCTTCCTCCTACATTAAGATGGCTGGGTTGGTGTTATTGTCCATTGGAAAAACTACCTTCCAATTTTTATCATGAAGAAATAGTTATGCTCGACTTAAGTCATGGCTGTTTTAAACTAGCTTGGAGTGATTGGCTTGAAAATAAGGTTTGCAGTATTTGTCTTTCTTCTCTTTCATTTATAACCGAAAATTATTAGTCATTAAATTTTATATCATCTCTTGTTTTGACAGCTATTTCAACGGTTGAAAGTTCTTAAACTCAGCTATTGTCAGAATATGTCCGAGTCTCTGGACTTCTCAGGATTTCCTCAATTAGAGAAGTTGTATCTTAATAATTGCCGTTCTTTGTTTAATTTACATGAATCATTAGGGCAGCTCCAACAGCTCGTTTACTTGAACTTGGCCTTTTGCCCTTCTCTTAAGAAACTCCCAGATACTATCTGTAGGTTGAGTTCTCTCCAGAAGCTTATTCTCAGTCATTGCTCCTCACTTAGAGAGTTGCCCGAGTCCATTGGTGATTTGAAAGAATCATTGGTTGAGCTTTTCTTGGACTATACAGGAATTGAAGCATTGCCTGATAGTTTTGGACTGTTAAAGAAGTTGGATGTATTGGATCTTTCACAATGCTTTGAGCTATTGGATCTGTCAAGGTCATTCGAAAATATGACATCTTTGCGTTTCATTCACCTAAGTGGTGGACGTGCCAAGCTTCGAAACATACCTAACCTGCCCTCTACTTTAGTTGAACTTCGTCTTTGCGAATTTGTGGAAGCATACTCATCAGCCGTTGACAATATGTACAATTTGAAAAGGTTGGAGTTATTGTGCCTTAAAACTTTGTGCGGAAAAGAGGAACAGTTTATAAGAGGCGTTGTGAGGACAAGTTACATTGAATTCCGTAAGCTTGGATTTGGTATGCGGGAACTGTCGTTTGGAGTGGTGAATCATATATGTGTTCATTATCGGTGGCTAACGCACAGCCAGGTGAGGTCTTTTATCATCTATCTATCTATATCTACCTTCTTGGAACCCAATTAACAACTGCAAATATATAGCTGAAAAATAAAAAATTATTATTATTAATTTCTTTTTTGAATTTGTAAGAAACTATAAAAGCTTCTAATTATAGTTTCTCAAATTGACAGGTCCAGTCCTCTCCTTTCCTCGTAGAGGGAGAATGTCTGCGGGCTAACAATGAAGGTCTGAGACAAATTTGGATAGGTTTGCAAGATCAGAGAGATGAAGGTTTGTTTCGTAAATATGTGATTGATGATGATGATGATGATGATGATGATGATGAGATCTGTAGGAGGAGGTTAGTTATGCACGTTTCTATGAGAGTGAGCGGATTTGATCCAATATTTGCCAGACAAGTGAAGGGTGCACTACGAGTAAAGACAACTCTGGAATTTAAAGCTCGTATTCATGGCCACAAAGACCAAAAAATAAGCTATTGTGAAAGTAGTAGGCTGAGATTTGAGGACGTTGAATTCATAAATCGAGACATACATGGCGTTCCCAAATTCAGACGGTTTGATTATTTAAATATAGAATGCGTTCACAGATTCAAAGGGTTTGATTGGTTCGGGTTTCAGCTGGAAGGTGGGGATACCATTGAGATATTAGAGGTAGATCAATATCATGATCCTGCTGATGAATATGGCCGTGAACGAGGGATCCGTTGCACTGTGACAGAGCTGAACCTCTTCCTAATGAAAGAGGATGAGGAGCCTAACTTGAAGATGTTCTACAATAATCCATCCAGTACTACTGTTGCTCCGAACAAGAAGAGGAGACTTACTGATCAGGGTGAATACTGTAGCGAGGACTACCATGAGGATCTTCATTAATTATCTGGTGAGAGTTATATGAGGCCTTGCATTTTCATTCTAATCTCTAACCGTGCCGCTGCTGCTTGTGCTTCTTTCTTTCTTCTTCTTCTTCTTTTTAATGTCCTCATTAGTGTCTGATATAAATAAGGTGGTAATTACAAAAACCGAATTAGGATGGACGAAATCACTGAGTCCGGTTCAAGTTATCATAGGAGAATGATTCTTGTACGGTGTTTGATTTACACATGAATTCGAATTCCGCTGAAAATAAAAACCAATTAAAGGAGGAAAGAGATTAAATGGAGTCCAAAGGTGGATCAAACACTATACAAGAATTAGAAGGGCTTGATCCGGGCTTGAAATCACTAGGATCGAGTTGATAATTGGTCTTTGACCGATTCACTTGTACAATCTAAAGGTAAAAATGTAATAAAAATCGATTTAAATCCATTGGGCAGCTCCAGAAACTCGTTTACTTGAAAGCATTGTCTTGGGAAACTCCCAAACAGTATATGTGGGTTGAGTTCTCTCCATAAGCTTATTCTCAATCATTGCTATTCACTCGAAAATTTGCCCAAGTCCATTGGTGATCTAAAGGAATGTTTGGTTGAGCTTTTCCTGGACACAATAGGAATTAAAGCACTGCTGGACAGTATTGGAGAGTTAAAAAAGCTGGAGGTATTGGATCTTTCACACTGCTATGAGCTAGTGGTTCCGTCAAGGTCAATGGAAAATATGTCGTCTTTGCGTTACATTCTCTTGAATGAACATAGCAAGCTGCAACATATGCCAAAGCTACCCTCTACTTTAATTGAATTTCGTGTTGTTTGCCAACAATCGGTAGACTCAAGAAGATCAATGGACGGCTTGGCAGACATGCATAACATGAAAAGGTTGGATTTATTGTGCCTTCAACATTTGTGCATAAAGGAGGAGAAGTTTATAAGAGGCGTCGTGAGGACAAGTTACGGTGAGTTCAGTGTGCTGGAACCGAAGCGTCCAATTTGTGTTCATTATTCATCGCTGACGGCTGGCCAGGTGAGGTCTTTAATTTTTTTTCCTTCTTCTTTTCGTTTTTACGATGAAGAGGTGAGGAGGATCCTTTTAAGTTTTATCTATCTATATATGCCCGTTACCTTCTTGAACTCTAACTAGCAAATGCCAAAAACCTTCTAATTATGGTTTTCTCAGATTGATGATCGACAAGTACTTTCCTCTCCTATCTTCTTACGGGGGAGTCTGGATTATCCATACATATGTGCAGAGAATTTCATGAACTCATATGAGGGAACATGTGTACCGGGAAAAAATAATGGTCGGAGACAAATTTGGATATGTTTGCAAGAGAGAGATGAAGGTCTATTTCGTAAATACCTGATTCCGGATGGTGATGAGATCTGTATTAGCAGGTTACTTATGCTCGTTTCTATGAGATTCAGCGATTTCGGTCCAATACCTGGCGGACTAGTGGAGGTTGCAGTAGGAGTAAATATAACTCTGAATTTTATTTTCAGTCCAATACCCAATGGTTTTGATTGGTTCGGGTTTCAGTTGGAAGGCGGAGATACAATAGAGATAATTTGAAATAAATCTAGAAGATCTTCCTCATGATGCTGATGATCCTGGGTTCTGTTTCTCTGTGACAGATCTGAATCTCTTCCTAATAAAAGAGGAGCCTAACTTGGAGATGTTTTACAATCAATCCATTAGTACTGTTGTTCCTGAGCAAGAAGAGAGGACTACTGAAACGGAGAATGCAGAGGGTGACGAAAGGATTAATGAAACCGGGGACGCAGAGGGAGAGGAGAGGAGAGGACTAATGAGATAAGTATAATAAACATGCTCTCGACAATGATGAAGCAGGTCCTCCTCTGTTGTTGCTCAACGAGTTAGTACTGTGAATACCGCAGCAATTATTCCGGACTGCTTTTCTGGTGAGCGTTATGTGAGTAATCCTTACATTTTTATACCACATTCTAATCTAACCATTTTACTTCAGTTTTTTTTTTTCCCTCGTTAATCAGTTACTAATTAAATGATATCCATTTCTTTGTGTAGGATGGAGAGTACATTCGGAGTAATATGTCACAACCCTGCACAAGAACATTCTCATAAGAAGACAGATGCAGCAGGTTATGACACCCAGAAGGAGAATGAAAGTATTTCTACAATAAATATTCTGAGACTCGATGCAACTGGTATTGTAAATTTAATTTATTCATTTATTTCTTTGTTTTCTTTTTCTTCAGTAATGAGTACAGAAAAAATACATGCACATATTTTCTAAATGCTGTGAGGATTGAGTATTCCAATCAGATGGTGGATAGCAAGAAATCCACCCCCAAATTCTTTTGTTGGTGTTTCCTTTACAATCTTTGGACGAAAATTTTCAGATGGGCACAGTAAGTAGCAATAAATCATATTTTAGCATCTCAGATACTGTCATCTCATAAACATAAGCTAGTGAATGTTTTCTTTTTTCCCCCATTAATCAGTTACTAATTAAATGATCCATTTCTTTGTGTAAAGATGTAGAAAACATTCGGAATAATATATCACAAGTCTGTATAAGAATGTTCTCATATAAAGATGGATTCAGCAGGTTATGGCACTGAGACAGAGAATGAAAGTATTTCTACAATAAATATTCTGAGACTCGATGCAATTGGTATTGTAATTTTTCTTTTTCAGTAGTGAGTATAGAAAAAAATGCATGCACAGATTTCCTAAATGCTGTGACGATTGAGGATTCCAATCAGATGGTGGATGGCAAGACATCCAACCCCACCCCCACCCCCAATTCTTTTGTTCGTGGTTACTTTACAATCTTTGGACGAAGCTTTCAGATGGGCACAGTTTAGCAAAAAAACTGTAGAAACGCAACCCTAAAACGATGCAGAAGATAATGGAAAAACAAAACAAACAATGCACACGGATTTTACGAGGTTCGGCAAGGTTGCCTACGTCCCCGGTGAGATGAGATCCTGCTTCACTATCAATGGAGAATAGGGTTACAGCGCTCGTCCTCACACCTCTCAGTATCTCACACCTCTCAGTATTGCTTGCATTACCGAGAAAGAAACCCTCGCTACAAATATATTGCGAGAAAAAACCCTAATCCGGATTAAACTACAATTGCCACCCTAATCCGGATTAGATTACAATTGCCCTCAAATAAAAAATTCGAGCGGGGGGCTGCGCTCCCCTACACCCCCTGCTATGCAGGGGGGCCTCCTGCCCCCCTTGCAACCCCCACGGCCCGCTAACCGGCTAGCGGGACCGCCGTCTTGGCTGTCTAGGTGCTGCACCAGTACTCCCTGGATTAAACTGCGACGAAATACAAGACATCAAACACCAACAAAAACATCATATTTTAGCATCTGCAGATCCTGTCATCTCAAAAACATGAGATTGTGCATCCTCCCCACTGTCAGAAACTACTTTGTTTTTTACCCCATCTCCACTCATTGTCAATCTAGACAATTGTTTTTGGTGTGCTAGCCATTAAAAGAGACTGAAACTGGTAGAAGGTTCCTAACGACTCAAGCACAACTTCTTTTTCAGGTATGCTTACAAATCAAGCCTTACTTGAATCAGCATGTTCAACGAAACAAAGCTCCCTACTAAGCAACTAGCTCCTTATATCTTCTTTCAGCATAAATAATGCTCCCTTGTAGAATTCATCAAGCTGGCTTTAGCTTCAAAGACATAAGCTAAGGGAAACAAATTTCATTTTAGAGACATGGAAAGGCTGTTCAATTGGATGATCAAAAGAATCAACTCAGTAATCAATGTTTATATATTTTTGCATCTGTTGAGATATGAGTCACAAGTTGGGGGTCTGTCCCAACCTAGTATAGTTGTTTCCATTCCAAGTTAAACTAGGTTGCTTTTGTATGATTTGGTTTCCTCTTTGGAGTAAATTTTCTAGTTAGCCTACAATTGTATTTTGTTATAATCAAGGAATTCCCACAATAGACAACATCTGAATCTATCGTTTGTTCAACTATCTCTTGTTCTTTCTCTATTGGTCCTGGTTTGTCACCTACTGGATTTTGTTTCAGCATCTATTCAAGCAGATCGGGTTTTGATGAAGAGGGACCTCAATGTTTCTGAAATTGAAAGAATGTTTGCAGTGAGCCTACTGAGCTACCCGGTAGTGTGGACTGAAAATCAATGACAACAAATTTCAAAGAAGTCTAATGTAGAACAACTTCATGAAATCAGTCAAAACTTCTCCCCTATGACCAGCCATGCCCTTCAATCTTTTTGTGAAAGTTTGAAAATATCTGACTTGACAAAGCTTTTAGTACTTTTATGGTCTCCAAAAAAATTAACAATTAACAATTCAAAGTGCAGGACACAATCAAACGCCTACAAGGCAATAAATATTTTTACACCACATCTTAGCACTACTACATCCAGTAAAATTACAGCAATTTGGATGGAAGGATCTACTTCCTAATGTAATAATGGATTTGATAACCAAACCAGTCCCAAAACTGCAGGAACTTTTAGACTGGAGAACAACCAGATTACACCCCACAAACCACTGTAATCAGACCAACAGAAAATAGAAGTAACAGTATATAACGATCTCAGAAAACCAGTAGCAAGTAAGTCAGACCAGTAGTAGTCAGATAGGATCAAACCAGGGGCTGAAATCAGTACAAATAAGTGCAAACAACTTGTATTCAATGACTGATATCATAAAACAGCAGTGACAAACAACCCAGACCAACCGATATCAGTTCAGGTTAGTACAGATCACTAGAAGACAAAATTCTGGTGATTTTAAATATCTAACTATTGGCTGAACAGAATCAGCTAGAAAGTGGATCGATGGGAGCAAACCACTGGCTGGACTGATCCCAACAGTGGGGGCCGAATGCTGTGTTTGCAGAAATTCTGGGCAGAGAACAAAGAAAACACTTACCTGGTTGCAGCAGCCTTAATCCTTGAAAATAGGACTGAAATTAATTGAGAAGAACAGTAGAAGAGAAGGGCCTCTTGGACTTCATGCCGCAAAGAGTCGTTGGATCGAACACCAACCCATCACTGTGATCAGACACACAGAAGTTTTCTTGCAGAGAAAGCAAAGCAGCAGCAGCAGCCATGTATTTTGTCAAAATCGTGGCTCATTAAAAGAGCCATCATCTTTATTTATAATGATAGGGAGGGTTTACAAGTAATAGTAACTCAGAGTTACTAAATCTGAGTTACTAAATATTGAATACAAGAAGCTACTAAAAACTGGAAATTAGAGTCTAATGAAAACAGAAACTAGTCTAGACAAAAATTAGAAACTAACAATGACTTGAAATTAGAAACTAATTTAGGACTTCAAAATAGAAACTAAATAACTAATTAGTAACCTCATCAGCAGCCCAAACCGTGGGCTGACTTGGACCAGATCTGGGTCGACCCAGTCAGCCACTTGGGTCGACCTTGGTCTTGGTTCTCCTTGTGTAAACCCTTGTTGGAACTGCATCACTTCCCCCTCCATTTCAGGAAGGATCTACTTATACAAGCTTGCCCAAAAACAGGTTCCTATACTCTCCTACCCTGGCTGGCTCTCCAAATATTTTAGTAACAATTACAAACATTTTCATCTGATAGATTTTAAAGTAACTCGATCATCAAAGATAGAATATTCAAGACTGAATCAAATTTCGAGAAAAACATTCAATGAAATGAACAAAACTAATCTAGCTGCGAACATCTCAAAACTAAAGCTCTACAAAGACTCACAGGGCATCAAAGCACACAAAAAATGCCAAACAATGCTAATCCTATACAGAATACATTTTTTTGAAGGCTAGTCTTTAATTGATGAATGGCATCTATGTATGATCTTTTCTGTCTCCATCAATGCTATACTTATCATTTCATTACTCATATTATTAACACACACACACACACACACACATACACATATATATAGGGAAAGGGTTAGGAATGCTAGCGAGATGTAATGGAATTAGGAATGCTAGCGGAATATTTGCCGTAGGATTTGTTCATCCTAAATATAACCGTTTGATGGAGGTAACAAATCCAAACTCTCACTTCACCGCTGCTACCCCTTTTCTCTCTCGGCCCTGCAACTGTGTTGTGCTGCTGCTGCTTGAGTATCAGACCGCTTTGTTTTGCTTTTCAATGGCCCTCTCTCTCTCTCACCATGATCACCATGGAAAGGAATGTCAACATTTAACGTTATCAGTTTCACCACAGATCCAAGCAAGAACAGGGAAAGTTTCAGTTTCACCAATTGATTTTGAGATCATTAAAACAAAAAGCTTCAGTTTTCTATGGTAGCTTCAACACCTGTAGAATGTTCTTCAATGGCTGCAAATTCGTTTCATTTACTCGATATAAGCAAGAAAAGCATAAAAACAATTTCTCAATCTTATTTATTAACTTCAGATTAGAAGACAAACAGTCCAATAAAGCAATCCCCTTTTCCCCTCTGAAACATGAATTGGGCTTCTGGAATTAAGTGGGAATGGAACTAACAAAATACAATAAAAACCAATTCAATTTCATAAACCCAATAACCGATTAGTTTGTGATGGTGAGGCCTCTGACACTAGCAGACACTGTAAATTAATCAATTCCACCGCCTCCGTCCTTCTCTGTTTGTGTCGAATCTGAAAAGCAAAGACAGACAAAACCAGCCACAGGAAGACACAACCGTATAAGGCTAGCCAATCTCTGCAGATCCAAACATCTCTAGTTTCACATCCAAACTCCAATTTCCCAAGCATGAATTTTCAGAAAACCGAGATGAAAATAACGATAAGAGAAAGAAACTTATCTCTGATTCATTTATACAACAACAACAACAGCATCCATCAATCGAAGTAACAAAGAGGAAACACTGCAACCACGATAACATCACAACATATTTCTTAAGATTTTACAGATCCGCTCAAAAGAAACCCTTAGCTATAAGTAAAATTAAAATCCTGAAAAAAAGGAAAAATAAGAGTTGGCAGAAATTAAGAGAAGCAAAGCCAAACAGGAGGATAACTGGAGTTCATCGGTCATCGGTCATCGGTCATCGGTCATCAGTCATTGGCTTCCTCTGTTGTTGACATTCATGGTTCATCTTCTCGAAATAGCGAATGAAGAGGAGAGAGAGGGAGAGTTGAACCTTGTCCTTTCCCCAATGTATCGATGATAGGGGTGGGATCGGGAAAGGGAGAACGAGACGCGGAGGTGGGTTGCAGTGATCCTGCGAAGAAGATGACGAAGGGAGGGAGAGGAAGCCGGAGCCGGAGCCGGAGCCGGAGCCGGAGCCGGAGCCGGAGCCGGAGCCGGAGCCGGAGCCGGAGCAAGAGCCGGAGATGGAGATAGACAAATGCAGAGAAGTAGAAGAAGAGAGATTGTAGAGTACCAGTGGTGGAAAGGTTATGTTAGACAATGACTATTAACGGATGAGATTGCTTATGTTTCATCCAACGGGCAACAAGTGCTAGCATTCCTAATTCCAATGTAACCCGCTGGCATTCCTTTCTTTTTTCCATATATATATATATATATATATTACACCAAAAAAAAAAAAATTTAATACATATATTAGGATAGTAATAGTGTAATACATTCTTTTATGCACATGATTCCTTTCTTTCCATGGGAACCAAGAAAAGGGGAACCAGAATGAGCTTCCAATCTTTCCTCCATCTTGCATTGAAAGCATTCGCAGAAAATCACACATAAGCTCACTACTTCCTTTGGAAAGACAACATTCATGTCGAATATATCAGGATCTCATCCCATAGGCAAATGAGAAACTTTTTCCTTGTTTTCATAGAATGCACACAGTGGGCAGAAACACATTTAGAAATCAAATGGTTCGACATATCAATCCTACACGGTAGCACAACAAAAACTGCATGACCACATTCTTAAGAGAACTCCCTTCACCCATGCACCACCAGCATGAACAAAGTGCCGGAGAGGTTTTTCTCAAAAGAGATTGTCCTTCAGGGCCGGAAAATTGGTGCTCCATGGGAAAATGCCCAGAGCTCTCCCTTCTCCATACCCTTCTACCTGGTTCACCCAGTCTACTGTTGGCACCCTCTAATACGTTGAAGATATTGAAAGGAGCAGACAACACATGCATGAGATCTTTTTTTTTCTTTTCGATCAATAACAACACTTGATGAGACAAAAGCTAAGCAAGATATGGTACAACAAAAGATACAGTGGCCCAAAGCCTTAACAGACCAAAAAAAAAAAAAAAAGGAAAGCACACTGCATAACTGGATAAGGCTCCCAGTACACATGAGATCAGTCCACACAAAGATTTGGCTCATTCATCAGCCAAACTATTAGTTGCATGCATCCTCCATTGTAATGAAAATAATTTAAAAAACACTAAAAGATCCTGTCATCCAAGTAAGACGAGGATATCACCTAATACCACTCCCTCTTGAAACCATCCACTTATTACAAAGAAAGCATCACCTTCAGCTACCAAGTTATTCTATCCCTTCAAAGAATAAAGTCTTCAATATAAAGAGATTTAATCGGGTCGAACCTTGATTGAATCATCAGGATAACTTGTACGGTTGTACCAAATGTTTGGGGAAGTCAAGGTGTGGCCCAAGATGATTAACCAGGCAAAAGAAAGAGACTTAACCTTCTCTTTTTTCTCTTTAGACTTTAGCGTCTCTTTTTTTATATATAGACTGTGTAGAATCTAATTTATTAAATAAGCTTGTGAATAAAAATGAGAAATCGGTTATTCATTGAAGTGAAAGCAGATCACAAGTAAATCCTACTATGGCAAGCCTAATGAATTCCATGAATTCTGAACAATTGTTTGATTCTAATCCAGGAAAACAAAATTTGATTAGGTTTTAACTTCATAGAAAATTAGCTATTTGGTCTATTAGATGTAATAAACATTATATTGATCCTCCTCAATGCGGCAGAGTTCCAACTTGCTCATAATCCTCCAGCTGAGAAATGTCAAGCTATTCAACCATCACAAAAGAATATAAAATTCATTGTCTACATAAACATGTAGCCTCAGCAACTAATTATGTCCTATCCTTGCATCTGAATAGTTCAATAATGTGCACTAAAATTTATGAGATACAGTTGACACTAAATTCAAATCTCCTAGAAAGGATCCAGTTTATAATTTGTTGATAGATCCTGATTTTATTTTTGTTCATTACTACTCTGAGTAAAGTTGAAATTTGAAAAGTTCTCCAGAACTTGATGAAGAGAGAAATTTGGTGCAAGGCCTGGAAAAAATTAGGTGCCATTTGAGTGATTCAAAATTAAACATAATCCATGACTCTTGACACTTTGACAATATTTGAAACATCTGAACCATTAGCAAGTAGTCACCTTGGACAAAGACAGATATGGATAGGAAGCCACATCATATCAAGAATAACCCACACATCATACAAATATCTTAGATTGAAATCCTAAATCTCCAGCCTATTAAGACCAATTGCAAGAGAGCCCATAATATTCTTTGCTCTGACATTGGGACATTGAAAACCTTTTGATCAAGTATCCTGGCAGTTCCTTTCCCTCAAGATACCCTAACCAATTACAACAAGGATAGCATCCCATGCCATCACCGCAACCTGACAAGGAGAACGACTAGTGTATGATCAACTACTCCATAGACCCTGCCATCAGGCAATCCACCTCGGATAATGAGAGTTACAGAAACAATAAATGACCAGCTGAATAGCCAATTCATTTACCAGATCACACATTTACAAGATATAGATACCTGAATATGATTCACCCCCAGATTATCAGAGGTGGCCAATTTATACATATGATTGCAAGCCACATGAAGAAGCCAACCTTTGAAGGAATCAAATGGTTCCCCGCTACCATATCAAGAAACACAAGAATTGAAATAGAAGTAAACACAATGCTTCTACCTTCGAGGAGTTGAGAATACGACCAACCCTTGTATCATTAAGAGAGAATAATTTACTGTTGATCATTTCAGGACCAAAAGGATATAAAATCCGCTGGATTTTTCTTTTCCTCTTCCTCTTCCTCACAGCAAATTATATTCAACAAGTTAAGTGGGAAAGTCATGGAGAAACCCAACACCACATAGGCAATAAGTAATGAACAACAAATCATCATAAAACAATGAAGGGGAACTTATATAAGAGCAAGTGCACACAACACATGATAATATGATCAAACTCATTATGCATAAGACGCAATCATAACCCACACAACTTTAAGAAAGAAATACCAGAAGACACCAACTACTAACATCAATCAAAACTTGAAAAACAGACCTTTAACAATGACTATATCTATAACCTAACCAAAGGTTAGGAAAAAAAAAATCCCATTTCATTACAAGAGAGAAATCTTACAATAGTTGACACATGTTGATCGTCTCAGTGATTCTAAGGAGATGCCGCAGATAGACTATACAGGACAGGAAGGGTCAAACCAGCACCGGTAATTGCCAAGGGACTGTCTACTGACCATTCATTTTGAAACCAAAAGGATCTCCGGTTTCTTTGCTTTGCTTGGTGTGTTTGCATTCGAAGCAGAGTTGGCAGCAGCTGCTTCCTTGGCAGCAAAGCGCGTCCTATTGTCAAGCTGAATGAGGCTCCGTGTGGCCAAGATTCCCTGCGGGACCAGATCATGTGATGCCCTAGCATACAAACACCTCACCGCAACCGAGGCTGCGTCCCTAACATCTTGCAAATTCAGAGGCGCCAAGAGGCAATGCCCAAGAATTCTCAAAACCGGCTGCAAAAGCTCCCAAGGTAGCGGAATTCTTGACCCTCTGAAAACCCCAATTTCATTACAATCTTCTCCAATCGCCAATCTGTTCATCCCTTGGACATTAACCCGAATCTCGTCATTTTCCTCCTCGTACTCCTCGTCTGCAATCCTAACCTCCACAAAATTCTCATTCGCATCGCCGCCATCGCCTTCGGAATTGCCGTCAAGTTCGGTCTTGCAAGAACAATTCTGCCCGGCCCACCCAGCGACGAAATGACATAAATCGACTTTGGACCAGCTAGGCATCTGAGGAATTTGCTTGAAATAGCATTCAAGCGCGATAGCAACGATAGAAGCACGTTTCGTCGACTTAACGGCCATTTGCGGCTCGAGCGGTGGACAGAGAACCCCAACGGACGGCTGAGGTTGGACGGCAACCCGATGAACAGGCTGGTTGCGTGGTGCGTGGTACAGAGATGGCTGCGAAAGATCCGGAATTGTGATCAAGATAGGTTTTCCGCCGCGAGCTTTTGTTTCAGAAGCGTAAAGAGCCAAGAGAACAGCTTCGAAGCCAGCAAAGGAACGGGTTGAGTTGTCGGCAGAAGTAGAGACAACGCGAGAAAGGTAGATGCCGGCAACGAGAGGAATGAAGGACAGGACGACGAGGCGAAGGTCGGGATCGGAGGACTGGAAAGTCTCGTAGAGCCATTGACAGAGAGGATCGTCACCGGAACCGGACAAGGGATCGGAGAGAGAGGAGGAGATCGCCATGTAGGCTTCAAGGGATTCGAGGAGGGATCGAGCAGGGCGATCTGAGTCGGCAAGGGAGGAGAGGGATGTAGAGGAAGGGAGGATGGAAGAGAGGGCTTCAATGCGTGATCGGGCCTTGGAGATGGCTTCCCACCATGACTGCATCGGATTAGGGTTTCCATTCTGGTTAGGGTTTGAGTTCTGGTGGTCCGATGAGGAAGGAGACGGGGAACCGGCGGTCCGGCTCAGCTGAATCTCCATCGCTGCTGCAGTATGAGACCTTACAGTAGATGAGTTGACTGACTCTCTCTCTATCTACTCGGGAGAGGAAATAAAAGCAGAAAAATCAGATTCCAACTGTCAGATCAGTGCCTTCGAGGGTTCTTAACTTTCAGATTAGAATCTGACGGACATCCTGTGTATTTACAGAAATAACCTTTCCCTTGTCTTCTATGACTCATGACATTCTCTCTCTCCTGCTCCGCTGCAATCGTGTACTGCACTCCCATTTTAAGTTTGGTTTCTCAAGGGGGATTCGAGAGCCAGGATGTAGTGCACGATTTTTACCAGCTTCTAAACCGATATTGTATCCGTTACGTATCAGTTGATATTAGTTTTATTAGACGATTTTGCCCTCAGAGATATTGATATTGTATTTTGACTATTTTACCTTTTATCCATAATGGGGAGTGGGAGCCACCAATCTGGAATGTCAACACTGGTTTGTAGAGAGGCTGTCTTTGGAACGAAATCCATGACTTTAGGCCGCGATGAAGCAATGGAACAATGGAATAATTTTAATGTTACAGTCAATCCAAAAACCCAAACGAAATATTCAAGTTTCGACATTCGTGAAATATGACTTACAAGATTCAGGTTCTTTTACCATGTCAGAGATTGGAGTAGACCTTGATTAATGTCAGAATGAAAACCACGTGGTTAATTCATCACATTCATAGATTAGGGATGTAAATGAATGATCAAAATTTGAATTTGAATTCAAATCTGCATCCATTAGGGTATTCATATCCAGTCAAAGAGTATTCGGATTTAAATTCGAATAATCTGAAAAACAATTATTCAATTCGATTAAATAATCAATTAATGGTTTTGAGGGTTGTTGAGGTTTAGACCGATTATAGAGAATGAAGAAAAGAATTAAGACAACTTAGAAAGATGAATTAAGAGCAAATTTTATTCATTCAAGGAAGAAATGTCCAGATTACACAAGTCAGAGAATAGCCAAAAATTCAAATTCAATTTACATCCATCTATCTATGAGTACCCATCTCCGATCAAAATAATATCGAGATCTGATGTGTTTACATCTCTACATGTAATATCGTCTAAGGATTTAGAGAATGAGATGAAGGGGTTGGGGAGTTAGAGAAAGTCAAGAGAGAGAGAGAGAGATTCTTAAAGCTTCTTAAACAACTAATTAAATCTCCTCAAACTAGGGTTCTCTTTGCAGTTCTGTCATTCGATCTTTGAAACACATTCTACCCAAAAAACAAATATCTTTTGAAGCTGTAAAAAATCAATCACCATACATTCGATTCGCTGTAAATCTGAGCTCCCTTCTTTTCTGGTTTTGATTGCTCTTATAAATTCACAAGTAGGAGGGACAAGCAGGTGATGACACTCAAAAAACCAAAAACAAAAAATACTAATAAGATGGGAAAAAAAAAAGTGCAAGATAATAAGGATAGGAGAGAACCGAATTACTTAAATATATGGATCTCTTGAGGGTTCACCCAAACCATTGGAACCATTGGACTCACATAACACTTGAAGACCTCAAACTCATAATGGATTCGCGTGTATCCATCAATTCCAAAAATACAAATAGTTCTATCTCTTCAAATCACAATATACATACATAAGGGGAAAGAAAATGAGTCGCTAGAATATAGTTTTTTTTTTGTTAATGATAGATATCCAGACCTTCAATCTGACTAGTCCCATTGATCCCACAAATTAGAATATAGTCGTTGAAATATAAATATTGGAAAAGAATGCTCTCTCTCTCTCTCTCTCTCTCTCTCTCTCTCTCTCTCTCTCTCTCTTTTCCCCTACCTTTCCCTCCTGACTTTCTCTAGCTCCCCAACTTCTTGATCTCCTTCTCTAAATCCTTTGACGATGTCACATGTAGAGATGTAAATACATCGGATCTCGATATTATTCTGAGCGGATACAGGTACCCATAAACAGATATAGATGCATAGAAAGATATGGATCAGAATCAATTGATGCTGATTCGACCATGATTGTCATTACTAAAATCCTATTTCCACCATCAAGGTCTGATATTTAGGAGGTTAGGCCTGCTCTAGTCCTAGCCCAAGTGGCCAACAAAGGCATGGAACATGTTGGATTGTACGTGTCTCAGCTACAAAAAGTGGGAAAAACAAATTAATAAATGGGGGAGAGTTTTTTGTCTAGCACAGCCATGCACCTACACGGGAGCCAATAAAAGTGCACATGGAAGCATCAACATAAGATGAATATGTGCCTTTCATTGGGAGTGAGGTAGTCATTTTGCCCCATCTAAATCTGGACGCAAGGGCCACACTCCCTGACATTTTTTTTTTCTTCTCTTAATAAATTTATTAGAAGGATTGCAGACTCATAAGTGCTCAATTGAGTAATGCTTGCTAGGAACTATGAAAGACCTCACATGTATGTTATCAACTATCGAAAAGAACCCCCTCCCCAAAATGCATTGCAACTTATGGACAAAAGTTCACTATACATTTCCCGTCATTGTACACATTCAGAAGGGATAAGAGTTTCAATAAGGAGAAATGGGGAAATATGTGTGACGACGTAGACGTGTACACCACAGTCGTGTGCCTACCTTTTTCCCATTTTCTTATGATAGAAACATTTGAAAATGTATTTTAAGCATGTATCATATTTGTATTAATTATGGATAAACATTCAATACTCAATATAGTAACTTGATAATCATTTTAATAATTTAAATCCATCTCCTAAGCAAATATGTTCTTCAAGGGTTTTGCTAGCTTTTAGATAGAAACTTTCATGAGTTTAAAATAAATATATGTATGTATATATTAAAAAAAAAAAAAAAAAAGGATAGCAACTTTCATGCCACCTAAATAACTTGTTCAAATGTTGCACACGTGAGTATACACTTGTAAAAATAGAATATAATAATATATCTTATATTTGATTCATCATTAGTGTATTTTTTTTGTTGCCTACAAAATAAATTTGCAAATGCAAACATGATCTAGTTAAGCTAATTTTTTGTCCAATCGATTTCTTAAATTGAACTTAAAAACTCATGTCAATTTGGATCTAAAAATATCAATATATTAAACAAGGAAAAAGATCAGCACAATGTTGGATTTTTTAGCACACGTAGACATTCTTTTTCTCTCCTATTGATTATTTGCAATGTGATATTCCATTTGTCAGAATTGTACTGCATTGGAGGAACCCACTCCCTATTTTATATTATATGGAGCAATAAGGATACTCTATACAAAATAGTTAAGGGTGTGTTTGGTAGTCATCACAAAAAATGTTTTTAATGTTTTTTCTGTTTATGAGAATAAAAGAATGGAATAAAACGTTTGGTGTCAACTTGGTGTTTTTCGAACTTTTTTATAATGAAAATAGAGAAAAACGCTAGAAACCAAAATGATGGAACAAAATGCTAGAAATACAAAATGATGGAATAATGAAACCTTGTTCCGTCATTTTGATTTCGTTCTAAATAAGGGAAAAAAAAAAAAAAAAAAAAAACAACTACAATAATCGTTCTTGAAACAGATTCACCAAACACCATTTTTTTTAATAGTATTTTGGCGCAGAAACTAAAAATTATGTTTTTGACATAAAACGTCATTTCTAAGAAATTGAATGACTACCAACAGTGGCCTAAGGTTATTTTACTTGATTTAACTGATCAAAACATGTTAAATTTGGTAACAAATCATATAATCTATAGACCTGATGTATCAGTCATTTCCCTTATATCTTCAACTGCGAAACCATTCTTTTTACATTGTCTTTTCAACCATTTTCTTTATGTCCTATTAATCACATAAAACACCTTTCCAAGAAAAACCCTTACCAGCCTTATATACCATCTAGTTGAGAGCATGCCGTGCATATGCACCATAACTGGGCTCCACAAAAACTGCTAGATGGCATAAGGAGAGATGGGGGAAAATGTGTGACGATGTAGACGTGTACACCACAGTCGTGTGTCTACCTTTTTTCCATTTTTTTTTATTATAGAAACATTTGACAATGTATTTTAAGCATGTATCATATTTGTATCAATTATGGATAAACATTCAATACTCAATATAGTAACTTGATAATCATTTTAATAATTTAAATCCATCCCCTAAGCAAATATGTTCTTCAAGGGTTTTGCTAGCTTTTAGATAGAAACTTTCATGAGTTTAAAATAAATATATGTATATATATATATATATATTAAAAAAAAAAAGGATAGCAACTTTCATGCCACCTAAATAACTTGTAAAAATAGAATGTAATAATATATATTATATTTGATTCATCATTAGTGTATTTTTTTGTTGCCTACAAAATAATTTTGCAAATGCAAACATGATCTAGTTAAGCTAATTTTTTGTCCAAGCGATTTCTTAAATTGAACTTAAAAACTCAAGTCAATTTGGACCTAAAAACATCAATATATTAAACAGGGAAAAAGATCAGCGCAATGTTGGATTTTTTAGCACACGTAGACATTTTTTCTCTCTCCTATTGATTATTTGCAATGTGATCTTCCATTTGTCAGAATTGTACTATGGCATTGGAGGAACCCATTCCCTACTTTATATTATATGGAGTAATCAGGATACTCTATACAAAATAGTTAAGGGTGCGTTTAGTAGTCATCAGAAATTTTTTTTTAATGTTTTTTTTTTTTTATGAAAATAAAAAAATGGAATAAAAGGTTTGGTGTTAACTTGGTGTTTTTCGATCTTTTTTAGAATGAAAAGAGAGAAAAACGTTAGAAACCAAAATGATGGAACAAAATGCTAGAAACACAAAATGATGGAATAATGAAACCTTGTTCCGTCATTTTGATTTCGTTCTAAATGTGAAAAAAAAAAAAAAAAAATTATAACCATTCTTAAAACAGATTCACCAAACACCATTTTTTTTAACAATATTTTGGTACAGAAACTAAAAATTATGTTTTTGACATGAAACGTCATTTCTAAGAAATTGAATGACTACCAACAGTGGCCTAAGGTTATTTTACTTGATTTGACTGATCAAAACATGTTAAATTTGCTAACAAATCATATAATCTATAGACCTGATGTATCTTCATTTCCTTTATATCTTCAACTACGAAGCCATTCTTTTTACATTGTCTTTTCAACCATTTTTTTTTTGTCCTATTAACCACATAAAACACCTTTCCAAGAAAAACCCTTACCAGCCTTATATACAATCTAGTTGAGAGCATGCCCTACCTATGCACCATAATTGGGCTCCACACAAACTGCTAGATGGCAATTTAGAACAACCTTGTTACGCTACAACCACCCATTACATTGATTTTTGATGTGTAATTTCATATGAGTATTTGTTAATTTAATATACAATGTTATGAATTTATGGGTGAGGAATCGCTGGTCATCACGACCACAGTGAGTTTGCGCTTTGGAAGAATTTGAACACAAGGTGGCGAGTTTGATGGCATTTTGAACGGTCTATTGTGTTGCCGCTCACGAAAACCTAAGCCACAATGCCAACCAACAAACTCTTAATCTTAAATTTATAATTAGTGATATATAAGAGCTTCTATTTCTTTATTTTTTTTATCTACTCACATCTCACATGTTATGTTTTTTGAAGAACTTTTTATTACATGAGGCTCAATAAAAATTTGTGATTTAAGAGAGTTCACAATTTGTCCCCCGTGGTCCCCCAAAACATTTCATCATTTGAAGAGGGTTGGAATCCATGCCTTCTTGACATAGTGATGATTCAGGTTTGAGTTTCTAAAGCCGCATGCCACAATGCCCAGCTGCTCGCTACCCTTTATACCCCTAGAATGTTATACAAAAAACAGGGAAGGGGGGAAGTTCCCCCCCCCCCCCCCCCAAAACAGTTTGACCTTCTAGCTGACTTTTTTTTTTTTTTCACTAAAGGTTCTAGCTAACTAAAATCATATAAATTCATAATTTATGGCCACCTGATAAGTGGTTACTTATTAAGATTTGATTTTATTGAAAAGGGATGGGGTTTGGAAGAGCATCACCTCCATCTTGGATAAACAAGTATATCAGCACTTACTAGTTAGTAGATGGAGAGCAGATTCTGACACCAGGTCTAGAGTTTAGACCAAATTTATATGTCATTTGTAAATTGCCATCAGTGACAGTTTGTTTTTCTGTTTGTACAGGTGAATACATCCCATTTGTGTTGAAACTTCATCAATAGTATCTGTTTCCTATGACTCATTATTCCATTGAAGAGTTTGATTCAAAGGAGATGGGAATTGTAGAGGACTTGCCATATGTTCACAGGGTGGGAATGCCTACTAGACAAAATCTCTTCAACGGAATCAAAGCAACTTTCAAGGAAACTTTCTTTCCAGATGATCCTTTACGCCAATTCATAGGCCAAACTCGGTCAAAAAAGTTCATGTTAGTTCTCCAATCAATTTTTCCAATTTTTGAGTGGGGGAGAGACTACAATTTAACAAAGTTGAAAGGAGATATCATCGCCGGACTCACCATAGCTAGCCTTGCCGTACCTCAGGTACCTAAGAGACAGGAAAGAAATAATATTAAGATGAAGAACCAAGATTCATCTCAACATATACATGATTCTAACAATTGCTTTAACTTGTACAACAGGATATTGGCTATGCAAAGCTTGCAAATCTTGCTCCCCAATATGGGCTTTGTAGGTTTTTTGCATCATTGAGTAATTACTTGCTTTGGATTATTAACATTTAATGGTGTCATCGATTCTGTTTATTATTTCATTTAGCTCTTTCTTTTTCCCTGTTGTGATGATTTTTACAGACACTAGCTTTGTCCCACCATTGATTTATGCCTTCATGGGGAGTTCAAGAGATATAGCCATTGGACCAGTTGCTGTAGTCTCTCTCCTGATGGGCACCCTGCTCCGGAATGAGATTAATCCCATTACTGATGCGGCTGACTATACTCGACTGGCATTTACAGCCACTTTTTTTGCTGGAATTACTCAATTTGCACTTGGATTTTTTAGGTTTGTGATTTATTTATTTATTTATTTTTTACATAGAGACTTTATTTCTTGCTTCTAACTATTTGATTTTGTATGTTTACTTGATATTTTTACAATTGAAGATTTCATACAAGACTGATATGTATTTTATGGTCCTATCTCTAGATTGGGATTTGTGATTGACTTCCTATCCCATGCCACTATTGTTGGGTTTATGGCTGGAGCTGCCATTACAATTGGTCTTCAACAACTTAAAGGTTTTCTCGGCATACTAAACTTTACACCGAATAGCGACATTGTATCTGTTATGCAATCAGTGTTTAGCAATGCACCTCATGGGGTAGGCAACCTCACAGTCATTCCATTCTTCAATGGATGAGATGGATTTAGAGAACATAAGTCCAAGCTTTGACATCATACATATTAGACACAGTTCTACTACAAGTCACCAAACTCTATTTCATTTTGCAGTGGAGTTGGCCGAATATACTCATTGGAGCATCATTCTTGACTTTCCTTCTATGTGCCAAATACATTGTAAGTGCACCCATTCATTAATCTCTATTTGCCCATGATTTTGAAGTCTTGAAAGTCCTCTAACCCTAGCATGGAATGAGAAAAAACAGGGAAAGAAGAAGAAGAAGCTTTTTTGGGTGTCTGCAATTGCACCATTGACTTCTGTTATTGTATCCACTTTTTTTGTGTACATTACCCATGCACAGAAAAACGGTGTTCTAACTGTAAGTAATATCTTCTCCTGAATTTTCAATGCACAAGGCAATAGAAATTTCAGTAACTGATTAAGTCTAGTAATGCATGAAGGTGAACTACATACAAAAAGGCATCAATCGGCCATCCGTAAATGAAATTTATTTCTCTGGGAAGTACCTAGTGTCAGGTATTAAGGTTGGTGTCGTGGCTGGTGTGATAGCATTAACGGTAAGCCAATTATGATGCACATCTCTCAAATACGAAAGAAATTTAAATACTTGAATATTTCTTGCATCAGAATACAAATGCTTTGAATTTATCAGGAATCAGTAGCAATTGGAAGAACATTTGCAGCAGTCAAAGACTATCAACTTGATGGAAACAGAGAAATGGTGGCATTAGGAGTGATGAACATTGTTGGTTCAATGACTTCTTGTTATACAGCGACAGGTATTAAAAGAATTATTGCAATACAATTAATGTAAGGACAGGCAGCATCCACAACAGTAACAAAAGAAATTATATGAATAATGGATCATAAATTACTAGAAAGCATAATGGATCTACATATTGTGCAAATGCAAGGAGTTTAGACCAATATACATAGCAAAGGGGTCCAATCAGATGATTATATGACCTTTAACCATCATTAAATCACAGATCCTTAGGAGGTCAAGAAAGAACTAGGGATGAATGGTACGAACATATTATAAGGTCTAATATATCCATCAAGGTACACACACACACACACACACACACACACACACACACAAAAAAAAAAAAAAAAAAAAAAAAAAAATTCTGTGGATTAATGAGCTTTCTTCTCTTGCAGGTTCTTTCTCTCGCTCAGCTGTGAACTACACGGCAGGTTGCAAAACTGCTGTCTCCAACATTGTGATGGCGCTCATCGTTTTACTAGTTTTAGAACTGATTACACCTCTCTTTGAGTATACCCCAAATGCCATTCTTTCTGCTATCATTATTGCGGCTGTAATTGGCCTGATCGACATTCAGGCTGCAGTGCTCATATGGAAGACAGATAGGTTGGATTTCATTGCTTGCCTAGGAGCCTTTCTTGGTGTCGTTTTTTACTCTGTTGAGATTGGACTCTTGATTGCAGTAAGGAATTGGATTTATAACTCTTCAAATTTTGAGATCATCTGTCTAGTAACATCAACTAAGGCTTCTCCATTGTTTGTTGTGGTAGGTTTGCATATCCTTTGCTAAAATACTCCTACAAGTTACAAGGCCACGGACTGCAATACTTGGAAATATCCCCAGAACAACAGCCTATAGGAACATTCGACAATATCCGGAGGCAACCAAGGTTCCCGGTGTACTAATCGTGAGAGTTGATTCTGCAATATACTTTTCCAACTCCAATTATGTCAGGGAGAGGTAAGGTGCTTTTTGAAACAAAAGTAGTCCGTCAACTCTGTATCTTCATTCATCTTTTACATCTGATTTGTAACTTTATTCACTATGCCTATAGTTTTAAGGAAGATGGTGATACATCCAACAAATATTTTTCTTCTGACAATCTTAAAGACAAAAAGGATGGATGTTATGATTAAAAATATTTTGCTTCCTTCTCTAATTTTGAAGGGTGTGGTAGCCGGTGTTCTCCAAGATTGACACGACACATTAAAATCTCGCAAAAACAACACTCTCGATTAAAATATGGGAAAAAGAATGGTACCTGACCATGAAGCCCCTGCACCCAGACAGGGGAGCATGTGAAATTACAGCCTCCCTGTGAAATAAAAAAAAAAATCCATTTATATTGATGCCTTGCACGCACTCTCATTGGCCCCAGAGCTAGTGCAGTGGAGACGCAACCAGGCAGCAAAATTTTGCCCATTCCATATTTATGGGACAGGGAGATTGGAAGTCTAGATCTTTAAACTATCCCACAATTCCTGTTCGGAGTATTACCTTTACCTATAACAGAGGGGGTCACCTTTTAAAGGGCATCCATCCTTGTCTCTAGGTACCATAGTTCAAAGTCTCTTGATACAGTCCAGTTTCCCCAGATATTGACAAACACAATAAGATATAAGGAACAAAATCATCAAAACAGAGTTTTTTGCAGGATCTTGAGATGGTTAATAGATGAGGAAGAGCAACTGAAGGCAAAAGACTTACCAAGAATCCAATTCTTGATAATTGAGATGTCACGTAAGCAATCACAATTTCTTTTTTATTATTATTACTATTTTTTAATCAGATTTCTTGTTCGGTACATATTCTTTTGAAACTCATCTTCATGATTTTATGTATATACGTGTCACAGCGGTTACCGACATTGATACTAGTGGCATCCACGCCTTGGAAGAGTTGCACAGGAGTTCCAAGAAGAAAAATGTTCAAGTAAGCAGACAAATAGCTCTTTTGCATTCTATCCCAACACCAACCCCACCCCATCTACCCACCTCTCCCCCCCCAAAAAAAAAAAAAAAAGAACAGAAAAGTGAAAGAAGTTGTGGTCCCTTCCCTGTCACTACAAAGGAAACTATTTCATCTTTAGCATCACCTAATGAGGCAGAGCAATACCAAAGCCCCTCCCTTTCCAGTTCTACCTGTTCTAGGAAATGGATACAACAATTCTTTGTTCTGACCAACATGGGTTAGGTTATGAATATTAGAAGCAGGAGTGTTTTCTAAAAAATGCCCAATGAAATGGATTACTTTCCATGCTTTTCGTTGATATTGTAGAATATGTAAAAGGCTAATTTAAAAATTTTATAAACTATGCAAACTGTACCAAATCCCACAGCCCTCTCTCTCCCTCCCTCCCTCTTGCAACCCCTTCCCCTTCCCCCTCCTGCTCCCTCTCCCCATCCCCGCAACCCCGCCCCACCATGGTCACCTGCCCCATAACTACCCCTTGCAGCTACCCCCACCCCACCACCTGCTGCAACAACCTACCCCCTCAGCTGGTTGTGGAGCTCCTCTGAAGAATTCGATGAATGCATTTCAAAGATTTGAGCAACTACAGTCCCCTGCCACAACTTGTTTTCGTGGACGAACTTCTGGACTTCTCCAGAGACATTGAAGAGAGGCTCACTCCGGAACAGGAAGAAGAAAAGCCCTACTTTGTTTCTTCCCACGGAGAAAAGGCAGAATGGAACTGAGAAATGAACCAGAAATCAATTGCACAATTCGGTAGATCTAACTCTAGAACGATTGCTTCTGGCCTTGCACAGGACCGGAGAAAGGGAACAGCGGGGGTTCACTGATGCCATCACAATTTCGGTCCAGGCCGGTTCTCATTGAGTCATTTCCCTTCTGCGATTTCTTCGTGGGGCTCGAGGAGGATGGTGTAATAAGATGAGAAAAAGGAGTAACCGAACCCATCCTCCACTCTTAATGTATATAAATCAGAAGCTCCATTCTCACCGGGGTTACAAAACTATATGCCCATATCCTCTTCCATCTTTTCAGCCAATGTTAATTACACCATTTTGAGATGGTATGTCACTGACTTACAGCAACATGATTACAGCCTTTGAATCAATCATTCTATTGCTTTTAGTTCCGGTGGAAGATGGGGAGGAAAGAGTAGACATGGGTAGCAACACAACCTGTGCCCATCTGTGATTACAATACGACCTGAGAGCGACCCATTTAGAGTAGCATTTTTCTTCTTCCTTCCCTGGTGTGAGCCATTTGAAGAAAAGCTTAGTGGAGGGTGTGGGTTGGGGGTTGTGGACAGAGCAGGGTTTGTGGGGGGTGGCAGGGAATGGGGTGGGGAGGGGAGATTGAGAGCGGGAGAGGGAGAGGGAGGGAAGAGGTGGCTGGAGGCAGTGGTGGTGGTAGAGAGGGAGGCTGAGGCAGGTTGCAAGGGAGTTGTGTAGAGATTTGGTAAAGTATTATTACTTTGTGAAATCATTATATACAACCTCCACATATTGAATAACATCAGTGAAAAGTGGAGGTAAGAAAGTCATAGTGAAGTGAATTGTTTCACTAGGCATAGTGACACGAAAGAAAACCCATATATATATATATATATATTATAGAGAGAGAGAGAGAGAGAGAGAGAGAGAGAGAGAGAAGCATCATTCCCACAAAATATCCTCCCCTTAACCGGAGGCATGGTTCATCATCTCAATCGACCGAGATATCTTGGTTTCGACAGAAATCAAGACAAAAGCTTTAGTCAATACTGACTCGTACCAAGTTTCGACCATATTTTGCACATTTTGATAGTTTTGACTGAAAAATACCAAATTTCGACATGTTAAGTTCTGCCTAAAAAATACCAGATTTTGACTGTTTCAACCCATATCTTGGTTTCGGGCTTGGTCGAAAGTCGAAACCAGCCTCAAGGTTGAGAAGTCGATCCTTGCTGGTAGGAACTCCTACCCAGTTATGAAACCACTGTTAGTAAATTGACATCAATCCTGTATTTCTCAACATGCCAAATGGATTTCTAACAATACACAAAAATTCATGTATTTTATATCTTCACTGTACTTTCCATGATTCTTTAAAGGCAATATTCCAAATGATTGTCATGCTATTCATTTTTCCTTACGTTTGTTGAAACTTATTAATTTACATATATAATACATAAAAATATCTTTCTAAGAGATATATACTCCTTAAAGTATGTTATCATTTTATAAACATGTTGAATTTCATTATGTTATAACTATCAATAGACATAACAAGTAATACCTGATCATAATAAACAGACTATGCTCAAAACATAGAAGTCATCGATGATGGGAGTTTTTTAAAAGGATATGCTAACATATTTTTTTTAGTACCTTGTGCTTATCATGTATGGCAGAAGTACCTTATTAGTCCCATAATTGTCTTGCTTAGCTTGTCTTAGCGAATCCTGGGCCGCTGGTGATGGAAAAACTTCATGCATCCAAGTTTACAGACTTGATTGGCAATGAGAATATCTTCGTCAGAGTCACAGACGCTGTGGCAACATACGCTCCTAAGATGGAAGAAACCTGAGAAGATGGATGCATACCTATCTTCAATAGGTCACTGAAGCATTTTTGCATTTCGAGTTCTAGAAACAAAAGCTTTGCACATAAATAATGCTCAAGTAGAATTGAGGAAAGGATTGTTTACGTGTGACAAGATTGCAAATAAAATAAAATTGGTGACAACAGGGATAGTGGATGGGTGGTTCATGGTTGTAAAATGTTGATGCTTTTACATTGTGATTGATTAGTTTTCACTTTATTAATAAAGATGAAGGGATTGTCGATATGACACTCTATAGATGTATTTAGAACATGCAACCTTTTTTAAAGTGCCCTTTATCTTATAGCCAAAAGTTCTTTAACTCGGGGCAAAAAAGGTAATTCAAAATAACTAGTAAGTTGTAATTGTACTTTCCGTCACGTTAATTTCAATAGTTGTCATTGTCTTGCTCATGTCGTTTGTACACATGTGAAATGACAAGATTTTACCCTTGCTAAAAGGAGAACTGTGTTATAATAAAAGGGAAAAAAAAGTAAGATTAAAAACTATTTGGCACCTTAAGGGTTGTCAATAAGAAAATCCCAAAGATGAATATGAAAGACTTGCCTTTCAAATGGACCTTTCATCCCAGGCTTGAGATCCTTTAGACCGTCATCTCTATATCACTCTCCTTTCCACTTCTATCTCTGGGAACACTGTTCTAGAAGTGTTGATGTTATGACATTTGAAAGACAAGGAAAAAGGGGGAGGGGAGATTGGGGGAAAGAAGCAAAACTTCTATCTCTCTTGTCTGTGAACCAACTGGAAAACTCTTTAACAAGTTCAGTAGTGCATGTTAACCAGAAGATGGGTATTGGTCTGCTGTCAAATAAAGTACATTCTGCAATGAAGTGATAGGTCATTTCTTTTGAAGAAATGAGGAAGCAAGTCCAAGCATACACCTCCAAACCAGAAAAATCAGCCAGTAACCATGTATCAGGGAAAGAGAAAGTTGCAGTGAGAGGGCGGGGGACTGGATGGGGTATGGGATTGTCGGGTTGATTTCTATTCTGTTTTTGTTTTTTTATTTTTTGTTTTTTTTTTCTTTCAACATTCCGAGGTTTGAGCATTTCTGGAAACAGATAACACTGGGAGAGGACAAGAGGTAAAAGGATAATAAAATTTCATAATCAGATTTGGAATGATTTAGTTACAAATTCATGTTAAGAATGATTAAAAAAAATTGCTATTTTAATTTTGATTTAATTTCGCCTCCCTTCCCTCTATTTTCCTTGGGACCACAGAAAGTTTGAAGTTGCCTCAATTGGCAAGTTCTATTATTAGTCATTCATAGATTCAGGATCGACCCTCTGCACTATATGTGCTTCTCTCAAGGGCACAAGGTGCCCAATCAATTTTTGCCCCAAAAAATAAAAATCATCTTTTACCAAAATAACTCAGTTTTTTCCATTTATCAATATCATTAATTCTAGAGAGACTTTTAACCATTCAACAACCTCCATCTACAACTTATGCTTGAGTGTTTGAATGGAACTCTCCTTCGTTATAATTAACTTGCCATTTACTTATTACTGAATAAACAAACAACTACCAGGACAATTGTGCTTGTGCTAAGCACTTTACTACTAGTTTTTAGAACTTGAAACGAACTTAACTCTCATGTTCTATGGACTTGAGTTGTCACAACAACTTCAGGTTTCAACTGTTGAATCACTAAAATATAATAAAAATTACTACTGTCATTAAAAAATCATAAAAATATATAAGAATATGATTCACCTTGCAAAAAGGAAAATTAAAAGGGAAATATTATCAATACCTTTAAGGACTTCTTTTTCCCCATTTTTCTGAGGTCTATAATTGGGATCTCTTTGGTTTGATGGGCACTTAGTTTGGTTTTGGGAGAAAATTTGTAAACTAAGTTTTTTTTTTTTTTTCCTCTTAGAAAATTTGAGACCCATTAGTCAAAGTAAATCTATTAATGAACAATTAAATAATTCATTTTAATATCTGCTTATTAAGAAACTTAACTACAGAAAAGTAATAGTACCTCCTTTACATGTATCTCACCATGTAATGAAGATTTTGGAAGTTTATGGAAAATCTGATCTTATATAACACTTGATTGAATAAGATGGAAATGTTTCCGAAATTGAAACTCAGCGTTAATCCCTAATTTTGTCTCACCACCAAAATAATATCATCAACAAAGAGCATACACCACAGGCTTTTGTCTTCAATTTTCCTAGTTAACTCATCCATGATAAGCAAAAACAAATAAGGGCTAAAAATTGACCCTCGACGTAGCCCAATTGAAATTGGGAATTCACTAACCTACCATAGATTTCATGCTGGTCACCACACCCTCATACATATCTTTAATTATATCCACATATCTACTTGACACCCTTCCCTTCACTAGTACATGCCAATTTAACTCTCTTAGGACTCTGTCT
>NC_056558.1:5651277-5750710 GCF_013358625.1 Macadamia integrifolia | reverse complement strand
TTCCGCTATATATTTGTAGCGAGGGTTTCTTTCTCTGTAATGCAAGCAATACGGAGAGGTGTGAGGAAGAGCGCTGTAACCCTATTCTCCATTGATAGTGAAGCAAGATCTCATCTCACCGGGGACGTAGGCAACCTTGCCGAACCTCGTAAAATCTGTGTGCATTGTTTGTTTTGTTTTCCATTATCTTCTGCATCGTTTTAGGGTTGCGTTTCTACAGTTCAAACACAATGAAATTGTGTGCATGATTCCTCAGGTTCTATTAGACCAGAAAATTTACTGTAGCTGTTAAAATTGGTGGCCTGTGCAGTATTTTATGCTTTTGTTAGGAAATTACTGACATCCTCTCCAGATAACATCATGTTGAAAATTTTTTCAAGAGCATTTTTGTGTTCTTTTTGGTTTCAGGTTAACAAATACTATGATCTTTCTACTAGTTTCTATGAATTTGGCTGGGGAGAGTCTTTCCATTTTGCACACAGGTTGGTTCCAACATCCCCCCCCCCTCCCTTTTTCTTAATCGGATTAAAAAGTCCCAGTTATTTCTTCTACAAAGGAAATTAGCACAAGTTGGATATACATTAAGACCATATTTTGTAGATGGAATGGGGAGTCACTTAGAGAGAGCATCAAGCGACATGAACACTTTCTTGCTTTACAGCTAGGTTTGAAACCTGGACAAAAGGTTTGCTTTACTCAGTTGTTAAAAGAAAATCTGAAAATCATTGATTTTGTATGATTTGGTGCAAACAAAGTTATAATTTGGTTGTGGCTGTAGGTGTTGGACGTTGGTTGTGGAATTGGTGGGCCATTAAGAGAAATTTCTCGATTTAGGTAACTTGTGTTATGAATTATATGTTGAAGACCTGCCCTTTGCAACAAATTGAAAACCCTGATTTGAAAAGATACTTATCATTCTAATGTTAGTCAAGGGGTGGTGAGAATCTTGCTTTTAACTTATTTACATGTTCATTTGTGAAAAATATCTTGGGTGTGGAACCATTAGTCTGTGCAAACTAGATTTCAGAGATCTAAAACCTAGCCCTTATTAGGTTTTAGAGCAGAACTTGGCTGCTGCATTGGACATTACATTGCTGAAACTGTCCTAACTTGGCTCAACTGCATAATGATCATTGGTCAACCTGTAGGTTGAATTTTTTTTTTTTTTCCCGCACTAACAAATGATATTGATTATCTTTTCTTACAAAAGTAAGTTCAAAGAAAGAAGCATTTTTTGATGTCATTCAATTAGCCACATCTTTACTTCTTCTAGCTTTTGTCTCCCTCATTTTCGTCTTCTCTTTATCATTCTTGGTTTTTATAAATAGATGTGGAGAGGTTGCTGGTGCCTGGCCACTATTATTTTAAGAGTTCCGAATAATTGTGTCGTTATGGACATTTTGAGAAAGTTCAGATGATTATTCAACTTGGTGTTACCAAGAGAAGGCTCTGAGAATTCTGACTTGTATATTGCAGCTCAACAGCCGTCACTGGGTTGAACAATAATGAGTTTCAAATATCAAGAGGAAACGTAAGTCTTTTATCATGTTGATTTGCATTCAGACCTTTCTGGGTCAGCATTATCCATAGATTGTTTTTGTATTCCGACTCTACTGTGGGCCCATATATATATATATATATATATATCTATGGTCCATTTTGATAGCAACTTTGGTGATTTTGACCTGCCTTTGTAGCAGTTCCACTTACAAGTGTTGATTGCTTCATAGGAATTGAATCGCAAAACGGGAGTGGACAAGACCTGTGAGTTTGTGAAGGTTGGTATTCCTTTCATTATTTTTGTGTTCATGTTCTTGCAAGTTGCAATGAAGAGATTTATGAATAAATGCTCCTTCCTGGTTCTGCTTTTACTTGCTAGTTTATTTAAAGGTATGCCAGCATTTATGGCTAAATGTTTACCTTCTTTTTTCTTTTTCCTGATAAATAGTGGCTAAACAGTTCCATCAAGTTCCTTTTTGAAGGCAACTACTTTTGAGTAGGCAAAGAATATTGGGTTTCATAATATATACTTTGATTTAGTATCCATCTGGCTATTAACAACTAATAAAAGTTAAAAAATTATAGTTCACTTGCCTAACAAAAATAGTATTAGGAAAATTTCCGGAGTCGTCAATCCGTTTAAAAGTGTTATTTTTTGGCAATGCAGGCTGACTTCATGAAAATGCCGTTTTCTGACAATACTTTTGATGCTGTGTATGCTATAGAAGCTACTTGCCATGCACCAGATGCGGTACGCCCTTTGAAATATTCATTCTGGTTAATAATTTTATGTAGTTATGCCTTGAATCAGGTGGCACATCTAGTCCCACTTTTTGAATCCATCTTGTGGCTCAGATTTGTTTGACGTCTCTTTAATTGGTAAAATAGCTGGGATGCTACAGGGAGATCTACAGAGTGTTAAAGTCTGGCCAATATTTTGCTGCATATGAATGGTGCATGACTGATGCTTTCGATCCTAATAATCAAGAGCACCAGAAAATCAAGGTTACACAGTGCTGTAGATATACTTAACTGATTCTGTTTCTTTTCAACTTCCAGTGCATGCTTACACAAACTTAGTTTTTTGGATACAGGCAGAAATTGAGGTTGGTGATGGCCTTCCAGATATCAGGTCAACACGACAATGCCTTGAAGCTCTAAAACTTGCAGGATTTGAGGTGAGTAAACTGGAGGTTGCACTTTCTACTGAGCTTATTTCCGAAGTTCAAAATACTAAAGTTGATCTGCGTGATAATTGGTCTGTCTTTGGTGCATAAGGTTATATGGGAGAAGGATCTCGCAGTGAGCTCACCTGTCCCTTGGTATGCACCTCTGGATCCACGTCATTTCTCCCTAAGCAGTTTCCGTCTAACACCTCTGGGTCGTTTCTTCACAAGAAATTTGGTAAGATCTCAGTGGTCTTGTTTGTTTATGATAACATTTGAAGGTTTGAGAATTTATTATTTGCTGGGTTTTGATACAGAGAAATTTTTATTTTGTGCTATATATTGTCTTGTTTCCATACTGATATCTTGGTAGCAGTTTAGAAGTGAGAATTTGTTCCTCTGGCAGGTCAAAGTTCTAGAATATGTGGGCCTTGCTCCAGAAGGAAGTCAACGAGTCCAAGCTTTTCTTGAGAAAGCTGCTGAGGGACTAGTTGCAGGTGGAAGGTGAGAGTCCTGTCATGCACAAATGTCCATCTCTTCCTAAATCTTCTTCTCATAGATAAGAAAAAATAATACTAGGCTTTTCTGGTTTTTTCTTCGGGGCAAATTTTCCACAATGGACCGTTTTGATAATCCCAAGTATCAGAATGGTCCAAATCTCTGCCTCATGGAAGATCAGATGGGACCCAAATTGTGTGGACACGCATAAACCCCAAGATCCCCTACATCATATTAAACAGATTTCGCCAAGTGGGAAAAATAAACCTAGGGACTATGGCAGGGTGCATGGTCAGCTGCAAAGTACGAGGATAAGTGGACATAATGGGAGGGTATTTGATTCAATTTGAATCTGAAATTTGGCACATGATTAATCGATAAGATGTGCAGCTAGTCCAATGGTGAATTGGCCAAAAGAAACTGCCCACATAGCTCAAAATGGTGGACTGATCTGATGCCCTAAATGAAATTTCCTGAAGATGAAAGGAAATACAGGTACTCTTGAGTGAGTTGAGTGACCGTTAGACAGTGAGTGACTTATAGCTAATGATGGTTGCCATGAACCTATCCGGAAAAAGAAAAAAAAGATAGTTGACATGATCCGTCCTGTATCATAATTTTTTCTAACAACAAATTAGTGTCGCACCTCAAATTTGTGTATTAGATTCTGACATACCGTCATTGACTTGTATAGGAAAGAGATTTTCACACCAATGTACTTCTTTCTGGTTCGGAAACCTCAATCAGGCAGCCATGAATCTGGCACCTCAGCAGAAGCTTCTTAAGGTTTGGGGACATCGATATTCCTGCATTTGATCTCAGCAAACCAGATAGCCAATTCAGGCTTGTTTTGCACTTTAATTTTCATAAAATTCTGGGAGACTGGAACTTGTGTTAGATTGAACTGACAACCAGGCTAGGCAGCCACTGGTTCCTGAGCTTGAAGCCTGCCTTAAGGTTTTCACTGTTGTTAGTGAGTTGCAGGTCCTGTCTCAAATTCTCTTTGGAATCCATGTGTCTTTTGTCTTGGTGCTGTATGAAAATATCACAAACTTTTCCTTCCCCTTTTACCAGTGAATGTTTGCATTGAATTCATCACATGCATTTTCTTCTTAAGGTTTGATTGTGAGTGCTTGCAAACTTGTCAATCGCAGATCTATGTAGTCGATCCTATTTAGTTGAGATAAGGCTGTGTTGTTTGTTTGGGAGTGCTTGGATTTTTTTTTTTTATTTGTTTATTTATTTATTTATTTTTGTGTGTGGAAACCTTCCCCTGGGATCTCTCCTTTTTTTTTTTTTTTTTTTTAAGGTGACCTGGACAATATGATTTGGACTGTTGGATAGAGAGGATTGATATGGTCTAAATTAGTCACATATTAAACTTCAGAGTTTAATTCAATCAAATATCCCTTTTTGTATTGGTGCATATCCTTGTCTGTCGATGTATGTACATTGGCACTATAGACATTACTATGCATTGTCCCAATTTAGTAGGAATAGAGATGGTTTTGATTAAAAGAAAAAACACAAAAATGAATAATTCAAATTTATCCCAAGTTTTGGAAACATCACCTTCGCTTGTTATGTGATTGGCGAGAAAAATGGGTGAAAAAAAAAAATGCTTGCCCAGATTATCAAAATGCCGTTGCAACTCGAAATACCCTTAATCACTAGATTTTTATCTCTAAGATTATTTATGGCCTGTATATATGAAGCTGACTAGAAGATGTGGTTTTAATAAAAGAGAGTTTTCCATGCACCGTGCGGGAAGGCTGATGATATCATTCTAGGGTTCACAAACCTTATAAGGTTTTAGTATGTTTCCTAAAATACTCTCTTCACAGATTTAGAGTCATATGGTCAAGGGATTGGCCTTTTGCATAGCTTAAGGAAAAAAATCGATCTTTAACAAAATATATAAAGAGCCAAATAAATTCTGAAAATGTGTATATAAATAAAAATTTAGAAATGCAATTTAATCTAAAAGATCAAGAATAAAATTTATAAAATGAAGATGATGGAAAACATTTTTATATTCCATGCAATA
The DNA here is from genome assembly GCF_013358625.1 of Macadamia integrifolia. Classification (NCBI taxonomy): domain Eukaryota; kingdom Viridiplantae; phylum Streptophyta; class Magnoliopsida; order Proteales; family Proteaceae; genus Macadamia; species Macadamia integrifolia. The sequence goes on along the minus strand of NC_056558.1, from coordinate 5,745,499 downwards.
CTTGCATAAAAATCATATTTTTACATGCATGAAATTTATATCAAACTGCTCGGACGAATGCACAAATATGAAAAATAAGAAAGAACACAAGTCTGACAATAGCAGACGAAAAAGGGTCTAATCTCAATGGCAAAGTTGCATCTTGATAGGGTTTAGGATCCTACGTAAAAAGCCACGACTCCATTTGAATCGGTTGGATCAAAATGTCAGGTTCATGTTAAATTATGGAAAAGGGAAGGTGTTGGATACCTCATTCTTCCTACTTGACTGAGCCTGACATGTTTATGACCTGAATTAGACTGGTCCGATTAATCAATGTATTGGGCTTGAACCTGACAAGTTTATTAAACGGGTTTTCATGGTGCAAGTAGCTAGCCCGTCAGGTGCCTGATCGAACCGACATGTTTATATGCCCTATTTGAACCGACTAGTTGTAGCCTGACATAGTTCGACCCCTTTTAATACTATATAAAATTCCTATTGCCACTACTAGTAAGAAACAAATTAAGATTTCTTACCCTTTGCTTTGTAATAGGATTTGATTTAATTAAGTTTTCTTTTGTAAGTTGTAAAGGTCATAATCTCTTCTTTTCCTTTACTTTGTAATATGATTCGATTTAATTAAGAACCATAATCTCATAATATTTCTCTTTTTTATTAAAGATTTACCTCACATATTTCTGGGCATTCAACCAACTTAAAAAAAAGAATTTTAGGGTAAGCATGTTTAAAGTCCGTTTAAACTTAAATAGGTCCGCAGCCCGGTTAAGACCTAGTTAAGACCCATTTAAGGAAGCTCGATTAAAGCTCGACACCAACCGATCCGATTATAAATCATACCAATGCCCCCCAAAGTTAGACCCGTTTATTTAAATGGACATTCACGATGTAAGATCGAGACCGACCTGACCCAACCGATTGACACTCCTATTTGGTATTCTCAATATCAGAACATAATGTCATGACTCATGACAAGAAAATAAAATAGTAAGAGAGTAAGAAACTTGCTTCTATCTACGGTGCTAAAATATAGGGTTAGTCTTTCTTACCCAAAAAAAAAAAGAAAAATTTATATCCACCACCCCTCACCCTCGCCTTTATCCTTATTACATTTATCTCCCTCATGTTATGTTTATTACACTTAAATCACCCAAAGTAACTAACACTGAGAGATGTTAGTTTTTTTAAATAAAAAAGATAATTTTACCCTTCTTCATCCTCTCCTTTATTTTCCCATAACTCACCGGGGGAGGACTGGGTGGGGAAGTAGAATTTCCAGGTGGGTTTACCGAAGGTGGGGGAGATGGAGAGACAAAAACAGGCGGAGGCGGTGAAAGTGATTGAGGTGGAGGTGGCGAGGCCACTGGCGCCACAGGGGAAGGCGGAGGAGGAAAACTACTCGATGGTAGCGGTGGTGATAATGCCGGAGACGGCGGCGAAGCCACCACAGGTGGCAGAGGGGATAGAGAAGGAGGTGGCGGCGGTGAAGCCATAGGCGGTGGTGGAGAGGATTGAGGAGGTGGGGTTGACCTCGAAGCTGGAGGAGAAGGAGAGGATTGAGGTGGCGGCGGCTGCGGCGATGGCGACGATGAGTTAGAAGGAGGTGAAGCAATCGTTGAAGAGGGAAATGGCGGTGGACTAGTGGTCAACGCCGATGGTGACGGTGGACTTGCAATAGAAGAAGCATTTGGTGGAGGAGTGGTAGTGGAAGGTGGAGAATTTGGAAAAGGGGATGCCATCTTCGTCCAATTTCTCTCCACCCCTTAATAAAACTATCCAAATTCCAAATCCAATATTCTCAATCAATACTATATCTCCAAAGTTTCCGTTTTTGAGTAAAACCCTCCATGAACCCCAATCTACAAGAACATCAACGAAGAATTCACAGAAACCAAAAGAACCCAGATACACAAATTCCTACCCTACTTCATATTTTCCCAATGCTAGTTGACAAAACCCTTCCTGATCAAAACCCAGATAAAAAAATCTTGAAAGAATATCAATGCCACCAGAGAATTCCAAAACCCAAAACTCAGTCTTCAGGAAGAAGGAAGAAAAAAAAAAAGAGGAGGAAATAAAATAAAAATCCCAAATACTTTAATGCAAGAGTCCTACCAATTTTTTCCTTGTGTTCTTAACTTGTTCAGTGGTTGAGGTCACAGACTGAATTTTGGAGCTCCTCTAAGGCTCCACCAGGTTGGAATTGTGGCTGATTTCCTTATAAGCTTCTTCTCCGTATCGTTTATTACGCTAGGCTCCGTTTTCTTGTTAGTTCTGAGCAAATAGAGGAGAGGAAAGGAAGAAGGGTAAAATCTTCTTTTCAATTTCAAAAATTAACACCTCTCTTACCGTGTTAGTTTGTATGAATTTAAATGTAATAGATGAAACATGAGGGTGGTAATTATAATAAAGGTAAAGCGAGTGGTGATGGATATAAATTTTTCCCAACAAAATAAAGATAACAATATGAGTGCTAATTTTAAAAAACAATGGAGGGATACACTATATGTGCATAACTGGGTTCAAAACCCATCTTAACTAGGGTTTAAAATCCAAGAATCAGGATCTGGATTGGTACCATAATTTGGACGAATTAACTAGAATTGGGTGAATGTTTGGGTTTAAAAAAAAAAAATCTAAACCCTAGTTCCCATACTAGACCGGTGATCTAGATTGACTTTTTTTTATTTAAAGAAAAAGGTCAAAAATTTCCTTGGTAAAAAAAAAACTGTTGCATGCTATAGGGTAGTACAGATCCATGGGTTGAGAGCCCTCATACATGCAATCCAAGCCGTTGACATAGCCCAAAATATTCTCAGCCCTTAAATCTGGGTTACATGCTGCGTTGTGTGACAAAAAATCCGATCCATTATTATCACTCTCCTACACTTAATCCATATACTAATATTCCCCTGCGTTTAGGACTTTTTCATCTTCATCTTTTTAAAATTCGCAACTATTACACCTCTATTTTACCTAATAACCGGTTATTCTATCAAATTAATTGGTTCAATTTTTTTTTCTATTTTTATAAATCAGAAAACAATGGGACCTGCATTTATATTCTTCAACCCAATGCATTCCCTACCCATCGTCTTTTCTCACCTCTTCCCACCCCACCCCACTCCAGTGTGAAGATCTTCACTCCGGATTAGTGCTCTGGAATCAACCGCTTCCTGGCCTTCTTCACAATCCCACCCCTCTTCCTCGAGTCATTGGTGAAAAAACGAAGCCTTAGAAGCAAGCCAAGGCAGTGCGAAGTGCCCAGAGTTCAAGGGCTCCATTGATTGATAGCGGTGGTGTGCGTGGTGGATTAAAGGGTGAAAAGTAGTAGAGATGCCATGTCCAGTAAGGCGAGAAGCTTCTCTTTGAATGAGGTAGCAGAAGGAGACAATCTCTACTCGATTGTGTAAAAAACTTCAGGTGATGTGGACATGGTGAGGTTCTGCAATCTCTTCTCGTTCTTATAGAGAATTGGAGTCCATCCAAACCCCATCATCTGTGTTGAATGCATAGAGCCCATTGGCCCCAGTGAACCACTCGCAGAGATCACTACAGGGATGCATTCTGAGTTTGTACACCACGAAATGCCCACTCCGCTTCTTCCTTCGTTGCGTATTCTCTAACTCGCAGTTGAACTGTATAGTCACCAAGAACTCGTTGCGGAACTCCCATTGATTCTTATTCAATTTTGTTTGATTTTGTTGGGTTACAGAGGAAAACGCACTAGAACTTGATGATCAGGTCACAATTCTATTTGATTTTGATAGTGGTGGTTGGGTGTTTCGTCGCTACAGACGTGTGTAGAACGTGACAAAGCACAATGAAGGAATGGAATTCTGGAAATCCCAGAGTCAAAGAGGATCATCATTGATAACTGAAACTCTATTGTATGTAAAAATCAACACTGATTTACATTCATTTAACCAATATATATATATATATATATATATATATACAATAACAGTGCATTTCCTTGACAATATTTCCCTTGTGTTGGACAATTGTACATAGCACCTATTACCCTCCCGCAATTTGAACTGGGTTGGAATAGACGCTCAAATTGGATCGCAGCCAGTGGAATCGAGTAGTGGAAAGACCCTTGGTAAAAATATCAGCGAACTGTTTCTCTGTGGAAAGGAATGAGATTTGTAGTTCACCTCTTGCAACCTTTTCACAAACAAAATGATAATCTATATCAACATGTTTTGTGCGTGAATGCATAACCGGATTAGCCACAAGATAAGTTGCGCCAATGTTGTCACAATGCACAATAACTGGTTGTTGGAGAAAAATGCCGAGTTCATGAAGCAAATTCTTGATCCAACAAGTGTCCGCGACGGCATACGCAATGGTACGATATTCAGATTCCGTACTGGACCGCGCTACCGTAGGTTGTTTCTTAGCAGACCAAGAAATAAGGTCTGGCTCAAGAAAAATACAATAGCCAGTTGTAGATCTTCTAGTGTCCAGGCAGCCAGCCCAATCGGCATCTGAATAGACAGTAATGCTCGTCGACAAGGATCATGTGAGATTTAAGTTCTTCAAAAGTGGGTCGAGGTGGACGAGTAGTAAGAGCCACAACATAACTCTTAAAATTAAAGGGCAAACCAGTTAAAGTTTGCTTGACTATATCTTCATCTGCAGGAGGATGACCAATAACAGTAAGGGAGTCTGAGAGAGACTAAACCAAGTGAAGGTAATCAGCCATGGTGAGATTGGCTTTCTTGAGAGAAGAAAATTGCGTTTTCAGCTGAAGATATTTGGAATTGGCTTGATCATGAAAAATTCGTTCGATTGCAACCCATGTTTGTCTGGCTGTGAGAGATTTATAAGGCTTTAGGATATGTTTCAATACATCAGTGGACAAGGTTGCATTGATCTAAGAAACAATATTGTCATCTACCCGTTTTCATGAAATATAAGCAGGGTTAGAGATGGAATGACCATTGTCATCCATGAGAATGGTAAGAGGAGGATCCGTTGAACCATCTACATGAGGCAATGCATCATCACTGTTGAGGACAGGAAGAAAAAGGGTTTGCCACATGAGAAAGTTGTCATAATCAAGATTTATGGGAATGAGAGTTTTCACATTGGAAATTTCAAAGACAGGATATGTAGTATAGGAAGATGGCGTTGAAACAAGAGAATTGGGGTGAATAGGAGGAGAGTTTTTAGTGTCGGAGGGATTGTTCGCTTTGGGTGGAGAAGAGTCGGAGTCTATCATTGTAGAAGATAGGAAGAAGAAGATGTTGTAGAAGGAGGAAAGTTTGCAGAAAAAGAAACCTAACCCTCTGATACTATGATAACTGAAACTCTATTGTATGTAAAAACCCACACTGATTTACATTCATTTAACCAATATATATATATATATATATATATATATATATACAATAACAGTGCATTTCTGGCAATATTGCCCTTGTATTGGACAACTGTACATAGCACCTATTAATTGGACAACTGTACATAGCACTATTAATCATGTCATCACAAGGTCCGTGCCAGGTGGACTTGTGTGACCTTTTGACTTGGATCTTCAGATAGTCACTCTGATCTCTTATTTTATTGTTTCTTATCCTCCGGAAGTGTTCAGACCTGCCCGCAAAACATTTCCTCTAGGGTTTCGAAGCTCCTCTTCTTGACTGAATACTTCATAGTTTTCGTTTATTCTGAAGTTTGAGGTCTTGGGAGATGTCAGAAGGTGCAATGTTGGATCCATCATCTCGTCTTGGTGGGGAAACTGAGAGAAAAGAAGCTCTTTCACTTCTTGAACAGTATAAGCATTTCTCTCTCCTTTTGCCCATTTTTTCTGTTAATTGTCCTGTTTTTCTTGGTTATAATTGTATGTATGCAATGCGGATGCTGGTCTCTGATTCTGTTTCCTGAATGAAATACTGATCTTTACTCTTTAAACACCCTCCCGAACCAACCCCCCCCCCCCCCAAAAAAAATAAAAAAGAAGAAGAAGAAAGAAATCTAAACCTGCCAATTCCTAGTTGAAAGCTTAGAATTTTTTTTTTCTGCAATTGTTTTTTGGCAAAGATTCCTAGTTGGAACACTTCTTTCACGTGGAAGGGTGATCCGGCAATTTTGACCACTGGATGTTTAGGGATGGTCTGGATTGGCTACGTTTCAAATTTCAGACCCAAATCTAACCATTTACAGTGGCATTCTGCATCGCAATCTTGAGTTCTGTTGTCTATGTGGTAATATAGCATTTTTGAGGTTGTATTTGAGTTCTTTTTTATTTAGTTTTGGTGTCATCATCTAGGTATGAGAAGTATCTTCACTATATTGGAGGAAGTGTGGAAGAGAGAAAAGCTAATTACATTGATATGGTAAAAGAACTTTTCTTCTTTTGACTGTTACATGGACTTTAACCTGCATACATGGAATACTGGCCCGTTACTCAGTTATATTTTTTATGTAATTTTAAACTTTTTCTTTGGAGTATGGAGGAGAGATGCTAGGTAGACCCCATCAGTATGATATTAATTATCATTACACAACCATTTAACTCTATACTGGAAGTTTGTTGTTTCATCGTTTTGGATAGTGCTGGCTTAGTTGTGTATAATTGAGTCTACAATTTTTGGCAACACTGGAGTACACTCTCCTGATCTCAACGTGAAACAGGGAAAAAAAAAAAGATCTCATAAAAAATGAAACAACAGAAAGAGTGCTCTGTAGATTCTTTTTAGTTTCTCTATAAGCATGTTCAGTGTAGAAATGCTGTGAATGTTTAACTTTGATGGTGTATGAGAAATTACGAATAATCCATTTGTGTCATGATTTTTGGCTAACATATGTCAAAGTTAATAGGTTTAGGTTTGCGGAGTTGAGCTGAGTATTCAACAAAGCTAGTTTGTGGGATATGTGACTCGGTAGACTGTCTTTCTAACTTTTTTTTCCATTTTACTTTTGTCATTGTTTTGTCTAGTCTCAAGCATGGCTATCAGGAAGTGGTAGGTTTTTTTGGCTCAATGCCCATGGTCTGTTTTTAAAGAGTAAGTTATGGAGAAACAAGTCTTCATATGAAATACATTTTTGTCTGGCTGTTATTGCAGAGATCTTTCATCTGTTCATGTGGGATTCAAAGGAGCTCCATTGGATCCAAATCCTCTGGATTTATCTGAATTCCTTAGCATTATATCTTGGTTATGTTTCTTCCACTTCATTAGATTAGTAAGTATTAAAGAATATGCTGAGGCTTATAGGTATACGTGCATATGCCAATGTTCTAAAAGGCATAGAAGGCTTATGCCTTGAGGTTCACTTTCAGGTATGAAAGCACCTTAAAGCTTAGTCTCCAGGTTTCATGCCTCAAAAAATGGGGAGAATTTCATGTTAATGTTCTCATCACAAAATTAAGTCTTCTATATTATTGTCTTGGTTAATAAATTAATTTTGGTAGATTAAAATTTTTGAGAATTTCATCCCTTAGTTTTTGCTTGAAAGAAGTGTATACTTTTGGAAAATTTCCTTTACACAAGTCCCAATTTGGAAGGGCTTCTTAAATAGTCCACCACTTTGTGCCACATGGAAAAATAATTGGCAATTCTGACTGTTTGATAGAGAGGAAAGAGGCTGCAACAAGACATCAGCTGGAGGAATCTGTTACTTTTCGTTCTTTGCTTTATAGTTATGATGTGTTGCATGGTGCTATATCCTCACTCACGTAGTGCATAAAACACTTGAATGGATATACCAATTTATTCTCCAAACATGGTGAAATCATCAGTATACTTTCCTGGAATACATTAGACTTGCAAAACTTTTAAGGAAATCTCATTGGCTGGTTAGGAACTGTAGGGCCTATCTCGCAGGCCAATTTAATAATTATTTGATCTTTAGTATTCTCTTTCATGAACTTCAGGTCGACACATATTATAATCTTGTGAGCAGCTTTTATGAGTATGGCTGGGGAGAGTCTTTCCACTTTGCATCCAGGTTATTATTAACTTTAAGACATTGAATATACACTTTTTTTTTTGGGGAAAGATCTCTTGCACACTTATGCAGCAGTAAACTAGTATGAATTGGATTTGCATTTTAGGTGCATTTCCTTTCATTTGTGAATATGTACTAATCAAGGGCATAATATGTATACCTGTAGATTGAAAGGTGAATCACTTCAAGAGAGCAAGAAGCGGCATGAGCACTTTATAGCTTTACAATTAGCTCTGAAACGTGGACATAAGGTTTGTTTCAGTTTGTTATTCTTGAACCGTTGCATAAAAGATTTGACAATTATGAGCTTTTTTTCTGCTCATAGATGGGTTGAGTTCAGGTATTAGAAATAAATTGAAATCCTATGATTCTATCCTTCTGTTTGGGTACGGAATATCCAGGGCAGAAATGAAATTTCTCATATCTATTGTGAATTGCTACATAGGGTACATGCTCAGATGTTAATTCCTTTTCCCCTCTTTTAGTATTATCAATTTTTCTTACCTCTTAAAACATATTTATGATGAAATGGTTCAATTCCATCTTTCATAGCAATCCAAACAGCGGAAGCGGAACTATGTGAATTCAATACCAGGGATTTCAAAGTTTCATCTAAGAAAAAAAATTTCTGACTTTCACAGAACTTGGTCTTGTTAAATTTCACAGGATTTTAATTTTCCAAGTTCACTGCAATTTTGCCCCATCCTAATGCATCCCTATTTGTTATCTGGTACAAATCAGTGACACTGGGATTTTGCTTTGTCATTGTAGGTTTTGGACGTGGGCTGTGGTATTGGTGGCCCACTAAGAGAAATTGCTAGTTTCAGGTAACTTATGCTATTGTTCATGAGATATGTGTTCTACTTGTATAGAAGCATGAAAACTTTCATTTTTATGGTGGAGTAAGTAAATTTTTTTACTCCCTATCAAAAGGATAAAGAGAAACTTCCTATACTTTACCAGGCCTCCAACCATAAATATATATATATATATATATATATGAAGCTGTACCTGTTGGTTTGAAAATCTGTATCCTTGAGATATTTCCACTTGGTCAGTTGGTCTCGGAAAGAATTTACTCCTTGGCCTTAGTTATAAGCCAGCAGAACAGTAGCCCCTAGTTATAGGCTTCTCTGCAATGTCCACTGGTCCAGCACTTTTTATGTGGCTAAACGCAAGGTCCAGGATCTTTGTCCCCTGCAGAGGCCCTGTGGCAGTGTAACTGATTTGACCATTGGTAGACAGAGCACCCTTTGGGTTGTCCATGTGTCAATTTGTGTGGCTTATGTTAACCATATGGCCTACTATGTGTTGAACCTTTTGCAAGCCATCCAAATGTTGACCAAAATTGACATGTTGATCGTCCCTCATGGTATGCTTCTGAGCTGAAACTGATCACAAGTCAAGGGTGACATGGACATTTTGTTCACAAAATTTTGGTGCCCGGAAGATATTTAAAGCCATTTAGATAATCCTCTCTAATTGGGTCATGGATGGAACCTTTAAGCTAAAATTAGGCCTTGTATATATACGTTCATATTAAATGCATAGGTGTAGCTAAAACATATTTTGCTTGCCAATTATTAGCTTGGGCATTGTTCTTTATTTCTTTCCGATTCAAATTACATAAAAACTAGTAATATTTTTCAAACTACTTGATGTTGGCTACATAGTTCCTTTTTTGCAAGTCCACTCTATTATAGGCCACATTTTATGTAATTCATGAGTACTTCCGTCTTTTCTCACCACTTCAATTTTTTATCACTTCCTTGCTAATATTTGGTTATTCTGCACAAGACTGAATCATCTGCGTCATCTTTAACATCTTGTCACCTATTAATGCTCCTATGTTCCCCGGAAGGCAGTTCATTAATCTAGGTTGTGTACGGAGGCTTTCTCATTGGATGATTTTATAGCTGTTGCTTTTTCTATACTCCTGGTGAAGAATGGGAGGGGGTCTATTCTCATTTCATCCACTTCGAAGTTTTACTAGAAGCTTTTTTTTCTCTTTTGTAGTGTAGGTTCACTATTGTGCTATCATTTTGTTTCTTTGGGACTGGTGAGATAAACTGTTAATGTTCTAGATTGCTACAAAATGATAATCTGATTTGGGTAGTTCCAACATTTGAAATGCGTAGAACTTAATTTCAAGTCCACTACTAAAAACAGATTGGTCATTCTTTTGGTTGCTATTGTTTGTTGTGATCTGTTGTTCACTTGTTCCATGAACAGTCTGGTTTCTTTGTACTTCTTATCTTCTTATGATTATCCCTGTGGTACTATTTATTGGACAATTGGTGTTTCTTATGACTTTAATTTCTTAAACTCTCCACTGAAGAACAAGTCTTGTTTCTCTCTTACACTGGAATTCATCTTCACTTTTGAGTTTTCTGTTGTTATAAATGGAATTATTGAAATTTATTATTGAAAGGTCGTAGCTGCTTTTTATCTTTCATTACTTCTGATGCTTCTAAATGGTCCTTCTGCTTACATCATTAGTTCCATCAGATGATGCCTCAGATAATGTTACGACATTGCTTTAAACAGTTGTGACATGTCTATGGTCGAAAGCTGTTCATCCAACATAACTATTATCCTAGTTTTCCCAGCAAAAAATAAATTGACTATATTTGAGACTATGGCTCAGTGCAACGGTGAAATATGCTCCTTCCTCAGCTACCCTTAACCCCCCCCCCTTTTTTTTTCTCTTTCCTATATGCTATTGGTTTTGTCAGGTTGCTTGTTTGCCAGCATGTTGCATGGCTTTAAGATAAGATTGCACTCCAAGTGCCAACTCAAAAAACACATGCTCCAGTCATATTTTTTACGGGATTCTGATATGCAACTGGTCATGTAACTTCAGTGTTTCACAGAGAAAGGTCTGTGAATTATGACTTAGTATGGTGATCTTGATGCAGCTTAACATCCATTACGGGGTTGAACATCAATGAGTTCCAGATATCAAGAGGAACAGTATGTCCTTACTTCTTTTCTCTCTAATATGAAATTTTTTGTAACAGCTCTCACATACATGGTTTTTATATTTTGATCATATTGTGAGGTCCTCGTAGTTTGATGCCACACAGTTATCTGCATTTACTTAATCATTAAAATGACTTAATCGTCTTTCTGGCTTGTATACTCATGTTGGTGCTCCGCAGGAGCTTAATCGCATTGCAGGCGTGGACAGGACTTGCAACTTTGTCAAGGTCCCATCAGTTCTTTTGTTTTAAGTAATTCATTGCTGTGAAACCCACCACTGTAGTTATTACATTTGCATGTTATTTGCAAAAAAAAAAAAATTATGCGTATACCTTAAACAGAATAATCTGCATGTTGTTATATATCGTCCATTTTTGAAAACATATATGCATCATCCATATTTTTTCATTTTAATATATTTACATTAAAAAATTATTAGAACTTTTTGTATGTCTAGATTTGTCCACATATTTTTCAATGATAATGCAGAATCGCACTTGAATGCATCTGCATCTTTTAATGTTATATAAATATCTAACAACCTAGCAACTGCATCAATTCTCATTTTCTGAACCAATGATGGTCATCATTGTGGATGATTCAGGCTGACTTCATGAAAATGCCATTTCCTGACAATACTTATGATGCAATATATGCAATTGAAGCTACTTGCCATGCACCAGATATGGTAAAGTTCCCTTGAGTTAATCATTCTTCTGAAAGTAATCATCTTGCTTCAGTGGTAAGGTTTTCCATCATCTGTTCAAACTTTGTTGCTTTCTGTTTCTGTTGGAATAGCTTGGATGCTACAAAGAGATTTACAGAGTGTTAAAGCCAGGGCAGTGTTTTGCTGCTTATGAGTTGTGCTTGACTGATTCTTTTGATCCCAACAACCAAGAACACCAGAAAATCAAGGTAACATACTGGAACTCTGGAAGAAACACTGTTGCATATGTTTCCCATCCATTTTGCATGCTTGCACCAACATATTTTCATTGATGCAGGAAGGAATTGCAGTTGGTAATGGCCTTGCAGATATGTGGTCAACAAGACAATGCCTTGAAGCACTCAAACTTGCAGGATTTCAGGTGAGTACCATGGTTGATGTGCTTTCAGTCAATGTTTTCATCTGAAATTGAAAGAGGGTAGTTGATCTGAGTGAGGTATGGCTTTTTGGCACTTAAAGATTGTGTGGGAAAAAGATCTTGCTGTGGATTCACCTCTTCCTTGGTATTTGCCTTTGGATACAAGCCACCTCTCATTGAGTAGTGTCCGTTTAACAGCTCCGGCACGTTTCATTACAAATGTCATGGTAAGATATTTTCAGATTCTTTCTAATCCTGATGATGCAACCTTCTTTGTAGAAGCTTCAACAATGTGCTTGTAAGAGGAGGGTGTAGAAAGATGCAGATGTTTTCTACGTGTTCTTCCTTTACCATTGGATGCGTGTATTTTTAATACCCTCCCTTTTGCAGGTCAAGGCCTTAGAATTTGTTGGTCTTGCTCCTAAAGGAAGCCAAAAAATTCAATTCCTATTGCAGAAAACTGGAGAATGGGTCCTTCAAGGTGGGAGGTGAGAGTTTTATCTCACATAAATTTTTGTCTTTTCTGAGCCCCTCATCCTTAAACCTTAGAGTAAAATCCTAAATGGTTCATGTTTTCATCACCAAGAGTAAGAAGAACAAACAAGAAATGAATGAAAGTAGAAGAAACAGAAAGGAGTGCTTCTGCTGAACATAGTTTTCTTTTATAATTAAAAGGCTAAGTATGTTCAGATTTTCTCACATATGGAACTGGATCATGTAGGAAAGAGATCTGCACACCTTTGTACTTCTTCTTGGCACAGAAACCTCATTCATGCAGTCCAGAATCTTGCAGCGCAGCAGGTGCCATGTAAGTTCTGTAGGATTGTTGTCTCTATATCCACATGGCCAGCCTTAGTCCCGATAACCAGGATTTGTTTCCGGCAAACAATATCCCACTTTATGCTACTTGTTGCTCTTTCATTTTTCGGCAATTCAGGTAGCAACCATAAGATTTAGGTCGACAGGACTGAGCATCTACTTGCTTTTCGTTTTGGGGTGTAAGCTTTCAATTGTATCAAATAACATTTCAGTAGCATTTTAACTGTCTTCATAGTTTCAAAATGTGCTTCTTACCAAAAAAAAAAAAAAAAAAAAATTCAAAATGTGCTTCCCAAATGTTTTTCATATGGATATTAAAGCTCTTGTATGTAGTTCTGTACTTGCCCATCCTAGGGTAAAGCTATTGTTTCAATCCATGTAATCTTCATTGACTGAATTTAGTGGGAAGGGGTTGGGCATCCTGCCAACTTTCAATAAGCTGGTGGTATGGTATGCGCCAATCACAGGATTAAACACACGAAGACAAGAAGGTCTTATCTGAAGGAGGAGGAGAGAGGATGACACATGATGAACATCTTGGTGGTGTCGCCAGGCTTTTTTCCTTCAGTTATTTTTAATCAGTTCTTGTGCATACTTTCTTATGGAGGACCATTCAACACCCAACAAGGAAATATTTTGAAAGAGGAAGGGATGGGCATGTTGCCTACTGGGTTGAAATCGTCTGCAATTCCGATCTCGTACAATTCCATGAAATACCACCTTCAGGGGGTGACACGTGTATTGATACCAATGCAATGGTCCAGATCTGGTACAACTAATAAAACCTTAAGTCATTTAAATCAGATCTGGATTATTGTATTGGTATCAATACACGTGTCACCCCTGATAGGGGGTATTTCATGGAATTGTACAAGATCGGAATTGTAGACGATTTTTGTCCGTTGCCTACTACAGGTAAGTTGCTAGTAGTAGATGCATGAGGGGGAAGACAATGGAAGGTAGGGTGTCTTTTCACTAGGTGCGAGATAGACGCAAACTGGTCACACCGTGTCGTCTCCAACGTTTTCCCATTTTGAAATCTGAAATAATGTGCAAGTTGTTGTCCATCTAGTGTCTACAGTTTAAGTACTTTAAATTTTTAACCATAGGACAAGGGATGAAAGCCTAAAAAAAAACAAAGGAATGATAAAGTCAGGTGGAACCTTCCGTGGTTGAGGGAGTTCTGTAATCCTTCTCTTGCATGTTCCACACGTCTTAATGAATAGATATCTTTTGTAGGTGCAAACTAGAGTCAAGTCAGCAATGCAAGTTCCTTATATTTCCATTTGTCTTTTTCAGTAATTTGAAATTTCCTTTCGTATGCTATTTTTATCTTATATCTCTACCCCAAAAAAAAAAAAATTTACATCATTTTTTCTTTTCAAATCTTTTTATTTTGCGAGAAAGGTTATTTGCCAGACTGCGTGGTCTTAATACAATAGCGGGGCCAATGAGAGCACATGAAGTGGCATAAACATGGTGGGATTTTTTCATTTCAGATGGTGGGGCAGTTACTTTATGAGCGCAGGCTGCACATAACCTATTAGGGATTTTTATCCTTTTTTTTTTTTACAAGGTTATTGCTTGGTGATCATCCACTTCGATAAGTTGTCAAAGCTTAATATTTGCCCCCCACCCCCCCCCCCCAAAAAAAAGGGTAAAAAAGGACGAAAGCATGTTACCCACTTGTGTATTTACACTTAGATACAGTAGGTGTCGAAAGGCCGTATTGTCCTTATACTGAAGATGCTTGTATCTTTCTATTGGCCGTTACATTTCTGTGTATCTATGCCAGCAGCAGGATAACGTTCTCTTACCAAATAAACAAGTTGGGATGGCAAACTTTAAACCCCATGCTAGACTTTACCCTTCTTTAACAAGTCCCAAGTCCCAAGTCCCACATTAAGGCAATAGGTGGTAACAGTGAGTCCAGTCCCCACAAGGAAGATCATCTTCTTTCCTCATTCTCTGTACAAGTTGACTCTCAAATCAAAATGTCTTGCTAAATGAAAAATGGAATTAGAAAGTTAAGTGGAAGCTGATGTCAAGTCAGCAATGACAATTCCTCGAATATCATTTGCTTTTTTTGTCTGGTAATATGTCATAGTGGATCGAGTTTTCCTAAGGCCACGAAATGTGTTCACACCCATCTTTCATGTGGTTTTATTCATTGTGTCGTGAAGGAAAACTTTTTTTTTCCCCTTTTAACAAGATTAGTGCTTAACGATCATTTACTTGTGTAAGTGATGAGAGGAGGCAAGAAACACTGTTAATATTTGCCAAAAAAAAAAGGGGAGGGGTGGGTTGGAAGATACTAAACAACTGAGTTAAATTTCAAGTTGGAATGGTGAATTCTAAATTTCTAACCCACTTACCCATCTTACTAATCATATATGGTGTTAGATATTTGTTGTATGAAAATTGCCAACCCAGTTAGAATTGACCTAAGTGGTACAGCACACACTGGTGGACTTTTCCTCTTCTTTTAAGTTCCAAGTCCTACATTAAGGCAATGTGTGGTAATGGTGAGTGTAAGTCCCCACTTGTTAAGAAAAGACCTAGCTCCTGTCCCCACTTGTCAAGGAAAGACCTACCTCCTGGTCTACTACAGGGACGATTGTCTTCATTCCTCGTTCTCTTCCCAAGATGACTCTCCATAACACACTTAAGATTAGTCCTTTTCATTGATTTTCAAGTGTAATTGTTTCCCACGTCTCCTAAGACCTAATTCACCTTCGAAGTTTTCCTTCATCACGTGATGATAATTAAAGAGAAGACCTCGTGTGCACCCCCTACCTCCCCTCTCGAGTGACCCCGATGGGCATTCCCAATTCACCAAAAAATCGGCCCTTTTATTATTATTATTATTATTATTATTATTATTATTATTATTATTATTATTATTACTATTACTATTACTATTACTATTACTATTACTATTACTATTACTATTACTACTATTATTGCTGTTATTACTATTATTATTATTGCCAATGATTCAACTATCATATTATTTGGCGAAATATCATTTTGGAAAAAAGTTCTTGGTGCAAGCAGAAAGATAACTAGAGAGATGCATCTGCTACAGAACTAGAAGGCAGAAAGCAGAGGTATATGCTCCAAAATTACCTTCAACCAGTTAGAATAACCTATCAATACTGGCGATGCAAGAAGAGAAGCAGCCGTATTCTCCATTATCAAAGAGCTATGAATTTCAGCGGGGCGAAGCTAGAGATTAAAATCGGGTATTCTACAAAAGACAGTTAAAGAAGTCTTTCCAATTGACGCATTACCGGGTGAAGTATGGGACACTAGGTGGGTATGCTAGCACCTCTTAGTCTATTCCTCTCTTCTTGAGCATGAAATGATTTTGCTGCCTCTCCTATTTGAGATACTATTTTGTTGCATCTCATTGGTGTGTTTTTCTATGCCACTTGCTCAAAAAACCATCTCGCACATATCATTTTGATATTATTTTCCTACAATGGTGGACGTGGCTTTGCCTAGTAGCTTTCCTAGTACTAGCCTAGGGGACCCTCCTCTTCTCATAGGCCAAATTTATTTGACGTGTCAAATTTAAGTGGATAAAAGTATATAAAATCATCCATGGTTTATTGATTTAATTGATCAATATTTGGGGGAAAAAACAAAGAGAAAAAAAAAAAGATATTAATTTCCATAACTTAATAATAATATGTAAAAGAGTGATACTGTTTAATGGGTGGAAAGGGTTTTTGAGCAAACGTATAGGAAGCGCATCCACGAGGACCGACCAGGTTTAAGGAATCAGTATTGAATTGGGAGTTTGGATCCACTACATGTACAACTAGGTGGTTGTACATGTGTACATTTAACACGTGTCTCACCCTTGTAATGGTAGAAAGTAAGATAGGTATAGGATGCTCATATGTACAACCAGGTGATTGTAAAATTGATCGTATTAGTTGTTTTGTATTAGTATCAGTCATAACTCATGAGTCTTTTTTTTTTTTTTTTGTGGGACAAAATCACGAGTCTCAATGTCTCATGATTGATATTGATACTTGACTGACACAATGAGGATTTGGTTGTTTTTTCATGAAAAAGAAAAATAGGTTCTTATCTAATATCGACCATCGACCTTCGACCTGTCACATCCCAATATGACTAGTATCGATATTTATTAATTTTTTAGTAGAAAGACTAGTATCGATATTGGCAGTGGCCAATACTATGAACTAAGTCATTTCCTTTGATGTTAAAGGAAATTTTTGTACCATCCCTTCTTCTTGTAAGGACTCCCTAAGGAACAAACATATTGTTGTCTCTTGCGGATTTCCTTTTTCTTGCCTCCAAGTCATTCCCCCTCGTGGATTTGGTCATTGCATATTCTCTCTTTTTCCTTTTCCTTTCTGACCTCTTTTATCTTTCTTCTCTTTGGTAATGAATTATATTATTCATACAAAAAATACTATGAATTAAATCCAAATCCATAGGAGCAATGAAACAGTTTCATGTATAAGGGGATGTCATACTATGTGAAGAGAGAGATAGGAAGGGAGAGTGATAGTCATTGTTTCAATAATCGTTTCTTATTAGCCGATTCATTGGCTAAAACCCTAAAATCATTGTACTTTCATATACAAGGACCTATTCTAGGGTTTTTTTATATTGATCCTAATGATTCTTTGGATTGAAATCCTCTCTCGATTTCGTGTTTTAAATCCTTGGTGCTAATTTTCCCTCAACAATCTGCTCAAATAACTTTTTCTTTATTTCATGATGAATAAAATGAAAAGGGTAAAAAATGTTCATTGGTTGCACGACCTCTACCCCAACATAGAAGCCAATGAAAAGGCACACATGGCATCAAAATGTAGTGGGGGCATCATTTTGACCCCCTCTGGGATTACCAGTTTTTTTTTTGTTTTTTTGATAGAAAAAATATGACTTCCATTCATTGAATATGAACCAAAATGAGGCTTGTGATTCATTTAGTCTTTTTTGTTGGGTGGAAATAAAAATTTCCTTTAGAGCTATCCCATTGAGAATCAAGAATCATGCTTGAATTGATATAGTTTTTAAAAAATCCAAAACTATTTAGAATATAATTTAGGATATATAATTGAATATAAATATAAAATTTGACAAAATAATTAATCCACACCATTCAGTAAATATCTAAGAATTAAAATTGCCACGTCATCATCCATATGGCACAACCAAGTGGGTCACCCATTGATACTCATGGACGGGACCGTCAATAAAATAAAACCTTCGAAAGCTCCAAAGCCTTTTATATAAAAGCTCCTTTCTTCATGTGAAGCGCTCAGGTAAAAGGATTGAATAACGGAAAACAGAAACAGCTGAAGAGCAGACGGCGACTCCGAAGGTGGAAAAATGGCAGTCGGGATAGAAGAAGTTGAGATACTGAAACCACGTACGGACAAGAGGGAATACAGGAGAATCGTCCTTCCTAACCGTCTCGAAGTTCTTCTTATCAGTGATCCTGAAACCGATAAGGTATTTACGATTTTTGTAGGTTTTCTTTTTCTGTTTTCTTCCAGTGGGTTTCTTTGTCAGTTCAGTTTCTTTGATTTACAATTGATGCAATTTGGTTGAAGTTTGATTGCTTATGATTTAAAATCCTTTATGGGTTTTTGAATTTATGGATTCATAAGCCTTCATTTTGGTCTTGCTGTTTCAGGCTGCTGCTTCCATGAATGTTAGCGTTGGTTCATTTAGCGATCCGGACTGTCTTGAAGGGCTTGCCCATTTTCTTGGTAAGTTGTGCTAACATCTTAGAGATAGTCAACTCGTGCAAAGCTGTTTGAAATTCAATTTTTGCAATCTCGTACTTTGGAAAATTCTGATTATGATATGGCTATACAAATCCGGGCTATTGTTTGGATATAAAAACATTATATGGTAGTTGAAATTGTCTGCAACTTCTGTTGGTTTTTCTCTGACATTTTAGAACTGTAGAAGATGGAGTTTTTCTTCTATATTTCCAATACTAGCATTGAGAAAATTCGAAGATACTCCTCTCGCTGTAGAGGGAAGATGACCTATCGATATGGTCCCTCAAATTTACCTTATCATGAGAGAGGTGAACCTGAGGAAGAATATCATAAGTCCCGCATGCCATGAATATCACCTGGAATTGAAAGGAAATAAGTGTTTTCCTGTAACTGACAATTGTAATTCCACTAGTTCAACTGGGTGACAGAAAGTGTGGACAACCATTGAATGTCATTTAGTTGGTGATCATGTTTACAGAGAGGAGAAGGGCTGAGGAATCAGAGGTTGATCCAGAGGCAGAGTGTCTGGCCAAGGGGGGGGGTCTGCTTCAATAGCCGTTCATAGATCATTATTGAGTGTAGTTATGCCTGGATTGGATGACTAAGCATAATTTCCCCCCCAAAGAATCGAGAGTTCATGTGGTTGTGGCTTAGAGTATTTTTTCCCTTTTAGAGTGTTTTTTTTTCCCTGGGGGATTGGCATTGTCGGCTGAGATGAGAGGCAGTTTTGGTAGTGGTTGTCCCCGTGATGGTGGTTGGACTTTTTTTCTCTTTCCATCCTCCCCTTTTTCCGAGTTTTCTTTTCTATTGCAGTTTCTCTTTCTTATTCTAATGAAACAATTTTTTTTTCTTTTTTGGTTTCCGACAGTAAAAATATATAAAAAAGAAATTCCTAGTGATGTAGTTACTTGGTCCTATAGGAGTACATAGGGTCCTTTTTTTTTGCAATTTTTAATTATTAATTAGTTTATTTTTATTATTCTTGTTAGCAAGAGTTGTAGGAAGGTAAGAGTCCAATTAGCTTTAAATTATGATGAGAGTTTCAGTCAGTTTCCTAGTCTAAATTGAATTGTTAGCATCTCTCTCCTCTCTCTCTCTTTCTCTATATATATATATATATATATTTGTGAGCACTTACTGAGATTAGATGAATCGAAGAAATCATCCGAATAGCTGTGGCGTATTGAGTGAGATAAACAAATATGCCTACTATAGACACATGACAGGGGTTGGATGCATCTTTTATCCGATAGGCAACTCATAAACAACAATCAAACAATCACAGAGGTTTAAACAAGTACTTTTAGTTTTTTCTCAAAATAAAACTTTTAATAGAATACTTACATTTGAAAGCACATTTTTGTCATTCTTGCCGGTATTGAGGGAAATAGGCTGCCACCACCCATAAAATGAGAGAAACAAGGCCCCCCCCAATCACACTATTGTCACCCACTCTATGACTATATATGTATATATATATATATACACACACACGCACCACTACCAACTCATATGTGTACAGTGGGTATGCTTTTGCGGCTCTATGGAACACACTTCCTCTCTGATGGCTATGACTCTCCACCGGCACAGGGCAGTCTATTTACCCCCAACCACACTCTCCCTTCATAACCACTTTTAATGTTTAAACAATCACACTTTTAGATATACATGTGAAAGCATTTCACAACTCACTCTAATCATCACTAAGGTTCATTCTCATAACCACATGTCACACGTAAACACTATTCAAATCATCATATGTTAGCATATCTCAACGGTAACAAACATGTCAGACACAATTCAAACGAATCATGCAACACTTGTGGTGAGAATCCACTATATCCCACTTACCTAAGTCTGCATACGTTTCACTTCAACCCTCTGAGTCTTGAATACTCAAAGTCACAACCCTACAATTAAATAGTATCCTCTATCAATCACCTAATCCAAAACTAATTCAGTACCTTACTTTCCCAAAAGTCAACACACAGTCAACCAAGTCAACCTTCCCAAGCGAAGCTCAAACTCTAGGAATCAATCCCCCACGACAAATATTAACACCCTTCAGAAGATGAAAATGAATGATTGGGTAGTTTGAGAGTAATTAGAATAATTCAAAATGGGGTAGGAATTTTTAGAAATCAATAAAACTCTAATTAAATGAAACCATATGTTAGATGCTCCCCGAATTCAGGTTGAAACTTCCTCCTTTCTCCTCCACGATTTCCCTTCCCTTTCCTTCTTTCTTTCTCTGTCTCTGTCTCTCTCTCTCTCTCCCCCACGAATTTTCTCTCTCCCCCTCTCTTCCCCTTCCGTTATAGCCCGCAATCTATCCTATTCCCCCTCCAACTCCCTTTCTTGCAACCCAAGCCTTTAGTTTCCTAACTTGTTTCTACTGTTTTTTATTATTTAGTAACCTACCCTCCACGATTTGGTCTCTTCCCCCCTTCTTGCACAAATTAATGTCCTAGACTAAAGTTAAAAAGAATCTTTTAATTGTATTAGTTCTCCCTTTTAAATCTTATAAGGTTTGAACCAAGACCTCTTACTAAGGTCACAACCACTAGGCTAACCCTTTAGGTATTTATCATATCCACAAATCAAATATATATAGAGAATTAAATAACCAACATAAAAGAAAAGAAATATACTCAGGTTCAAATTTCTGGGTCATTAAAGATCATGTGCCTAGTTTATTGTCAGAACTCAGAACTTTTGCGATGGATTGTCTTCCTAAGAGATGAAATTACATAAATCACATACTCAGTGAGATGATGTATTTTTGTGCAACTTCCTCTTCTTTCTTCCTCGCATTTGAGTGCTTCGTTTACCTGCTATTAGATCTGGTCCATTTATATGAAATAAGAGTCTGATAGAAACCCATTTATCTGACTGTAGAGATCAGTCTGGATAGAAATCTTCATAATGCCTTTCCTTCTTACCGTTGCTTATTTACTAAGTATATCTTTTATTGCTGTTTGGCAGAGCATATGCTGTTTTATGCGAGTGAGAAATATCCATTGGAGGACAGTTATTCAAAGTACATAACAGAGGTATCTTGCTGCCCATACCTAGTATAGATACGATCAAGAATATTCAGTGCTTGGTCTTTGTGCTCCTAGGACCTCACTTCATGTTTTGGCATTTTCAGTGATGCATGAGATTTGGTTGTTGAGCTTGAAATTTTAACAATTATCTTTTCAGAGAGTTTGTTGTTTTTCTTCTTTTTCGTTTTATGGTATGGTGGTTATTTCATATTGATTAATAGATACCACTAAGTTTTATTATTGCATATCCATGGAAATTTTGGTCAGTGCATGGGTGTGGTCCTGCCTGTGTGATATTGATTAAACTTCTAACTTCTCATGTTGTTTATGTAGTATGGACATAAATTTTTGTTTCTTGTATATGTAGCAACTTTTGTTGGCCATGTTGCAAGGAGATTTCTTTTGGGTGTTGAGCATAGTTGATATATGGTCTCTATTTGTATGTTCAACTGATTTTAAATCATATGTTATGGTAGTAGCCTAACTTTTTCCTTCTCACTGTTGAACGTCTAATTATTTTTATGTTCGTGAAGCAAATTTTTATTAATGAGAATTGTTAATTAGTTGCAAGGCTAATGATGCAAAAGAGCTCCATTGGTTCTCAAAGTTCTCACAAATTAGCCAAAAGCGTAGGTTTGTCAGCTTTAGAGGAGGGTTTTATTAAGGGAGGCACATATGGTGTCAGCAATGTGCACAATGGACCACACCAATGTGGAGATACGACAAACAGGGGGTAGTTGTGTCTTTTGAACATTCTAGAGTCGAATTTTATTTATTTTTGTGTTGCGTATTATGTGCAGCAAGAGGATTTTTAACTTTATTGTTGCTTGGTCTAGGTCTAATGGTAGGTTTGCTTATTCCTTTTATGTTGTTTTCAGTTAATCCAGCTTTCCTAGTTCTTTGTTGGTTTTTCAAGCATTAGTTATTTTATTTTGAGCAAACATCACTCCCCTCCTCTGAACTATGGCGTAATATCAACTTGACCCCACACCTTGCCGAAAATATCACTCACCTCCCCTACAAGAAAAAGATTCTATCTAACGATCCCAGTCGTTAGAAATCGCTGTTAAGTCAGGTTATATTTTTTCGTAATCCCCAAAATACCCCCTAATTGTGAAATGCCCAAGATACCCTTAATGAAAATCGATTCAGCCCTCTTCCTCTCGTCTCTTCTCGGCCCTCCTGAAATCCACCTTCCCACCCCTTTTTCTGCCGCTAAAGCAGAGTTAGCAACCTCCGGCAACCCTTTCATTGATGTCATGGTATCTAGCTTCAACAATTTTTTCCATAAACCGCGGAAGGGGTTGACAGAAAACTGTTTGCCCACCTTCTTATCTACCGGCAACCCCGGCCTCGACTTCTTCTTCCATGTCATCACTGATACATCATCGGAGATTCTGAACCAAAGGTTAGATTTGGGATGGAACCACAATGATTTAACCTTTTTTTTTTTTGATAGAACCACAATGATTTAACCACTCTCAAGCTTATCTGCAACTTGAGACGTATCAGAGGAATTGGCAAGTCGGACAAGGAGGGATTCTACATAGCTGCTCTTTGGCTCCACAAAAACCCTAAAACCCTTGCCTGACGTCTGGTTTGCAGATTTTGGTTACTTCAAGGATTTTCCGGAGATTCTCTACAGACTCATGCAAGGAGCTGATGTTTAAAGAATCGTGAAGGAGGGGAGACCGAATAAAGTACGAAAATCGGGGAGGTCGAGGCAGTTCTTAAAGAAAAAAATGTCAAAGACAGAGAAACAGGAAAGTAGATAGAAAGTTGAAGCTAAATCCTTGGTGCCGCGAGAGGAGAGGATAGTGGCTGCAATAGAGAAGGTCATGATTTAGAAGGAGAACGCCAAAGATTTGAGGAAGAAGAAAGTCGTCTCCATGGCAAAGAAGGCTATCAAGAGATATAGCCATGATCTAGACTACCGATTTTTACATGATCGGGTCTTTGATGTCTTCGCTGAGCTCTTGGTAGTTGATCTTCAATTCTTGAAGTCTGGAAAGCTTGGTAATATAAGCCTTGTAGCTAAGTGGTGTCCCTCTCTTGATTCTTCTTTCGATCGATCAATTGTCCTCTGTGAAAGCATCGCGAGGAGAGTCTTTTCGGGCGATTCTTACCTAAAATATGACAGGATCAAAGAAGCTCACTATGCCTATCAAATCCGCGATCGTCTCCCGAAGGATTATCTCATCCCACTCTGCAAAGCCCTAGAGTTGCCAGAGGTTTATATTCTTCCAAATTTATGGAATTCCCTCCCGTACAATCGTGTTGCCTCGGTCACCACGAAGAGCTATAAGAAGCATTTCCAGAAACATGAGAAGGAGCGGTTCCAGGAATACCTCGACAATGTGGAGCACGTAGAAGCCAAAAATTGTTGCCGGAGCGTTACTGCTGCACGAGATCATAGCATCCTTAAACAACTATGGCGGTGGCCAAGTTGCAAATCTTCAGTGGTAGAGAATGGTGGACGATCTGTCAAAAAAGAATGGGATCGAAATTAAGGGCTGATCATTGTGCAATGGGGGCCAAGTTGTGGAGCTTCAGTGACAGAGAGGAAGAGGGTTGAATCATTGAGGAGAAGAATGGGGTTTTCATTAAGGGTATCTTGGGCATTTCACAATTAGGGGGTTGTTTGGGTATTATGAAAAAATATCAACTGACTTAACAACGATTTCTAACGGTTGGGGTTGTTAGATAGAATCTTTTTCTTATGGGGGAGGTGAGTGATATTTTCGGAAAGGTGGGGCGTCAAGTTGGTATTTTGCCATAGTTCAGGGGAGGGGAGTGATGTTTGCTCTTTTATTTTTTTTGTTTTCTAGCCCCAAGGGAGTAGTCGCTTGGCAAGGGACTTCGCCTTAGGAAGCGTGTGGTTTTGAGTTCGACTTCTCTTACCTCCTTGGGGCCACTCACTCAACGGTGTTTAGTGCTCTTCACTGCTTTCAGTGAAAGTTGAATGGTTCTCAATCAACCTTGGTATGACCAGGTCTATGCAGTTGTGGGGTCAGTATGTGCCCGCGGGACTTGTCAGGCTGTTTTCAGTCTTATTCCTGTAACTTTTCTTCGTGCCTACCCCCTTTTCCCCTTTACTTTTGTGGCTGGGGATGGTGGGGTGGGGTGGATTTTCAGAACTTGAGGACTTTATGGAAGAATTTCTGGCGGCCATGAGGGTTCTCAACTTGAGTGTGATTGCTTTGAAAGTCTATGTGATTCTCTAGGTTCTATCTTATTTTTTCTTTCGTTCGGAAACTTCTTTTTCTTTTTATACACCACAACGAATAAAATTTTATTTTGGCAACTTTACTGAATGAACCCATTGTTCTGTCCAAACTCTGTTCAAGTCCTTAACTGAATTGTGCTCTCTTACCTCTTTTTATAACTGAAAGTGAAACTAGTTTCCTGTTAGGGATAGAGTAGAGTCCTAGACTACTTGATTGTCTAGGTTCATTGTATGTTAGGATAAGAGCGCTGACTTAATCTTCCTCAACATACCATATATCTAATTGAAAACATCTCTAATAGATAAAGTACGGCCTCTGCCATTTAGACAAGCCAATCTATTCTCTCAACCTCTTCTTCTCAACTTTGTATCAGAGTCCAATACTTTTCTTCATTAAATTTTTTTTTGCCACTTGAGAAGGTCTGCCCTACGTGTTCGAGGCTTCAGCCTCCCAAGGCTGAGCATGGCTACCTAAGTCGTTATGCCTCTACTTAACTCTAATCATTGATGTCATAATGGCCTTGCGTCCTCATATTATTCCGTTGGCCACGAGGCCCTCCATGATCACCACTGCCGGGGCTCCTACTGTTAACCACCAATGAAGGGCTTCAACCCATCGTCACTACCCGGCACCACCATGCCTTGCTCTCTCGCAATCAACTCTAGAAATCACAGAGCCACATGAGGGACTCTGCCATCTCATGATCAACTCTAGAAACTGCAAAGCCACATGAAGGGCTTTGCCATGGACTCCGCCCTCTCCCGGTTATCTCTATGAACTGCAGGGGCACTGCCAGGGCTCTTGCCCTTTTTCTTAATTGCTGCCAAGCCTCCTTGAGGCTCCCTGACGTCTCGCCAAGAGTCCCATGCCGTTGTTGCCACCTTGCCTGGGCTTTCAGGCCTTTGTTATCACTCGCCTAGGGATTCCAAGCCCTTGATATTGCTCGCCTAGGGCTTCCAAGCCCTGCTATGCCGTTGTCTCGCTTGGGCACCTCCACCCCTGTTGCCATCTTGCCTAGGCACCTCTACTCCCCCTGCTATCTCAACCCATTGTTGCCTCCCTGATAGGGCTCCATTTGGTCATTTATGCTTTTGGTGGACTTCTCTTTGGCCATTCGTGCTTTTTGTCAGGGTCTCTAGGCCCTTACCAGCCACCGATTGGTCCATATATGCTCCTGTCACTCTATTTGCTTGTTGTCAGACTTCTCTTTGGTATTCTTATTATTAGTCGTCGACTTCACCTTATGTCTCTTCACCAGTGAGTGCTTTTTATCTCAGGATCTGCCCTTGCTTATTAATTTGACTTATATTATTACCTCTCAACAAATGACGGCAAGTAGTGCTACATCTATAGGTGGAGTTGAGGGTAGTGTGGTGGGTCGTCTTGGAACCCATGTAACTCCACTCTTCAGATATGACCTACTAAGTTAAATGGGATCAATTATCTCATTTGGTCTCAGGCATGCTTGCTCACTGTTTGAGTTAATAATTTTTGGGGTATTTGACTGGTGACACCACCAAATCTACCAACGTTGCAGCTTTTATTACTTGATTGGAAAATGGTGTCATCATTATTTCCTTTTTATTAAACTCCATGGACTCCACCATGAGCCCAAATTTTGTTATGTTAAACTATGCAAAAGAATTATAGGATGTGGTTAAACAGACATATTAGTCCAATAATTATGCTCAGGTTTGTGAATTTCGTCGGCAAGTCTGTGAGACTACTCAGAAAGAACTATCTCTCCCAGCTTACTACTCCACCCTTAATACATTATGGCAATAATTAGACTTCTATCATCCTGTTTCCATGGTCTATACCATAGTTAGCAAAAACGGGAATGGCAGAAAAACAGAAACAGACAGTATAGGTTTCAAACGGTGAAAACTTTCAAACAATATGATCAAACAAACGGTAAAAAAAAAAAAAATCAGAGAATGGTAAAAAACAATAGACAGACGATATGGGTTTTAAATGCGTAGATTTAAAAAAAAGGGAAAAAAAAGGCCTGTATACTGATAACATCCAACATTAATGCATATATATTCCCTGACTCATTATAAGTTCTAAGACATCATTGAAAATCATCTAACACCAATTCTAAATTCATACAACATAACAAAAAAACATGTCCAAAGTCTTGTTTAGCAATGAGGCTTGGTTATTATGTTTTTCATCGTGATGCATGCAAGGATTAAAGTATCGGTAATGGTCGCCATATTGGTCGGCCAAAATTAAGATACGTATCAGAGGGTATCGTATCGTATCGAAGATATGCACATAAATGGATAAGAAACACTTTTTATACACTTTTGCATAAAAAAAAGTTAAAAAAATCTATATATAACATGTATTATGCATAAACACTAAATTGAGAGTTGCACTAAGACTCCAAGGTTTGTAGTTGTCCCATAAATATAAAATCCTTGTTCTCAACCTTGATTTCCACTTTAGTTAGAGAGAAAAAAATGTTTGGTAGTAACTTTGGAACAAGAACCCCTCAAAAATTGTCTTTTTTCTGAAAAACGACCCATCTTGGCCATTATATGACTGTAGCGCACCGTATCAGTACGTATCGTACCGTATCAGTATGTATCGGTCGATCCATACCGATATATTCTGAAATCTACATTTCACCTCAATTTTTAATTTTCCTTAGAGTATCGGTACGTATCGTATCGTATCGTATCGGTGTGTATCAATATGTATAGTAGGATACAAATCGATACAAAAGGATTTAAAAAATTTCATGTATTGTATCGATAAGGGCCAATACAGATACGTATCTGTCGATACAGTATGATACGTACCGATACTTTAAACCATGGATGCATGTTCAGTTAGAGTTGGGAGTCATCAGTGTAGAATCACTTTTCAGTAGATGCTTCAGTTTGTAGCTCAATTTCGGTGTCCATGCATTGAATTTTAGTTGAAGGTGATATAATGAGAAATGTAGGGCTTTGAGTTAGCTTCATGTTGGCGAAAAAATCAGGTCGATCGGAGTTCAGAAGAGAAAGATATCATTAGTTAAGTAACCATTATGTTCAACAAGTCTGAAGTCTTATTTAAAAAAAAAGAAAAAAAACGGAAACTTTTTATTTTAAACGTGTTTAGAATGGGAATGCTTGCTGTTTGCCCTTTTTTCCCACTTCTTTGGGAAGCATATGAAAAAGCGTGTTTTAACTGGTAAAAAACGGGAACGCTTTAAAACTCTTGTGTTTTGCCTTACTAGGGTCTATACTATTAAATGCTAGTACGTTTCGGAAAGAACTTGAGATGGTTTTGGAAAGAACTTTAGATGGAAGGACTATGATTCTCTCACTAGGTTGAACCCGGAGTATGATTAGATTCGTGTTCAAATTCTTGGTTGGGACGAATTCCTTACTTAAAAGCTTATAATTTGGTCCAATATGAGGAACAATGTTGCTCTGTTATGATGCCTACTATTGCACCTACTTGTTCGGCCCTAGTTACTCCTACTCAGGTTGATCTTGGCATTGTTAATAGACCTGCTGCTCCTGTAGAGAACCGGTTAAGTGTGATTATTGTGGCTGTCCTTGTCACAATAGAGAAACTTGTTGGAAGCTTCAAGGTCACCCTAAAGGGGGAGGACGAGGTGGGAAACTTGTTGATGGATCACTGCCTGCTATGTCTGGTGAAAGTTCTGTTTCTTGCTCTCCTACCATCTCTTTATCTTATGTTCTCCATGTCCTTAACCTCTATGCCAATTTACTTTCCATTTATCGTCTTAATGTTGACCTTAATTGTTCTGTTCACTTTTATTCTACACATTTTGTCTTTTAGGATCTAGTGACAGGATGGGCTGTATCACTTGGACCCGGATATCAATGCATCATCTTCCCTAGTTTTAGCTCACACTCTCTGTGCAGACAATGCTTGGATTTAGTTGCATTAGTGGAATCGTTGACTTGGTCACCCTTCTATTCGTGTTTTTAAGTGATTTATTTCCTTCTTTGATAAAGCATTGTACTATGGACACGTTTGCTTGCGATGTATGTGAACTTGCTAAGTACACTAGATCCCTTTATTATCCTAGTGATAATAAAATTTTTAAAAGTTTTATTCCTTTCTTTATTATTCATTCAGATTTGTGGGGACCTTCTAAAACTATTGCTAGGGGTGGGTTTAGATGGTTTCTTACCTTTGTTAATAGTTGTACTCATTTGACTTGGGTTTATCTTCTCTGATCCAAGTCTGAGGATTTCTTTTGTTTCCAATCTTTTCATACTATGGTCAAGACCCAGTTCCATACTCCGGTACAGGTTTTGAAAAGTGATAATGGGATTAAATATATAGGTGGTTCATTCCTCTAGTAGCTTGTTGAATACGGTATTTTGTCTTAAACCTCTTGTGTTCGTACCCTAGAGCAAAATGGTATCCTGGAAAGGAAAAATGCCATCTCCTTGAGGTCCCTTGTTCCTTGATGTTACCACCCACTTTTCCAAATTCTATTGGGATGATGTAGTCCTAGCTGCTGCTTTCCTTATCAACCGGGTTTCTTCTAGTGTTCTTGACTTCAAAACTCTGGTTAGTCAACTTCCTGATCCAACTCTTGCTTTTCACCTTCCTCCTATGTTATTCGGCTGTGTGTGCTTTGCTCACAAGTCACAATTCCTCTCCTTCCCGATCCAAATTAGCTTCAAGGGCTCTTTGTTGTATCTTCCTTCCCGTTACTTATTGGTCACCATGGATGCTAACTTCATGAAAATGAGTCCTATTACCACTCTTCTCTTCAGGGGGAGAATATTAAGGAAGAGTCTCCTTCTCCTTCTTTGGTTATTGTTATTGTACAACTTCAAGGGGAGATGGAAATTGATCATATGCCATTGAAAAAGGGAAAGAATTTGAGGCCCCATCAAAAGCACGAAAAAAGGTGACCTGCTCATGCACTCCCGACAGAAAGATAAGCCCATCTCAAATCCACCATGTCAATTTATGTTCCCTGATCCAGCACCTTCATCTCAGACATTAGGTAGTCCTTCTTTGTCTGATGATGCTCCTAGTGCTGTTTGAAAGGGGAGTCAGAACATGTACCCAACACCCTATTTCTAATTTTGTCTCCTATGAATCATTGCCTCCTTCCTATTGTGCCTTTGTTTCCTTTTTGTCCTTTGTATCTATTTTGCAAGGCTGGAAAGAAGCTATTATAGATCCGTAGTGGAAAAATGCTATAGTGGATGAAATCTAGGCCTTGAAAAAAGATGAGCTTGGTGCTTGTTCCTTGTCCTGAAGGAAAGAGGTCAGTGGGTTGTAAGTGGATGTTTATGATAAAGCAAAAGGCAGATGGGACAATTGACTGATATAAAGCTAGAATGGTTGCCAAGGGCTTCACCCAGACCAATGGAATTGACTATCGGGACACATTTGCCCCTGTTGCAAAAATGAAATCCTTTCAAGCATTACTATACAATGCTACAAATTTTGGATGGAGTCTCCAACAACTTGATGTGAAGAATGCTTTTCTTAATGGTGACCTCGAAGAAGAGGTGTATATGGATATTCCCCCATAATTTACCTCATCATCTACAACTGGCAAGATGTGTAGATTACAAAAGTCCCTTTTATGTTCTCGAGCAGTCACTACGGGCTTGGTTTGTTAGATTCTAGAAGGCTATGCTGCAATTTGGGTACAAACAAAGCCATGCTGATCATACCTTGTTTGTCAAACACAAGGATGAAAAAGTTACTGCTCTTATTGTCTATATTGATGATATAGTGATAACACAGAATGATATTGTAGAAATATCATTGTTAAAGACCCAACTATCTACAAAATTTGAGACCAAGGACTTAGGAACTCTCAAATATTTTTTAGGGATTGAAGTAGCCCGTTCAGACAAAGGCATCTTCATTTACCAAAATAAATTTGTCCTAAATCTTCTCAGTGAGTTAGGGTTGCTAGGTTGTAAACATGTAGAGTCTCCTATTGAAGTTAATCATCAAATAAGCTTCAATAGGGGAGAACCGGTAGACAAGGAGAGATATCAGCGTCTTGTTGGCAGATTGATATACCTCCGCCATACCCGGCCAGATATTGCTTTTGCTGTTGGTGTTGAGTCATTTCTTACATGATTCCCAAACTAATCATCTTGGGGCAGTGTATTGGATTTTGAGGTGCTTAAAATCAGCACTAGGAAAGGGTATTTTATTTTCCAACAAGACAATTTGAAGTTGGAATGGTTTACTGATGCTTACTGGGCTGGTTCCGTTGATGATCAGCGTTCTACTTCAGGATATTGTACATTCCTCGGTGGTAATCTGGTTACTGGGAGAAGCAAGAAGCAATTAGTGGTATCTAGATCCAGTGCCAAAGCAAAGTCCCAGCTATGGCACAAGGCATGTGTGAGCTTATCTGGCTTAAGGTGTTACTTGGAGATCCGGGGGTAGCCTATGAGGCTCTACTATGATAATAAGGCGGCAATTAATATAGTCCATAACCTAGTTCAGCATGACCGGACCAAGCATATTGAGATTGGCTGACACTTAATTAAGGAGAAACTTGAACAGGGATCAATTCAAATTCCGTTTGTCACTTTAGAGAACCAGCTTGCTGATGTATTCACTAAGGCTACGTTTGGTAGCCAAGAGAAGAAAAGAAAAGTAAAGAAAAATGAATCTAGAAAAGAAAGGACAAGAAAAGAGAAGAAAGAAATGAAATGGTGAGAAAATAAAGAAAGTACGTATGTTTGGTTACCATTAGAAGAGAAGAAAAGAAAAGAACAGAAAAGTTTTTGTATTTTCTCATGTTTTCTTGTGTTTTTGGCAAGAATTTATTTTTGAGAGCAAAAGAAAACTTCACAATTCCCAAGGGAAATTTTGAAATTCAAAAATTGAATCTTCTCTTGGATAAGGACATGCCAATCACAAAGAGAAATTCTTAAACCAAGAAAAAAGAACAAAAAATTGTGAAGTTGGGCATGAGAGATTGACTTCTCTTGGCTACCAAACACAGCCTAAGGGATTGACTTCTAAGTCATTCCATCTATTGTCTTCAAGTTGGGCATGAGGGATATCTATGCACCAACATGAGGGGGAGTGTTAAGGATAGACTAGACTACTAGACCGTCTAGGTTCATTGAATGTTAGGATAAGAGCGCTGACTCAATCTTTCATAACATATTTGTAAGTGGAATCATCTCTATAAATAAAGTACAGCCTATCATTCTTGATAACCAATCTATTCTCTCAATCTCTTCTTAACTTTTCCCAATCATTATTTTTAATCTTAGTACTGCTGGGATTCAGACAAGCAACTTGAAGCTCCCGAAGCTCCCCCAATCCCCCCTTTTTCCCTTTTCCTATAAAATTTCCAGCAGCAAGGCCTTAATTTTTCAAATCTAAATTCAACCTTTTCACCTCAATCTTGTTTCCGTCAAGACCTTAATACCTATTTAGCATTTTTTTTTCCTCCCCTCCCTTAATTCTATATCTTTTGTTTTTAACCAATGTCAGAACCTTTGTAATTGTATTGCACAGCAGAGAAGCTTTAGAGAAGCTGAATCAGGTTTAGTGTACCACATTCTTAGTGATAAACAGTGCACACATGAGAAATGGTGCTGGCAGCAGATATGGACCTTGGTTTTATGTATCTTGTGTGCACCATGATGTTTCTTTAAGAGGCAATCATCTATTTTTGTTTTAGTTGCTAGTTCAACAGTGATTTGCTGCTTTCTAACCCTATCCGATCTGGACCTTGGAAATGACTTGCTCAATTGTTTTCCTTAAATGGTTTGAGGGTAAGGTGTACAAGGGCTCCTCTGGACCACTGTATGGATGGCCTTGTCCAACTGCCTCCCATTGCAGTCCTTTCTTATCCACCATCAGATCCCTGGTTCTCCATCTTGCTGTCTCTACTTGAAGCTCAGGAAGTTGTGGATCATTTCTTTTTTGCTTGCCCTTTTTCCTCCTCCATTTGGAAATGGCTCCTCTCTAAATGTTGGCCAAGAAGCCGCATGATTCTTCCATTTGATATAGAATGGCTATGGGTGGATACGTCCTCCAGTAAATCTTCCTATGTTGTTGTTGGCAAGTTAGCTTTTGGGTCCAACTCAAGATCCTTCCAGAAAATTTGGGACTCTTATCTCCTTTCATATCAAGAGCAAGCTTGCTTGGTCTCCTCTCTTGTGTAGACTCTCCAGGGAATAGGCATGTTGTGTTTTGGGGCTTGTCCCTCTCCCTTCTCCCTTTTTGAGGCCCCTTGTTTCCCCGTTCCCCTTTAATGAATTATTCACACCCCCAAAAAAAAAAGTGTGTAAAGGGTTTAGTTTTTTGATGTTTGTTATGAATCAGCATGTACTTCTGTTTGTTCCTTCTGTAAATCCTTATACCATGGGAGTCTGAAGACAACTTCTTTTTCTCCTTTGTCATGAAATGCTTACTGTAGCTTATTTAACCGACAATAACAAATGCAAATTTTGTTTTGATTAGGCCTTTATGTGTATTAACAGAACAGTCTTTTTGTGTGTGTTGTTTCTAATATTTATATATTGGCAAATTGCAATATTATATATCTCTTTCTTGGGATTATTCTTGTAATATGCCTAACTTTAATGGTGCTAATCTTCCTTGTTCATGTGGTCTTTCTGGCTGATGTGCAGCATGGGGGTTGCACTAATGCTTTTACTTCTTCTGAGCACACAAACTACCATTTCGATGTCAACAATGACAGTTTTGAAGAAGCTTTGGATAGGTTGGATCTTTTTTCCTCTTTCCTATAAGTGGCTGTATTTTTTTTTATTCTTGCAGTGACCTGAAAAATGTACTTACTTCGATAATGAGGTATATATGTATATGAATAAGATGACATTCTTGAGACAAAGCTTCTATGGTTCACACATGGTGGGGCTTGAGATTCTGCTTTCCCAATCTCATGTCCAGTAGTTCCAGTTCTCTACAGGTTTCTTCCTTTCCTTTTTCTTGGAAAATTTGGCTGAAAACATTTATTTGGGGTTTCTTTCCAAATGCCTCTGCCCTTTCTGGAAGGGCTGTTTTGAGATCATGAGGGCATGTAAGTGGACCCAACATTTATCTGTTTCTTAGTCAAAAAGTTTCTTCTAAAGGTTGAGCTTCAAACCACTTCATTTGGATCTGAAAGCAAGAGTTTATAGTGCATTCTTTGGACACCACAAATGCATCTGGTTTTGGAAAGCTCATAATTCACTGTGATCATGCTAATAATCTCCCAAATTCCAAAAGCACACTGATCACGGTGACCAATTTTAAAGTTTGTTTCTGTTGAGAACTTATTGAAACAATGGTCATAGGCAGCAGATACCTCTTCGGAATCCCACCCTTGATCACTGTTCCGTACTTTTCTCCTTGTCAAATATCCAAGATCATTTTACCAAAATTTGCCTTCAGCAAGCTATTCCTTTGCCTAGCACATCTATCTTCCTTGCTTCTTTTAGAATTGTTAACTAGATTGTTATTTATGATTTCTGTCAATTCAGATTTGCACAGTTCTTTGTCAGACCATTGATGTCACCTGATGCTACTACGAGGGAGATAAAAGCTGTTGATTCTGGTAAGTTGGTGCCCTGTAGAAGTTAATTGGTTTTGCAGTATTTTCCAAATTGTCATTGAGCAATTGCTGAAGTGTTTTCCTTTCCCTTTATACAGAGAATCAGAAAAATCTGTTATCTGATGGTTGGAGAATGGCTCAGGTATCAGTTATTTAGGATTCATAGACTGCAACCTTGCTTAAGAGTACTGCCATACATTCTGTTTGTTGAATTGTGTTGTTGTTGCCCTCAACAGCTTGAGCTTTTGGGATAAGTGATTGTAACATGGTGTCAAAGTAGAAAGGTCGAGTGTTTGATCCCTGGGAAGTGCAATGGAATTCGCACCACAGTCTCCCTTCGGTGCATATGCAGGGCTGTATGTCTACAGGCCTGCATGTGCAGGGTGTGTGTGTTGATATCATAGTTTTCAGGGTGTCTCCTTGACGCCTTGTTGCTGCCCCCTTGATTTACTCCTTCCTCCAATGCCGAGGATTGCCTAGATGTCATGACAACTATGGTTGATATAGATTGTTGTTTCCCTTAACAGTTTGAGATTTTGGGATAAGTGGTTGTAATGCTTGTTCATGGTTTCATGCTTAATTGACTGCTAATAGGATAAACAGATTCATGAAAATGTATTTCTTAATTTAGCAATTGATTTATAGTCTAAGGTTAAATAAATTAGAAGTACTTGACGTAGTGTTGTAGTCTACTCTTCTGATGTGGTACATTGGAGGCTTTTAGTGGGCTAATTAATTTGATTTATATATAGAACTAATTTAGATGCTTATGAATAGTTGCCTGAAGAAGCTGGCGTCTGAATGTGTGGTTGTTCCTGTAAGGTAAGTTAGTTTCCGTTACCAAATGTGGGTGAAGTTGGTAAAAATCAATCCTATGAGTTATGAAGGATTGATTTACCTTTTTTTAGGGTACAAGTAACGGATCTGATGGAATTAAAAAAAAAAAAAAAAGAAAAAAATAGTGAGAAGCTCAAGCACAAATATAATTTATAGCTTCTAGAAAGGTAAATATGCAATTAAAACCGTCACAACATACATTATGTTAGGGAAATGCAAGTATCCAACACTCAACATTCAATACCACTTGAATTTCTTGGCGGATCTAATCCATGAGCTGCGTTTGACTGAAGATATCGTTGACGCTCCCCTCTGATTGGAGCACATAAAGTATTCCATTACATATTTTGTACCCAGCTATTCTGATAGCCCATGACGGCCTACTCATAAGCCTCATAATCAACATACCGGAGATATCCCAACCTAGGAGATGACTCACTAAGACTGGAACAAGATGGAGCTGGCACAAATGGTTAGGCCAGATACGCTACTATGTGTATATAGTATTAGATTTGGGGGAACAACCATTACCTTAAAGATCTAATCATGCAAATCCAAGCTGTAGAAGGGTTGAATGCATAAAAAAATGCTAAAAAATAGGAAGAAATCAAGTGATTTGGCAAAAAATTGCAAGTTTTTGGCAAAATCCCAAGCAACAATGTTGAAACCTGCGAAACAAGGAGATATTAGTTGAAACCTATCGAAATATAACAGGTTTCGATTGAAACCTGTGAAGTATATATATGGTTCTTAGTTTTGACCGAAACATGGTCAAAACCTATTGAAACAGTGTCGAAACTTGGAACAAACCAGTATTGAGCCTTGGTTTCGTTTTGGTTAGTTTCGTTCCCTCACAAAGAAGATACTGCAACATTCAGTCGAGTTATGGCTCACTTGGACAGCTCCACATCTGCTTGCTACCTCCTCATTTGCCGAGTTAGATACTTGACCTTAGCCCTTCATGCATCTACTTCACCTGCTTCATTCTCTTGGGTTATTGATTCTGGTGCTACAGACCATATGGTTGGTATGTCTCGTTTGGTTTGATTCCTATTCTGTTCGGGTGGAGATAAAGTTAGGGTTGCTGATCATTCCATGCCATCCATTTTTGGGAAGAGAAGTTTACATGTTAACTTGTTGGATTACTGTTGTAAGGGTATAAAGGAAAATAGTATGTAATAGTGTCATATGGGCTTGTATGTTAGAAGCTACGGGCATAATTTTAATTTAGTTTTCAAGTATCAATTACATTTAGTGGAGAGGTGTTGATCACTCTCTAACTCATTCTCCCATACTACTTTCCCAGTCTTCCTTTAGGACTCAACCTACAACTGAACTGATTATCAGTGTAAAATATGTGATTGTTAGAAGGGGGTGAACAACAAGGAAATGGATTTCTATCCTCACAATTATATCTATTTTATTTAGTCTCCCAAACCCCCCCCCCCACCAAAAAAAAAAAAAAACATGCTTTTACTTTTACATATTTACCGGATATTTTTTATTTACATTTGCTTGCGTA
This sequence comes from Macadamia integrifolia, assembly GCF_013358625.1. Lineage (NCBI taxonomy): Eukaryota > Viridiplantae > Streptophyta > Magnoliopsida > Proteales > Proteaceae > Macadamia > Macadamia integrifolia. The sequence goes on along the minus strand of NC_056558.1, from coordinate 5,708,700 downwards.
GCCTAGGCCTTCTACCACATATGACTTCGAATAGACTGATTGGAGGGCAATGATCCATGTAGCTGACCCCATTTAGTTGGGATAAGGCTTTGGTGTTGTTGTATTTGTTATTTACACTATTGTTCACTGATATGTACACCATTCTAACTGTTTATCTACTCAAAACTGCTTTTCCTTGCAGCTTCAGAAACATCTGTCTGCAGATAGTCACCCATATCATAAATTTAGTACAGGTGAGCGGAAAATGCTTTACAATGTGATGGATCTTCTCTACAGAATAGCTGATAGTATTGTACTTGTATGCAGTATTTATTTCCATTATAATATTAGTCCCTCCGTAATGCAAAGACAATCTTTCTTACTGTTCTGGCTATAATGGGAGGACAATGTTGGAAAATGGTGGTTGTCTTCCTTTTAACTTTGGGGTTTTTTCAAAGGAGTCATTCTTTGCAGGACATGGGAGTGTCTTTTATCCTTTTCCCTTTTGTTGGATTGATTGTCAGTGACTGTACAAGTTATGGCCTCATTTTTGTGCCTGGAAATGTTTTTAAGTTACCCTCATTCTTCTTTTGCTGAGTTCCGAGAATCTGGTCCCATTGATTAGATGTCCTTATTCCACAATAGGATATAACAAATTATTACTTTGGTGCTGTAGTTGACTGCTGTATGTTTTATTGTAACTTGATTTTGTATCTTATTCCTATTTCCTGTTATAGATCATCTCGAGGATTAAATGATTTGATGTAGCAGGCTGAGAATCGAGAACTGTCACAGTCCCTTTGATTTCTTATGCTAAAATCAAAGAGAAGCCTAATAAATGGTTAGGATCACCATGAAACCTAGGGGTTTAAGCTGCAAACCCCAAACAGTGAGGAGAAGAAAATCCTAGGTGCAAAGAAAAAGGGTAACATCCCAACCAAATAAATTTTTATTCAACAGAAATCTCATCTATCCCCAATAAGATGTATTTCTAGGCTTTTTAATCCTATTCAAATCTCCTGCTAACTTAAATGACCATGACACCCGTTCTAAAAACTCCTAATCTAATTAAATATCAACAAAAAGAAATGCCATCTCAGGCTAATGCAGGCAGAAGCTATTGATTGGGCTCAATTAAACCCAATTTTAAGTCCCTATAGTTATAAAAGTCATGGTCTTGATATTATTGGGGTTTTTAAAGTAATAGGCCAACAATTATATAAGCACCGGTTTTTTTTTTTTTTTTTTTTTTTGGGGGGGGGGGTGGTTTGGATTCTATAGTGGATGAGGTAGTAGATTATTTTATATTGTGCTTTTCTACAAGTTTAGGCAAGTTTTACCTATGTTATTACTTGGGTAAGGTTTAATTAGCTTAGGAAAATTTCTGATTTCCTCCATAGTAGTAGTCTATAAATTCACTGCTGTAATCGATATTGAGAGAGAATGGTTGATGAATTTGTTTATATTTGAGAAGGATTCTCAATTATTGGTTTGAAAGACAAACCATGGTTTAAAGTATCCCATATACGATACGTGTCGATATCGGTAGGTATTGATATGACACGGTGTGGTACATCTGTACATATCCCTTTTTTAAAAAAAACTTTAAAGTATCCCACCGTTTTGCATAGTATCGGCTGGTATAGCACGATACGTGTGTGATACTGGCCGATACTATTGATACGTCTCTTAAAAGGCTCATGTGGGTTTCATTCTCGCTGCACAACTTACAGAACCAGGAAAAAAATAAAAAACCCTAAAACACTCCCAACCGAGAGTCCTCCTAAGTGCCCTTTCTTTGTTTTTTGCATAAATTTGAGTTGGGGGTTTAATATACACCAACAAATGATTCAAAGGGTGGCTAAAAACCTAAGTTTGGATCTTTCAACAAGTTGAAATAAGAGATTTAAGGAGATTTCACCGAAAAAGGTAGGTTTCTCAAAAACTTGATCTTTTTGTTTAAATCATTGTTTTAATACTTATTTTTTGCTATAAATTGATGGATTTGAGTAAACTAACCCATCCATAGCATCAAACTTCATCATTTGCAAAGATTTGTACCAAGATTTAAGAAATTTCACAGGAAAATGAAATTTCTTCATGTTAGTCATTCCTAGTCATTCCTATTCCTGAAGACCCTTCTAGCTATGAGTTTGAACCACCCCGACACTCTTCATGGCAATAGACTATTACTACATGTAAGAAACCTCATCCATGTAACAATTTCAAATGAATTGACTTATCTTATTATACGTTGTTTTCCATTTTAGTGTCTATGAATGATATATGCTATATGTTATTTATACTGTTTTTTGCTCCAAAAGTGTATTTCCATGCGTATCTTGCATATCTCCGATACATTATGTCTCTTAAAATCACCTGACCGATAAGATATATATCTCCGATACTGATACGATACCCTCTAATATATATCTTAAATTTATCCAACCGATACAGTGACCGATGTTGATACTTTAATCCTTGATCATTAGCAAATCTTAGCGTATCTCCGATACAATACAATACCCTCTGATACGTATCTTAAATTTACCGACAGATATGGTGACCGATACCAAAACTTTAATCCTTGCGCGATACCGATACTTTAAACCTTGGAGCAAACCATTGATGTTCATGGTGATTTGAGGGCTCTATCTGTAATCTTCTTGTTTGTTCTTCTTCCTATACTCTTCTCCTTCACTATTTGAGTCTTCTTTGTATTTTACCATTCATTCTCTGTTTGGGTGGTACTGTTTACTGAGATGAAAATTTTGTGGATCCACCATACCAGCATTGTTTGGCTTGAATTTTTGGGTGGTAGTCACTGCTCCTTGGAGGATGCCAACCCTAGAATCTTAGCTCCTATGGTGATCCCTGGGGTGAGATCTACACCAGAATCCATAGCTGCTTCTGCAACTTCCACTTGCAGTATTTTTCTTAATTTTTTTCTGGCATTCCTGTTGACTGGATCCAAGACCTCGTAAGACTCTCATTCGGAAGTTTCACATTTTCTGGACTCTAGAAAGGTTCTGTTAACTTGTATTGATTTCTGTTCTTTGCTGTCTAGTGGTTGAAGATGACCCTAAGAATTTCAAAGTAGGCCAGAATCTTTGATCTTTATTTAGAAGTCCTTGGTGGGTTCTTAGTTTTGAAATTCCAAAAAAGGTTCATTTCCTTAAGTTTAATTACTTTTTTGGCTCAAATTGTGCTTTACCTTTCTTCTAGGGTCCATAACTTATCTAAATTATGGTTTCTGCAGAATTGTGTATCTAAGATTTCTTCTATTAGTTTGGGGCGGGCCCATAGCAACCTAAGTAGGGTTTTGGAACGGTAGGCCGCCATCACAGACAAATGCCCAATCTTTAATTTGGTCATAACTCCCCAATTCAACTCAGAATCACACTGTCTCAGTCTTGTTGGATACATAACCTAATAACCTTGTAGTAGACTTGCTTTGACTAACAAAAAAATATCCTAAAGATGGAAATTAAGAAGAGAAAGGTTATGGGCAACGTTTTAAGTACCGATTAGTATCCTCATACAAATCTATTTTGGCCCTTGACGATACAAGACAATAAGTATTTATGTACAGAACTGTATCAACTATACAAAACCAACATGGACCAATATGGTAGCAATATAGATCGATGCAGTTTGATATGGACTGATAAATTCTATGCATACGCTGCATAAACCCAACAATCCTAGTTTTTGAAAGAAATTTTCTTTCTACTCTATTTTTTTTTGGCTGAAACCTAAGTGGCGATCCCATATACACTAAAAAAGGACTGAGGAGTGGTGACTAAACAAGCAAAAATTTGCATTAAAGCTCACCAAAGTGGAGATCAAACGTAAAAGCCACGAGTTGAAGGATGGTAAAAGAAAATTTTTTTTTGCTTGAATCTTGGTTTTTTTTTTCTGCCAAGTGTAAGTTAAATAACTGACCTAGATGATTAGATCTATGCATTAAGTCTTGAAAATACCATGGATTTATGCATCTATTTTTTGATTCCCTTAAAATTGAAAATATTGAATTTTGTTTCAGAAAAAATCAATTTTCTTGATGCTTTAAATGCGATATTCTTCTATGAATAGTTTAGTTGTGATATGTATTGCACGGATACATTCTTCCCATGATTTTTATTTTATATATTTAAATTTTCACTCATTTCAGAAAATAAAAATTATTTGAAAGGGTAATTTTGTTTGGATTTTTTGGTTTGAAATTATATATATATATATATATATATTGGATGGATAATATATTCAATACCACAAGGAGAAGAAAAAACAGGGAAACCCTTGAGGGGGCAAGAGAAAGAAACAATGCTAAATACAAGAGAAAGACCCCTCAAGGGGGTGAGGAGAGCAAAGAAGAGAGAAGGCCCCAGGAGACAACAATATGCCTGTTCCTTGGGGAGGTAGCATAGCTAGAGGAGATCCTAGAAACTTTGCTTTTGACTTCAAAGAAGATGGAGTCGCAAATCTGAGGAAGAGTTCTAGAATTGGAGGTCCATCTCCTAAGGTTACGCTCCATCCAATTAGAGATGCTCGCTCCAAAGGAAAGTTTACCAATCATATCACAATTTTCCTGCAAAGACATCCATCTATATGCCCTCTCTATTTAAGGTGTGAATCCCTCTACTCCTAGGCCAACATATGTCCAAGACCTCAGACCAGACAGAAGCGGAGAAAGAGCGTTCGAAGAAGTGGTGATCAACATCTTTAGTGGTGTTTCAGAAAATACAGCAAGAAGAGGAGACTGGCATATTGCGGTGAAGAAGAAATGACTGCATGGAAATTAGAGAGGGCTTTCCAAACACAGAAGCTGTGGTGAGGGATATGGCCCTTGAACCCGACTAGCTTAGTAGCCTACTCTAGAGGGACATGGGCCTCTGAGTTCTGACATGGTCCCAAGAAGACTTAGCACTGAAGAGGGTTGTAGAAGAGGCGGACCAAATAAAAATATCATTGGAACCAAAAGGCCTTCTAGAGATGGAAGGAAGGGCACTTCAAATTTATGCAAAGTGGGGGGGGGGGCAGAAAGAGGAGCTCAACCACTAAGTAGCGCCTGTGGAGGCCCACACCATGGATCTCTCTAGAGCCAACAAGGGGGAGGAGGACTCCTGATGGATGCTAATGGTCTAACCAAAGTTTGGTGAAAGTTCCATTATCAATTTTATAAATTGTATTCCCAAGATCTGTAGGTCTAATGTTAAGGATTTTTCTCCATACCCAAGAGGCATCTAGATTAGGAGAAATCATCCAATAAATTCATTCCTAAGCAGCCCCGCATAGATCCGATTGGCCTAAACACTTTTCTTATTGGCCTAACTACTTGGCAGCAAATTTCCAGATCAATTTGAGAATGCCAACCGAATTAAGCTCTTTCATTCTTCTTAGTGCAAGACCTCCCTCTACTTTGGGAAGACAAATGGATGCCTTACTGATAGGGTGGAGGAATCTAGAAGTTTCTTTGCCTTTTGGGCCCATCCGTTTTCTTGCTGGGCAAGGAGTGCTATCGTTTGTGGCTGGAAAGGGCTCAAAAGGAATCAAGAACCGGAGTGCAAAGTGGAAAGGGATTGACTTGGTTCACTGATAGTCTCCCTTGCGTATCACCCATTGGAGAATCAGCCGCTTTTCCCTTTCCCTTTGGATTGTGGTTCATCCCTCACCTGATCTACAACCACCCTCGCTCGTGTACTTAAGCCCCATAATGTGGAATTTACAAACCCAGAATGGATATAAAAGCCCATAAGGGCACCAATCAGGGCCCATATGACCTCAAAGAACTTCTACAGACCGGCCTAGATGCCCAACTAGAGGAGGGAACCACAATCCCTAACCCTAACATCTCAACACCACATTTCCTATCCTCCAACACGAAGGGGCACCGCTGGAGAAGAGGTAGCCACGATGGAGGACTCATTGGCCTTATGGAGGGCCACGGCCAAGTGGTCAGCTGGCCTAGAGGATGGGTCTCCAAGGCGAAAGGGCTCTGACCTTTCTGAGCGCAATGCCGGAGTGGCTGTTGGCCGGGAACAATGACGGAGTGGCTGCCGACTGGGAACGGCCTGGCAGGCTGGTGTCGAAGAGACTAAAAAATAGACCAAAATGTAGGTTCCCCACAGTTGAAGGCCCACCGGGCAATTAGACAACGAGGGTGGAGGCCAATGTTGCGAGCAGGCAGACAGACCAAGCGAGCCTAACATCCAGAAGGGGAGATGACCAACGGGACAACAGACCTAGCGAGAATAGCATCCAAAAGGTTTGCAAGCATGGGGAGTAGCCAACCGAGAGTCAAAATCGGTGGAGCAGATGAGCCAATGGATAGACCAAACAAGCCTGATGGCTGATCGGAAGGGTAGACACCAGGCTTGATGGGAAAGGCATCCAGACTGTAGCATGCTTGGCGGGACGACGACTGAGAAGTAGCTAGCCTAGAAGGGGCCATCACCAAGTCATCTAATGGCCAAGTAGGGTAGGCAGCTGGTAGGAAGATTAGACGAGTGGTTGCTGCAGCCTCAACACTGATTGAGTTAACCGACGCTAGCATGCGAGAAGAAGGGAAAGGGATTAGAGGAAGAAGGGAGAGGGCGAGAGAAGAAGAAGAGGAAGAGAAAGAGGGGAGAAGGGGAGATGCAGAGGAAGGGGAAGAAGGGTGGCAGAGGAGGGAGGGGGGACAGGAGGAGAAGAGAAGAGAGGGGGTGGAAGGCGAAGGAAGAGGGAGAGAGGAGGAGGAAGGAGGGACTGGGCATAAGAAAAAGACGAAGAAGGGAGAGGGGAAGGGGAGATGTAGATGCAGAGGTAGGGGAAGAAGAGGGAGGGAGGGAGGGAGGGATGGGGAGAAGGCGAAGGGAGACAGAGAGAGGAGGAGGGGCGAGCAGCCCCGCCTAACGGCCAGGCCGCTCCAAATGGTGGCGTTCTTCAGTTTTCTTTATAACAACAAGTTTGGAGTTTCTTTGCCTTACCGATGAATAGAACACATAAGAGATTCAATTTCCTTGATGGAGGACTAGGGAAGCGCAAAGATACTAGACCCATAGATGTATGATGATTGAAGCACAAGATCCAAGGTTCAAAAACTCGTCTTGCTTTAGTGGTTTTGAAACCACTGAAATACCAAAATTTCGTCGAAATGGTGTACTTTTTCCCATGTGTTTTGCTGACCATTTTGGGGGACTAATGACTTAAGTGGCCGAATAGCGAAATAAGCGAAACGAAATGACTAGGATGGCCGAAATTTCGAGGTAATACCATAATAGTACATTTTTTTGACCGAAATGAGTGAAATTTTGAAACAGAATGACCAAAATGTGACTGAGATGACCGAAATTATGTACTTCTATATTTCGTATGCCATTTCGTCTTGGTAAAAAAAAATGCTTAAATATCCAAGATTTCGGCGAGTTTTCGAACCTTGCACAGATCTAATAATCTTCATGGGGCCAGCATAAGAGAGGAGCTCACCTTTCCAATGCTGAAGTCTCTTATGCATGAGATCAAGATTCAAGAATGGGAGTGCAATGGTGAGTAGTCAACCTTGCAAGGATAAGAGGCAATCTTAGGTATTTAACCGGAAGATGGCCAAGAGGGAAGGATGCCTTCCCTTAAAGGAAGCTATTATCTGCATCAGAAAGGCCAGCCAGAAACAATAGAGATTTCTGGTGGTTGATTCTAAGGCCCGAAAAACTGGTTCAAGCAAGCCATAATAGTCTCAATAGATTTCTGGTGGTTGATTGGGAATAAATGTTTAATTATTCCCAATCCTTTGAATTTAATATATTTATGTTTTTTTTTTTTAATAGCTTTTGATATTACACTTCTCAATGAAGATTTGAATCAAATAAATGTTGCCATCGGTTGGATCTTGGATATCGTTATTTCTTGCTTATTTATGATGCATAATGCTTGAAAACACTTGTTTTCATGTATACCATATCCATAACCATAAGTATCAAAGTGTATCTTACGTGTAACTAACGTCTCTCAGATACGTTTCGAGAGGTCTCTTAAATTAGCTTTCTGATATGCTACCTGATAGGCTGACACCAATACTTTAAGCATTGGTTATGGTTCACTCAGGTTTGTGATATTTCAAAATTGCGCCTGAAAGAAAATGTTTCTAATTCTAGAATGATGCCGGCAATTCCAACCATTGGATGGATGATCAAGGTCCAGATTGAAACATGTCGAATTTCATCCTCCAATTCAATCATTTACCCTCCCATGTACGCATACCCCCTCTTGTCTCTTGCATCCTCTTTGTAATCTTTTTTTTTTTTGGTTTGTTTTGCAACCTGGCCAACTCGGATTGGGCTGACATTGGGCAACCCATCCTCAAAATTTGGGACCTATTAGAGCTGCCATGTGGCAGATATTTGGTGTTAGGTGTGATTCCATTGATCTCCTAAGTGGGTGTCCCATCAGAAAAATGGGTATTCTAAACTGTTGCTACCATAGTTGTCAAGACGTCTCCAAGCCTCCAAGGTGCTGCCTAGGCATCCAGGCTCTTTATTGGGTCCAAGGCGACAGTTTGCCTTGTTGACAATTCATGAGTTTATGCTGATTCATTTTTATTGTTTTGTTTTTTTTTTATGATGAATATGCTTATATCCTATGCTTTGTTTCTTATATGTTGGTTTTTTCATATTAGGTCATTGCTTGCATAATTATATCATATTGCATTGATATAGCTTCTATGTTGCATATAAGCATAATTATATAAACTTATCATTGCTATATTACATATAGTCATATACTGCACACTGTCCAATGCCTTGGGATGCCTAGTCTCTGTGACAATTATGGGTGCTATGTCAACAACTCATGTTCCACTACTGACCTCTGGACTGAACCATATGCCAAACAAAATGGAGAATGCAAAATATATATATATATATATATATGGTAGTCTAGTTATCCTCGAAAGGAGAGGAAATGATGAAAAACTAGCTTGTGTAGCTGTTAATTTTAACTATTTGCGTGTTCAAACAATTTTGACATGTTCCTTCTTTTCCTTTGTGCATTTCTTTTTGATTCTTCTTGGTTCCAAACAACTTGGTCTATAAAAGCTGCACTTTTGGATATAATGGTTGATCTATGGTTCCCCTATATGGTTACCCAGATCTGAATTGGAAATGAAACCTGTGAGGGCAATTGGAGGTCTTATGGTGCTTCTTGCTCTCATGAGATGTTAAACCTTCTTGTGCATGTGTTTTGTTCTTCTTAATACTTGTCCTTTGTGGTTTTTGTTTAATGTTTCTCTTGGGATATATTCTGGAAAATATTTTTGGCTATAATTCTGAGTGCACATAATTTCCTTTTATTCTGTATTGAAGATCTGTGACAATTTTAGGAAACTGGGATACGTTGGAGGTCCGTCCAAAAGCAAAAGGGCTGGATACACGACATGAGCTTGTTAAATTTTATGAGAAAAACTACTCGGCGAACCTAATGCATCTGGTTGTATATTGGAAAGGTAGGTGGTTACTTTTGACATGTCTGTTAGGGCTTAATGATGCTGTGAAGCCATGGAATTCTTAAGACTTTCTCATTGTTGGAAATTGCAGAAAGTCTTGATAAAATTCAAAGCCTGGTGGAAAACAAATTCCAGGATATTCGGAATACTGATCGAGGGTGCTTCCATTGTCCTGGTCACCCATGCACACCGGAACATCTTCAGGTACTTGCAGGCATTGGCTTATCTCAATGTTTGAGATTTTTGCAAAATAGTGCATTTCATTCCCTTGTCGAAATCGAAATATTTCATCAAAATAGGTGAAATTATTTTTGTAGTGGCCAAAATTTGGTAAATTTTTTAAGAAATGAGGGAAAATAGGGGTATTTATTTTCTAAAATTTTAGATGGAACTTTAGGGTGATGTTTATTTGAGCATAAATACACTCAAGGTGGTAGTCGTTTTCACTCCCTCATTACCTCTTTATCTATGCTCAATAATGGATGGGAGTTCAGTAAAGGAGCTTTTAAATTTGGTATTTTATACTTAGAAATGTGACATTGATATTTCAGTTCGCTCATTTCAACTAAATATTGAATTCTTTGTTTTACTCATATAACTTCATTTTGAATTCCATTGAAACTGAAATATTTTTCCAAATTTCTATATAAATTTTGAACATGGGTTATAAACTGCCTGATTGCAGCTGAACTTAGATATTGTTTAACTACTGTGTCTCTTGGAACTTTTTTGGATCTGAAGAAATCATTACTTATGGCTGATAGCTTACAGCACATGAAATACAATAGCACTAACAAAATTATTTTCTTCCGGCCTTCCGTATTTATTTTACTTCAGATTCTTGTCAAAACTGTCCCCATAAAGCAAGGTCACAAGTTGAGAATTATATGGCCTATCACTCCAGGAATTCGTCATTACAAGGAAGGGCACTGTTGGTATGTTGGTCACCTTATTGGCCATGAAGGAGAGGGATCACTCTTTTACATCTTAAAGACATTGGGTAAGTTACACAAACAATTCAATTGGTGTGCCATTCTATTTTTTGAAATGATATGTCATGCTGATATGCTCATTTCTGGTTTTGATTGTCCTTATTTGGATTGAGATTGAATAAGATGTTGTACTTGGATTTTTTAAATCCAGAAACCTTTCCTGATCTAGATACAGTACAACTAAGCCTTTATCCCAGTGAAATGGAGCTGCTACATGTATCCTGTTTTTCTTTTTAACGCTATTGAAGCCATACTTGTTGATCCTAATCCATGCATGTTTTTTCTCACCAAAATTTGTCCTGATCTGGTACTTAAAAAATATTGCAGGATGGGCTACAAGTTTATCTGCAGGTGAAGTGGATTGGACTTACGAGTTCTCTTTCTTCAAAGTAAATATAGCTCTTACTGATGCTGGTCATGGTTAGATCCTCTTCTGATGCTTTGCTTTTGCTTCATTTATCTTGTGTCTCTCTCTTCTTATTGCTCTCAAGAAAACTGTTCTAGTCATAGCTTCCAAGGCCTCTCTTACTGCCCAAGGCCTTTAGAATGGGCAAGGTCTGCACTTGCTAGTTTTTTACTAACTTGTCCTTCTCCATGGTTGTCTTGGCCAGTCTTTGACTATACTGGGTTTACGTTTTTTCCCCCCTTCTCCAAAGCACATGTACTTGTGTATGATTTTTAGTGCACCTAACTGCAGATTGTCATATCTCTAAGGACGTTAAAATTGAAAAAATTAATATAATTAAGTCCTAAAGTCATGGTAGTTCATGGTTTCAAGGATCAGAATTTGGTTGTGTGTATCAGGCTGTCAACCATATTGGATCTAGATTGGCAGCTACTGGTCCGGTTGATGCCAGTTTATACTAGCCCAAACTTGTGGAATTGGTATAGAGCCAAGTTGGCCAGATCGGATCAGGATTGGCCACCACTGATCCAGTATCCAATACCAGTTGTTAAATCCTTGTGGCGATTAGAAAAATGAAAACATTCTTGATCATTCATTGAATCATTGCATGTATTGATGGATGTTGAGTAATACTTGTTTGATTCATGAATGCTTCGTGTTTCCTCTTTTGTTTACCATTAAGTAGACTAAATATCAACAGAACTTTGTAAGGATATCTGTAAACAATATACTATCATAACCTGAAAGGTCCTAAACTATTTCTCTTTCATGTCATACCTTGATCAATAGGTGAGGCCTTAGTTCGCACAGCTCCTGGCCGGCCTTGGCTGGCCTTGTTGCCAAAACCATGTTTCTGATGTCTTCAAATGGGGGTTTTGTTGGGGGGTGGGGTGGGGTTGGAGATTTGAGGATGCATGTACTTTGACATTCTAGTGCTATTATGGCATTGATTTCTTGAACTTTTCTTACAGAGCACATGGAACAGATTGTAGGATTACTGTTCAAATACATCTCCCTATTACAAAAATCTGGTGTCAGTGAACGGATATTTGATGAGGTATAAGAATTTGGAATTTCTAGATATGCACATTTATTGGGTGTCCTGAACTCGTATTATATACTTTTATATGCCAATGTGATTTAATCATGGGTTGTATATACCTTAGTTGCTCAGTTTTCAGAAACTCTTTTCTTGATTTGAAGCCTCAATATTAAGGCATGCTCTAATTTAGGTGGATTCCATCAGGTCGTAGAGTTTGATGTGCTATATCTACAATTTTTTTCTTCTTTTGGTTAAGCAGAAAATGATTTATCAATGATGATTGATAAAAAATGCCAAATTCTGTGGAACACATTGATCTGCAATTTCCTTGAGGCGACTTATGATTTGATCAAATAACTATGCTTTAATACTAGAAATTAGTACATTAATTCCTGATGTCTCAAATACAAGCATCATCCTTGCTATGGTTTTCTCAAGAGTTAAGTTTTGATTATTTTTAATATACAAACCTCTTTTCAATTTATGATAAGATTAATATGTCCTGTTTGTGCGCATTTTTGGACAGCAAACTTTACTTATAAGTGATAATCTAATGGGTCTATATAGCCTTAAAATTTTGACATGGAAGTGATTAAATTTTTCTTCCCTTACATAAGCCCAATAAGTGGTCCCCAGGAAGCATCATTGAAGGTGTTTTTCATTTTTTCCCAAGGATTCCCTTACATAAACCATAAAGTGGTCACTTGGAAGCAATATTGAAGGTGTTTCCATTTTTCCCGAAAAGGCAAGATGCAGCACTGTAAAAACCATTTAGTGTCAGTTGGGTACACAGCTGTCACGGCGCCAAGGTGTTGGAGGGCTGCATAAGCCTTTAGGCGACTAGTCGCCCTCTTTAAGGTGACCAAGTGTTATTTTTTATTTTTTCTCTTTTCTAACATTATTTATTATGCTACATATACCTTGTATCATAAAAAAAAATCAACATTGAGACGCATCAAGTCATAAAAAATCAACATTAAGTCACATTAAGTCATCCAAAATTAACAGTTAGAGAAATGTTCTTGTTCTATAATAAGTTTGACTGGTCAAATGATTTTATTTTTAGATGAGACATTTTGTATTAGGTAGCGTACAAAACCAGCTTTCCAATAAATCTATGATTACTTAAATCTAAGTTTTAATGACAAAGTTATGTTATGTTCAAACTTATTTTAAAGTGCACAAATCTTGTTAAAATCGCCTAAATGAAATTTTTTTTATGGATATCAAAACAAAAGATTATTTTACAAGACTTTTGTTCTTAACAATGTTTTATCATGATAAGATTTATAAAATTTTTATAATTGAGAAAAACCCCAGCATTTGATAGTTGAAAATCGTCCATGCAACAAAAGAAATCAGTTTTTGTTCTTAGACTGGGGGTTGAATTTTTTAAAATTTGATTCTTAAACTATTTTTGTTGGATTTAAATAGAGGGTATTTGCTTATTTATGAATAATATCTTAAGTAAATACTTAAAATGATATTTGGCATAAATAAGTGCAACACCTTACAGTAATAGGTAGATAATGTTGGCAATCAAAAGGTTTATGATGTTGATATGCACATGAGCAATTGCTAATATATTTTATTAATTTCTTATAAGCTAATTAATGTTATATTTTTGTTACTTGTCATAATGGTGCATCTTTTACCATAATTAATGACAAAAAATGTCTAACAAAATCAGATATTACCAACCAAAATCTATGAAAAGAAAGAGATGGAGAAAGAAAGAAGAAAAGAGAAGAACGAACAAAAGAACTGAGAGAGAGATTGATTTGAGAGAAAAGTGGCTCACGGTTTGGATTAATTGTCAAACCTTGAGTAGTAGATGCATTAATAATAGCCTTAATCTATTACAATGACACATAGCCTTTCTTTATCACTTAACTAAAAAACCACCTCACTTTAATAACAGCACCATCTCTCATAAACATAAGCCCAAACACTAACATAAATTATAAATGTCACCATTAACCTTAAAACATCACCACGACTTCAATAACATGCTTAGGTTTTGGCGGATGTTTCCGGTAATTTGATCAGGAAGCTTATCTGATTTATATTTTCTCTCTTATTGTTGCCTATTTTTTGGGTGTGGGGTACAATTGGTGGCTTTGATCTATGTACCTCCATGAAATTTTCTTGTTCAGATTATTTGGTATTCACTATTCCGAGTTTCTAAGACAGTTTATTTTGTTCACAAAGCTCTCAGCAATTTGTGAGACCATCTTCCATTATCAGGACAAGATTCCTCCTATTGATTATGTGGTTAATGTTTCATCAAACATGCAGGTAAGTCAGTAATAACATTCAAGTATATTGTCACTGTAGGAATTATTTATTTTTCACATTACTTCCCAAGTTTTGATTGAAGAAAATTTTCATTTCTATCTCACTGGCTAGTTCAATTTTTGTATTATTATTTTTTCATTGCTTTGGAGTTGATGAGAACCCCAGAGAAAAAGAAACAGATGAAATGAAGAAAGCGAAACTCATTGGATTGAAAACCTACAAAACAGACCAAGGGCAGTTGGAGCCTCATGGGCAATGATTTTGCATGTGGTTAAGGGCCTAGATATTTAACAACCACCTGATATGGTTCCTTTTGACCTAAAGAAGGATTCATTCTTTACTTTGCACCACTTTTTTTACCACTCTAATCTGTTCCCTTTGACCTCCATCGACACCTTTATCGGCAAAACTTTTAGGAGATCTGCAACAGATCAGTAATACTACCCCATCTAGCAGTTCTTTTTGCAGGCTCAAAGATTTTGTTTTCACATCCCTCACAATAGTGTCAAACATTTCTCCACAACAGATATGGAGGGGAACACTGAAAACGTTGATTGTCCATCTTCCTAGATGACGTCATTATAATGGATTCTGTGGTCCAATCTTAAATTCATCATGTTATGCATATATATATTTTTTTGGAAAAAAAAATTCATCCCTTTTTATTACTTCTCTTCCTAGGGAAACCTGAGATTTATATTGATCCTATACCTTCATATTTGTTGGATTTTGCAAAGAGGGTTCTCTAACTTAATTATGAACAATTCATGTTCAGAAATAGCATGGGCCGACTATAAAGAGTATGTGCCATGAAGGGTTACACACATGATAGATACATCAGGTATTTGGTAGCTCAGGTGATTCTATTGTTCCAATGGAATGACCCGGTCAGAGAATGATGTAAACCAATTTGATGGCTAGTATAGTTGTTAAGGCGTCGCCTAGGCATCTAGGCACCCTTTGCTGGAAGGGCACCTTCTGTTAGTTATGTAATTCTATATAATAAGGGTAATTTGGGTATTGGGCTATTATATTGTAAATTTGTAATATGTTTTTCTTTTTCACCTTTTGCCTCCCTTGGCTATCATATAATAGCATGGGGGGTAAGGATGTAATTTCCTTTGATGATAAGTGAATCATATTGGGGAGAAAACCTTTTCTTTTACACAACTTTTTACCGCCAATTCTCTCTTCTTACTCTCATCTTCTCCCTTCTCTTCTTGTTCTCTTACCATCTTTAGTTTCCAACTTGATATCAAAGCCCACATTTTTGGTTTGGGAGTCATACTACAAGCTCCTTCTTCCTATTTCCTCTCTTTGGAACCTAGGGTACAAAGGGGTACCAAAGAAGAGGCTACTATGTGAAAAGTTTGAAGTAATCATGAGATAGGTCTTGGATGAAGACTATAAGAGCACCGAGAGAAGACCCCATGTGAAGTTGTGACCATTTGGAGCTCAAATAGAAAAGGGCAGTGGAGTGAAGGATTATTGCCAACTTTTTTTCAGGTTTCTTTCTTTCTCTTTCATCTGATGTCTGTTGGCGTTCGGGTAGGGCCCATTTGAATCTCCCAAGGGTTCCCCTTCATCCCCCCATTTTCTTGGTGATTGAAGAAGAGAGTTGTTGGAGCACAACTCACATCTATGTGGACTGCCAGTACCACCAGCACTGGTATTTTTTGCTCTTCCTTGCCTTCTAAATGTTATGTGTGATGTTTGTGCTTTGTAGTTTCGCAGTATTGGTGAACTACTTTGTATGGATATTTTGAGTTGTCAAGAGATGATGTTATCCTTTGAAGAGGGCATTTGAGTTGGTTTTCATCCAGTTTGTGTTTTCTTTTTCTTTTTGCTGGATTTGTTTCTTAGTATTGGGTCGGTGTATTCAGTACTTGTGTAGAGTATGGACTCCCAATCTGGTTTGGATATCATCTCCACATCTCTAAGTATGTTACAACATTATGTCCGAGGTCAGAGGACCTGTGGAAGCTTCGGCTAGTGGATTGGGCATACCCCATCCTACTTAGATTGCCTTTGAGAACCCCAATACTCAGATCTCCTTTGTCAAGTTGGACAATACGAATTGTTTGGATTGAGATCATTCTGTGAAGCTCTACCTGCAAAGTTGGGGAAGTTAGGGTACATTACTGGCACCATTCAGGCTCCTAATGCAAGCGATCTGACGTATCAGAAATGGGAGACCAAGAACTCCATTGTTATGAAATGGTTGATTTTTTCTATGAAACCCAACATTGGGAGGAAATTTATATTGAAAAAATACTGCCAAGGATATTTGGGACAATGTCTCTAAGATTTTTGACTAAGTGGGTGACTCGGTGAAAGTCTACCAACTCCTTCAGGAAGTCATCACAATGAAGCAAGGAGACGACCATTCTGGAGTACTATAACATTGTTGTTGGCCTTTGGAGGAGTATGAACACTATAGGGACCAACTGTCCAACCTTGAGGATGAAGTTAAGGTATATAGAACACTTGAGAAGGAACATGTCTTGGTTCTCCTTGGTGGGCTGAACCTGGAATATTAACCAATCTAGATGCAATGGCCAATTATCTCTTCCCTCTTTAGATGAAATATGCAGCTACTTGCAAAGTGAGAGGACCAGAAGAGTGGCCATGGAAGCTGTACCATCTTGGAGCGATCTGCACTTAACTCTGGCTCCCACAGAGACTGGCGAGTTGGAGGAAGAGTCCTATGGCCACCTATGGGGATGACTTAGATCGACTCAGATGTGACCACTGTGGGAAATTTGGGCACACTAGAGAGAGGTGTTGGGTGTTTTATGGCCGTTCCTTTGGTATGCATGGTGGATCCACTAGTATGCGTGGTAGCAAGAAAGGGTGAGCTAGAGCCCACATCGTGATGACTGAGACTGGGCCTATGGGGTACTCATCTGGACTATAAGGAAATCATAGTTCCCTTACTCAAAAGGATATTATAGCATTCGCAAGGTTATGTTATAGCTGGTTAACTCTTCTACACCTACAGTGCCCTACTCTTTGGCTTTAACCTTGCAAGTCTCTACATCTGTGCCATCCACTGCCTCTTCATAAGTCATTGACGCTAGCGCCTTCGATCATTTGATCGGTATGTCTTAGTGGTATGATTTATGTTCTGTTTGTTTGGTAGGGATAAGGTTATGTTATGGTCGTTGCTAGTTCCCTTCTATTTCTAGTAAGGGACTAAATAGGAACAAGAGGGATCCACCCTTACCCTTCCCTTTGTTCGGATAGGAAATGGACCTCCAACTCGACCTCTTGGAAAGATTTGGGGCTTCATCTTCTTTGATGTTAAAGCCAAGATTGCAAATGTTTTTTTTCCTCTTGTATCCCCTCCCCAAGAAATTGTCACATTATAGCTTCCTGGGAGCTTCCTAGCTCTGTTCTCAGGAACCCAACCTCTCTTTGAGGGCTGGTTCTTGTTTTTGCTTTCACTCCTCTCTCCCCCCTCTAGGGGTTGTATGTATTTTCTTCTGCTTGGTAATGAATTATTTACTTACAAAAAAAAAAAAGTACTAGTATAGGTCGCCGTATCGGTCGGCTAAATTTAAGATATGTATCAGAGGGTATCGTATCTTATTGGAGATACTTTAAACCATGTAAGCAGCAACCACCATAAAAGAGATTGGAATTTTCCGTTTTCTTAGCCGATATAAGAGCTTCATTTGGCAGCAAAAAGAGCCAATGTGTGAAACCATCTTCTTCTATCCCTGTTGATGCCCTAACTCCTTTTCAAGTTGCCTCACTCTGTTCTTCTGCTCCACTCTGGAGATCAGGAATGGTATTGATTAATAGATGGAATGATTCGCACAGAGAGATGGATGTGCTCTGATTGCTCTTTCAATGATAAGTGTAGAAATGAGGAAAATGCCCTTTAAAGTGTCGACAGGTGTATGGGAAACTTAGTTGAAGCTCTCTCCTCTTAGGTTGCCAACTCTTTCTTCCTGAACAGTCGTCCTCCCTCCCTACCAATAGTTTTTACTTCTTAAAGTACCATGTTTCACATGCAAAAGGATCGCGTCCACTTTCAAAGTCGAGGATTGGTGTTGTTGGACCAAAAACGGATGGTGCAAAAGTAGCTGTGGCTACGAACAAGAAGGGCGGTGGATTTGCTCAGGTGGTCAGAGAAGAATATTCATATGATATGTGGTTTCGCCAGGCAGAGCTCCTACGTTAGCAAAGAGAGCTCTCACAGGCCTTGGAGGACCGAACCCATATGCAGAGGAAGATCTATGACTTGCCCTAGTTCTCTTTAAGAAATCCCATAAATAAAAGAAAAAAGTAGTGAAGATTGGAAGGAAATTTGTTCAAAATGATTCCTAAGAGGCGGCATTGGTTAAACACTTTCATTTGATGATATTACAAAATCGCTCAAAGTCCCCGCCTATGCGGACTCGACCTACAAAAGCTAGGTTGAACCACCTAATAAATAACCGAGTTATGAATAGAATGAACAATAAAAATGATAATGAGGGCTAGGGTGGGGAAGGCGAGCTATGTGAGGTGAGTTGGGTTAGTTTTTCAAGGAAGGTAGTTGCGGGAAGTGTGATATGTTTGTCAAACATTGTCATGCTTCGTATCCCTATTATGGTAATAGATCTACTGTTCCTTTTCATATTGGGCATATTGATGTTTGGGGACTAGCTGCCACTACTTCTTTATTTGGATATTGCTATTTGTTTCATATGTTGATGATTGTTCTCTCACTACCTAGACCTTTTTGATGAAACACAAGAACGATGTCTATGATACCTTCAATTTTTTTTTTATCAAATGAATTTGTATTAAATTTGATACCAAAACTCAAATTGTTCATTCTGATAAGGGGATGGGGATACATACTCCAATTTTTTTTACCGATAATGGTATTATCCGTCAGCTTGCTTGTGTTGACACACCCCAACAGAATGAGGTTGCTAAGAAGAAAAATTGCCATTTGTTATAAGTCACTAGGAGTCTGTTATTCACTTATTTGGCATGCATGTCCCTAAGACTTTTTGGTCTGGTGCCCTTCTTATTGTTGCCTTCTTAATCAACCACCTACCCACTAAACTCCTTGGTTCTATATCTCCTTTGGAAATTCTATCTCCCTATGTTTCTCTCTTCCCTCTAAGGTGTTTGGGGGTGTCTGTTATATTCATGTTACCAAGGCTGCTTAGACCAAACTTGACCCAAGGCCCTCAAATGCCTTTTTGTCGGGTATTCCCCCTCTACCTAAGGCTATAAGTGCTACCATCCTCCTTACCGAAGATGACTTCTCTCCAAAGAAATCAACCTTCTTTGAATTTGTGCCTTTCTTTACACCTCATCACCATCTTCTTGAGGGGGATCACATTGGGAGGGGAAAGGCTATTGATGTTAGACCTTTTCTTCCACCTCTACCTATTTCTTCATTTTTTCTTTATGTTGGGAAACACAAAGAAGTGGATGTTGTTTATCTTTTAGGTGTTTCTTCTGGTAATGAGGAGGAGTTACTTGTGTACAAAAGAAAGGGAAAGGAGACCTATCAAGAGTCTTCTTTGGATCCCCATCCTGAGATCCACCTTCATTAATTTGGTAACATTACTTCCCTTCCTTCTGAGTTAGATCTTCCCATTGTTATTCGAAAGAGGAAGAGAGTTTGCACTAATTCTATAGCACAATTTGTTTCCTATGTTGCTATCTCTCCTACTGATGTTGCCATTTTTATTGCTATTTCCTCCACTTTCATTCCCTAAAATATCACTTGAGAAGACTTGTACTTGGAAGCTGATTGATCTTCCCAGGGGGAGAGTTTCAGTTGGATGTAGATAGGTCTACACAATTAAATATTGATCAGATGGTGTTGTTGAGAGATACAAGTCTAGGTTGGTGGTCGGAGGGTACAATCAGGTGTATGAGATTGACTATCAGGAGACATTTGCTTTTGTGGCGTTACACAATTCGATAAGAATTCTCTTATCTTAGGCAGCGAATAGAGATTGACCATTGTATCATTCTATTAGCTGGATTTGAAGAATGCTTTTCTTCTTGACTTAGAAGAGGGAGTATGCATGAAACTTCCACCAAGCTTTAAGTTCCCTTCAACTGAAAGAGAAGTTTGTTTTCTTAAAAAGGCATTATATGGCCTCAAACAGTCCCTAAAGGCTTGGTTTAAGATGTTTAAATAGGCCATTCTAATGAATGAGTATTCCTAGAGTCAATCTGACTACAATTTATTTACCCAACGAGGTAATGGTACCATCACAACCCTTGTTGTCTATGTACATGGCATTGTGGTGGCTGGAAAAGCTAGGGCTGAGATAGAGAGACTGAAGTTTTGCCTGGCCCAACAGTTTGAGATTAGAGACCTTGGACCCTTGAAGTAATTCTTGAGGATTGAAGGGAATAAATATATGTCAAAGGAAGTTTGTCTTGGATTTGTTGAAAGAAACAGAAATGTGGGGTTACATACTAGCAAACTCTCCTATTGAGCAAAATCATAAGCTAGGTGTGGACCACATCTGTGGTCCATCCCTTGTCGATGCAAGGAAATACCAAATTTTATCTCCATTTGACTCACCTAGATATCACATATGTAGTTAAAGTGGTGAGTCAATTTATGCATGCTCCTAAGAGTGGACGCTTGGATGCTGTATATTGCATCCTTGGGCACTTGAAGTCCAGCCTAGGAAAAGGGGGCTGTTATGTGCCAATCACAACCATTTAACCATAGAAGGCTATAGTGATGCCAACTGGGCTGGTTCAGTTTTTGACAGACAGTCTACGTCAGGCTATTGTACATTTTTGGTGGTAACCTGGTCGCATGGAGGAGCAAAAAACAGCTTGTTGTGGCCTGTGGCTTGATCAAGTGTAGAGGTAGAATTCAGGGCTATGGTTTACGAAGTATGTGAACTCCTATGGTTGAGAAGGCTAGTCCAAGAGTTGGGATTTGATACTGAGGCACTTATGAGACTCTATGGTGATAACAAGGCTGCCATAAGTATTGCCGACAATCTTGTGCAACATGATCAGACAAAACATGTTGAGGTGGGTTGAAATTTCATTAAAGAGAAGATTGACTTAGGCCGCATATGCACCCTTTTCGTGAGGATAGGTGATCCGCTGGTTTGACATCTTCACTAAGGGCTCATTCTTCATCACTTCAGTATCTTCTATGCAAGCTGGGAATGTATGACATTTATTCTCCAGCTTGAGGGGGTGTTAGAGTTATGTAATTCCATATAATAAGGGTACTTTAGGTACTAGACCATTATGTTGTAATGTGTTTTTCCTTCTTGTACCTTTTCCCTGTTAGAGATATTAGTTATGTTACTCTAAGGGCAGTATTGTAATTTATCTTATTATGTTTTATTTTCCTTTTCCTCCTTAGGGAGGTATGTGTAATTTCCCTAAAGGGAGGTATGTGTAATTTCCCTCCTTAGGGAGGTTTGTGTAATACCTTGTAAATATATTAGTAAAGGATATATTGGTGTATTTGAGATTTCTCTCACAACTAACTATTCCAACATACCATCGATTCCCTCGCTTCTCCCTCTTCTACTTCTCCATCTTCTTCATCATCTCACATCTCATTGTTCCTCTCCATTCACATATTCTAACTTGGTATCAGAGGTCTTGTAAGGTTGGATTGAGAGTCAAACTACTTGTCTCCTTCCTTCTCTTCTCTTTGGAACCCTAGGTTACAAAGGGGTTCCAAGGAAATGAACTTTTATGCAAGAATATTGAAGAAACCTTGAGGGAGGCATGCAAGGAGACTATGGAGACACGAAGGGGAGTTTTTCTTTGAAGAAAGGGACACTTGCAGCCAGTGAGAACCAAAACCAGGCTTAGGTAAACTGACCTCCAGCCCTGGAGTATTTTCCCTTTTCTCTCTCATCTGGTCAGCTTTGGAGCTGAAACCAGGCCCATTTAGATCGCCTTAGGGTGTAGTATTAACCCTCTTGGTCTCGTTATAAGCCTCCTTGAGTTAGGCAGCCACAACTCAAAAATATCAGTCCATATAGGGTACCACCTGCCTTGTTTTTGGCCTTTTTTACTTCTAAAATGTTGTCTGTGATGCTTCCGACTACTATTTGCTTGTGAGGTATGATGTTTAGGGCTTTATAGCTCCTATGTTATGATCCTACACCTTAAAGGAGGTAGATGCTGTGAATTCCTTTGAAGTGTATGCTTGTATTGGTGGCTGGTTTTCTTTTTGGTTTAGGGAAAGCAATTTTTTGGATAGAGTTTGTACTCCTCACCTTGTGTGTGACCCTTTATCTACAATATGTCTGAAGATAGTGGCCTTGGAGCCCTCTTTGGTGATGTTTCAGCCAGTGTATTGAGTGGTGCTCCTCCTATGGTTTTTGATAACCCACATACCCAGATCTCTATTGTGAAGTTTGACAACACCAACTATTTGGATTAGACTCATTCTGTGAAGCTTTCCTTGCGGATTAGAGGAAAGCTAGGGTATATTACAAGTACCATTAAGGCTTCTAACCCAGAAGACCCGAAATATCCAAAGTGGGAGACTGAGAACTCCACTATTATGACATGGTTGATTTTTTTCATGAAATCTGAGATTGGAAGAAGGTTTATTAGGAGAGAAACGGCCAAGGATATTTTGGACAGTGTTACTAAGACTTTTGACCGTGTGGGTGACTCGGCCAAGGTTTATCAACTACTTCAGAAGGTCATTGGCATGAAGCAAGGGACTAAGACCATTTCTAAATATTACAACACTGTCATTACTCTCTGAGAGGAGTATGATCACTTTAGGGACCTTAAACTGTCCAATCTTGAGGATGAAGCTAAGGTTTATCGGACACTTGGGAAGGAACAAGTTCTTATTTTGCTTGGTGGGTTGAATACTGAGTATGAGCCAATCCGGATACAAATTTTGGGTCGGTCAGCTCTTCCATCCCTTGATGAAGTGTGTAGTTATTTGCAAAGTGAGGAGACCAGGCAGGTGGCCATAGAACATACCCCTTCTCTTGAGCGGTCAACTCTTACTAGCTCTCTGAAAGATTGGTGTGGTGGTGGCCGAGGTCAAGGCCCATCTTGTGGAGATGACAGACAATGTGATCATTGTGGGAAGTCTAGGCACACCAAAGAGAGATGCTGGGTTCTTCATGGTCGACCTCCTAGCATGTGTGGTGGTTCTAGTGGTGCTTGTGGTGGACGTAGTGGGGGGAGCTAGAGCCCACAGTGTTGAGACTGAGCATGCTACTACAGGAACTGCTTCTAGCTCACAACCAGAGCGCAACTCCCTTACTAGGGAGGATATCGCAGCATTCCACAGGGTCATGTCTCAACGTGGAGGCTCATCATCTTCTTCCCTTACAGTGTTAGAGTCCTTAGCTTCCGCATCGTAGGTTTCCTCATCTGCCCCTTCCACAACTCCATCTTGGGTTATTGGTTCAGGTGCTACGGATCATAAGATTGGTACGTCCCATTATTATGATACGTACTCTATTTGTTCTGGTAGAGATAAGGTCAGGGTTGCCGATGACTCCCTTTCCTCCATTTCTGGTAAAGGTAGCATTCCTATTATTTATTCCATTTCACTTGATTTTGTTATTCACGTTCTTGACCTTACCCGCAATCTTTTACCTGTGAGTCATCTGACAAAATCTTTAAACTGTTGTGTCACTTTTTTTCCTTCTCATTTTCTTTCAGGATTTGGTGACGAAGAGGATTATTGGCAGTGGGCGTGAGGAGAAAGGACTCTACCTACTTGAGTCTCAATCATCTTTTTTAGCTACAGCTCAGTCTTATGTGTGTGGACGTATTGATTATAGTTCTGTGGATTTTGTGATGTTGTGGCACTAACGTTTAGGGTATCCATCTTTTGTTGTTATGAGGAAACAATTACCTCATTTATTTACTTCTTTTCCTAGTTCCCATGTCTTTCATTGTGAACCATGTATTTTTGCTAAACATTGTCGTTCCTCTTATCCTTATCATGGTAATAGATCGACTGTTCCTTTTCATATTGTGCACTCTGATGTTTGGGGGCCTTCTACTACTACTTCTTTACTTGGTTTTCGTTACTTTGTTTCTTTTATTGATGATTTTTCCTATGCTACTTGGACTGTTCTGATGAAGCATAAGAGTGATGTGTATGATGCTTTTAAATTTTTTTATCATATGGCATATACACAATTTGATACAAAAATTAAAATTATTCGTTCTGACGAAGGGGGGGAGTTTATGTATGGTGGTCTTCAAGACTTTTTTACTGACCGTGGCATTATCCATCAGCTAACTTGTGTTGACACACCCCAACAAAATGGGGTAGTTGAGAGGAAAAACCGCCATTTATTCGAGGGCAGTTGGAGTCTTCTCTTTGGCATGCATATTCCTAAAACTTTTTGGTCTGATACTCTTCTTACTGATGCTTATTTGATCAACCGTATGCCAACACAACTCCTTGGCTCCAAAACTCCCTTGGACATCTTGTCTCCTCAATCTTCTTCTTTCTCTCTTCCACCCAAAATGTTTGGGTGTATCTGTTATGTCTATGTTTATAAGTCTTTTCGGACTAAACTGGACCCCAAAGCACTTAAATGTATCTTTCTTGGCTATTCCTCCACTACCAAGGGATACAAGTGCTATCATTCTTCTTCCAGACGAAGGCTTCTCTCTAAAGATATCACCTTCCTTGAGTTTGCACCTTTTTTTCTCTCCTCAACATCCTATTCAGGGGGAGCATAATGGAGGTTAGAAGGCTACTGATGAGATCCCTTTTCTTTCCCCATTGCCTATCTCTCCTTTTATGCTTGACATTGGGAGACATAAAGAGGTGGATATTGTTGATGTTGGTAATCATTCAAGAGGTGGTTCGGGTTCAGGTAATGAAAAGGAGACTATTGTGTACACAAGGAGGAACAAGAAAACCTGCCAAGAGTCCTCTTTAAATCCAATTCCTGAAATCCACACTCCTCAGTCAGGTAATATCCTTCCACATCAGAGTTAGATCTTCCTATTGCTATTAGGAATGGAAAGAGAGCTTGTACTAATCCTATAGCCCAGTTTGTTTCCTATGACTCTCTATCCCCTGTAGGTGTTGCATTTACTATTGCTCTCATCTGCTTCTATTCCCAAGAATGTTTCTGTAGCTATGTCTGACCCAAAGTGGAAGCAAGCTATGACCGAGGAAATGGTGGCCCTTGAAAAAAATTGTACCTAGAAATTGGTTTACCTTCCAAGGGGGAGAACTCCAGTTGGATGCAGGTGGGTCTACACAATCAAGTACCGGTCAGATGATACTATTGAGAGGTACAAAGCAAGGCTGGTGGCAAAATGATACAGTCAAGTGTATGAGATTGACTATCAGGAGACATTTGCTCCTGTGGCTAAGCATAACACCATAAGGGTCCTTTTATCTCTAGCGGCAAATAAAGATTGGCCATTGTATCAGTTTAATGTGAAAAATTCCTTCCTACATGGCGGCTTAGAAGAGGAAGTGTACATGCAGACTCCTCCTGGCTTTAAGTTCCCTTTAGCTGCAGGAAAGGTGTGCCTTCTCAAGAAGGCTTTGTATGGTCTTAAACAATCTCCAAAGGCCTGGTTTGAAAAGTTCCGATAGGCCATCCTGAAGAATGGCTATTTCCAAAGTCAGGTTGACCACACTCTGTTCACTAAGCGTGGTAATGGCACTATCACAGCTTTGATTGTCTATGTTGATGACATTGTGGCAACTGGAGATGACAGAACTGAGACAGTCAATCTGAAGAACTATTTAGCCCAACTGTTTGAGCTTAAGGATCTAGGATCCTTTTAGTATTTCCTGGGGATTGAAGTGTCTAGATCCAAGGAGGGCATAAAGATATGCCAAAGGAAGTTTATTCTAGACCTCTTGAAAGAAACGGGAATGTTGGGCTGCAAGCTTGCAAGTTCTCCTATTGAGCAGAATCATAAGCTGGGGGAAGATGCTGGCCCTTCTCTTGTTGTTGCCAGGAAATATCAAAGGCTAGTTGGGAAGCTTATTTATTTGTCCTTGACTCGTCCAAACATTACTTATACAGTGGGGGTGGTGAGTCAGTTTATGCATGCTCCCAAGAGTGGGCACTTGGATGTAGTTTACCACATCCTCCGGTACTTGAAGTCCTCTCTAGGAAAATGACTACTTTTTACCAAGCATAACCACACGAGGATAGAAAGCTTCACTGATGCTGATTGGGCTGGCTCAGTTTCTGATAGGAGATCTACATGAGGCTATTGCACATTTGTAGGTGGAAGAAGCAATCTGTGGTGGCTCGGTCTAGTGCAGAGGCAGAATTTAGAGCCATGGCTCATGGAGTGTGTGAGCTTTTCTAGTTGAGAAGGCTGGTCCAAGAATTGGGTTTTGATACTGAGGCTCCTATGAGGCTTTATTGTGACAACAAGGGTGCCATAAGTATAGCCCACAACCCTGTGCAGTATAACAGGACGAAGCACATAGAGGTGGACAAACACTTCATTAAAGAGAAGATCGACATTGGTTACATATGCACACCTTTTGTGAGGATTGAAAATCAGCTGGCTGATATCTTCACGAAGGGTCTTATTCATCATCAGTTCAGTTCTCTGTTGTCCAAGCTGGGAATGCATGATATTTATTCTCTAGCTCGAGGGGGAGTGTTAGAGATGTTAGTTATGTTACTCTAAAGGGTAGTATTGTAATTTATCTTGTTATGTTCTATTTTCCTTTTCCTCCTTAGGGAGGTATGTGTGATTTCCCTCCTTAGGGAGGTTCGTGTAATACCTTGTAAATATATTAGTAAAGGATTTATTGGTGTATGTGAGATTTCTCTTACAACTCACTATTCCAACATACCATCGATTCCCTCTCTTCTCCGGTTCTCCCTCTTCTACTTCTCCATCTTCTTCCTCATCTCACATCTCGTTGGAGCCTCTTCTACTTCTCCATCTTCTTCCTCATCTCACATCTTCTTGTTCCTCTCCATTCACATATTCTAACTTTCCCTTCCTTGGCTTTCATATATTAGCATGGGGGGTAAGGATGTAATTTCATTTTATTTTAAGTGAATCAATATAGGGGAGAAAAGACCTAGATCCATATCAAGGCCTTCTTTTCCTTTGTGAGGGGTTTGGGTGTTATTTTATTTGTTTTTCTGCTGGGAGGCCATGAGCCTTGGCCCTCAGGGGGCTTGTACCACTGTGTACTAGTGATTTTCCATTAATAATTAAAAAAATATTCATTAAAAAAAATATATATATACCTATGTATGTATGCAAACATTTATTTGCACCAAATCTTCACTGCAGTTTCAGTCCAATTAGTGAAATGCTAAGATTTCTTTTTCTGGGTGTGAACCGAAATGTTCACTGAAAATGGCATTTCCAATTTAGGATTCATCTCAGACATTACTTAGAGTTAAACTTTAGTTCACTGGTCTGGAGGGAAAAGAAAAATACCCATAACTACCAAAATAATAGTTTAAAGAAAATTTAAGCATTTAAATTATGCTGTTATGCACATTGAATAGGGAGTTTACTTACAAAGGAAGTCACCTTTGACATTTGTCCAATGGTTGAAGGTATGTTAAAAATACAAAACGGGTACTGAATTTGACGTGTTGAAAATTTGTGAATCTGCTTGTGCACATTTGTTGTTTGTCCTCTCAAAGTACAGTAGTATTAGAATAGTTTAGTTTTTTCAGCTTGAATCTAGTGTCTGAGCAATTAGGAACTGTCATTTCTCTAATCTATCTTCTTTGTTAGTTGGATATATATTTTTTTACCTTCTGAGTTTTGAATAAGCTGCTTTCTGTATAATGCCTAAAAATATCTTTTCAGCTATATCCCCCAAAAGATTGGCTAGGGGCATCATCCTTGCCTTCTAACTTCAGTCCAGGAACCATTCAGATGGTATTAGATGAGCTTACTCCAGACAATGTCAGGTAAAATTTTAACATTTTATTTTTACCATTTTATTTGAACCTATGTTAACTGGTAACTTTGTGTGTCAGGGATTTTTTTGTGATTGCATTAGGGAAAAGAATTGCCATGACACCAGTGCAGATTCTTGCACATGCTCTCACACATCTCTCTCATTAAAACCCGTACTGGATGATTCCTTTTCCATCCCCCTCATTGGTGGGAACTGCACTATGGTGTCGCAGCGCTCCCTCTCCCTTTGCATTGTTATGGTTTTCCCCCATCTCTTACATGGTTCCCCCCATTTAAAAGACCACAGATGCAGGCGGATCCTTATCTTGAAGCCCAAATTGATTGCCTTTGCATTATTACGGTTTTCCCCATCAGGAATTTTATTTTAGTTCTGGGCTCCTTAGGGTGCCTTGTTTACTCTTTTTTTTAGTTATTTGATTTTTAGTGACATTAGGAGATAGTGCTACGTCTGGTAGGAGTAGAACTGTGGAAGTTTAAGTTAATTCCTGTTTCCTGTTGGTTCGTTTCACTATTTGAAGTTGCAATGGGTATATAACTTAATCCTATTCAATGCTGGAGTTTGATTTTATAGTTCTACAAATAAAAAAGTTGTGACCATACCTTTAGAGCCATTGAAATTTAGTTTTGCGTAGTTGAAAATGATTGTCTGGTGGTGTTGGTATACTGTGAATGGATGGATTTCCAATGGAACCAAGGTGGATTACTTGGTAGGTCAGCTGGATTCCTACCCTTTTTTCTCTCTCCCTTCCCATCTGGTTAATTAATCCTTCAATCTTCCAGCCCTGTTTTTCAGTTATGCAACAGCGAATTCCAGAAGTTCTCTGCATAGATGATTGGCTGGGTCTTGGTTTCCAATTCAATTCTTGCAGATGCGAATGAGTGACCCATTCCATGTTTGGGCGGGTTTGGGCCTAGGAACATGGTTTAAGGTCTTAGTTTCTCCATGGTTTCCCCCAGGCTCAGATCTGGTGAGATCTCGGCGAAATCTGGTATTTTATGACAGGAAATTTATGAACTCTCGATGGCCATATGGCCAAGTTAGGTCTTGAAACTTGTCACCCAACCTATTTTTGACATTCTAAACATTAGATTTAAAAAAAATCAAACCCAAAATGGTACTTTTGACTTCGGACCCTAGTTTGGTAGTCTACGCTGTATACAGTCTCTACCCTAGGCTATTCTACACAATTTTTTGTACTAGTAGAATGCAAATAACTCACGTAAAACAACTTAAATAAGCATTAGGAATTAAAAGACATAAAATTTTAAACCATTTAATAAGTTAGACATCATACATTGTTGAATCACATACATTAGATTTTTACTGAGAGTCACATATATTAGAATAAACAATAGTACAATGCAAGTGGATGACTCACCTTATGCCCATTCTAGAATCCTAGACTCCTAGTAATGAAACATTTGGCTGGTAGGATCATAACCACTATATTGTTCCTAATGGCGAATCAAGTTTTTCTCCAATTGAATCATAAAAGTTGGGTAAGATTTTGTTTTTTTGAGCAAAAAATCCTCTTGTTCCAAGATTCTTTGGGTAAGATTTGGCCCAAAAGGGTACAAATAGGAGATGTGAGGTAGTTTTCTTCACAAACAGGCTAAAAATAGTCAAGATATCCGAGATTGGGTCGAAACTAGTAGAGATAACAGAGATTTTGCTGAGATACCGAAACCTCGGTCAAGATATTGTATTATTTGCATCTTGCATGCCGTTCATCTTGAGATCTCTCAAAACTGAGATATTTCCGAGATCTCAGCGAGATCTTGTACGCTTAGGAATAGTCTGGCCCAGCCCATGCCTAGAGTCCCTGTGAAGTTAAGTATATCCTAAAAGCATACAACTCAAGACACCTCAATTGGCCTGAAGCCTGGCGTGTCTTGCACTCTTGGTGGGGCTTAATTCCAAGGTTTTAATTATACGTATTGGGTTTCGAATGGGAGAGATGCAATATACATTAAAGATATGCAGTGAAATGGTCGATAAATGCATGAAAATGCTAAGGATAAATGCAAAATATAGTTTTGAAGCATCAAACACTATAAATAAGCAATATGTAAAATATACAACACGCAACAACAACTCAACTTATCCCAACTAAATGGGATCGACTACATGGATCCTTACCCCCAATCAGCTCTATTTGAGGTAATATTTGATATAAGTCCTCATTTACCATGTCTTTCCTCACCACTTCTCCCAGAGTCATTTTAGGTTTAACCTTGGGTCTTTTGTCTCCTTCAATCTGAAACAAATAAATCCTTCTTACTAGAGCATATAAAGGCCTCCGTTGAACATGGACATGCCACCTCAAACGATTTCCTTGTAGCTTCTCATGTATTGGAGCTACTCCAAAGTCAACTCTAATTTGAACAAGGTTGTCAAAGCATTGCCTAGGCATCTTGGCTACTTTTTTTGTCAGGTGCGTTGGGTGTTTAGGCGCCTTGTTGGTGTCGCCTTAATTTTTTACCCTCCTCAATTGCCTTGGTTTGCCTAGCGCTTTGACAACTATGAATTTGAATATTCCTTACTTATGCTTCCTAGTTTTGCCATTCTTAATTGCTCAATATTCTGCACCGCAGATCATAGCTGGTTGTATTACTGTCCTATAAATTTATTCTGTGAGTTTTATAGGATTACGTCAATCACACAACACTCCGAATGCACCTCTCCACTTCATCCATCCTATTTTATTTTTCTATAAAACATCATCCTCTATATCACCTTTTTTATTTGTGATTGAGCCCAATCACCTAAAATGTATCATATATAAAAATGAAAACAAAAGTATGAAGGGGTAACTGCACTCAATTGATTATGAATAAAGGATGAGATTTCTTGAATACTAATACCAAAGGCCATAGTTTTTAAGGCGGTAAGGCGACGGAGGCGTTTGAGGGTCTTTCGGAGCGCCTTAGCAATAAGGCGGGCATAAAGCGTCGCCTTATTGACTAAAGCGTTCATGTGTAATTTTTTTTTATAAAAGCAATCTATTTGGCTCAAATCCTAGTTGAATCTTATTACTCATATGTTAAATAAATATTAAAGGATCATATTTATACCAATGTAAGATATTCATTAAGAAAACAAATCAATAAAGTGAATAAAATTAGTTCATCTTCATCAATCATCAATCGTCACTCATCAATCATCAATCATCAATCATCAATCATCAATCATCAATCATCAATCATCAATCATCAATCATATTAACATATATAAATACATAATTATGAAATAAAATTATAAATATAAAGAAAAGAAGACATAAAAAATACAAGTCTTTATTATACTTACCTCTATGATGCCAAAATGAGTGTCTAAGCCCTAAGGTCATCCACTATATTTCTACTCCTGTCAAAGAAGAATGAAGCTCACCGCTGCCAGAGCAAATGGTCGCTTGGATCAGTGGTTCTTCCTTATTCCTTGATTCCTTCTCAAAGCCCTTTCTTAAAACCCTTGACAAAATCCAAACCCTGTCTGTGAATCGTGTTTTTGTTTTGTTTGTTTTGGTTATTTTTGGTGGAGCAAAGCTGATCCCATACATCTCAAGTGTTAACAAAACCATACACCTACCAATAAAAAATCTATATTTGGAATCTTCATCATGTAATTTTAAAATATTTTTTTAAAAAAAAAAAAAAAAACCCCATAAGGCGCCACTTCACATAAGGTGGAGCATTGCCTTACCATCTCTAGACCGCATTAGCGACAAGGCGTTGCTAAGGCGTCGCCTTACTAGCGCCTTAAAAACTATGCCAAAGCCATTGAATCCCCCATCTGCTCCTTCCTCTGGAAAGGTAATGATTCCTCCAAATTTCTCTACCCTATCAGTTGTGCTTCCATTTGCCTCCCTAAATCCGAAGGAGGGTTAGCATAAAGACGCATAAAGGAAACTCTGTGGGCATCCTCAAGCTCATTTGGAAGATTGCTTCCAAGCAAAATTCCATTTGGGTCTCTTGGGTCTGCTCTTCCCTCCTCAAGGATGATTCCCTTTGGGCTGCTTTTCCAGGCTCTGATGCCTCTTGGGTTTGGCATAACATTTTTAACATGAGATGCACTGCTCTCGGAGCTATCGCCACTTCCATTGGCAATGGCTCCTCTACCTCCCTCTGATTTGATCCCTGTCATCCCTCAGGTATTCTCTCCTCTTCCATCAGCCCTTGAGTTATTTACTCCTCTGACTTGGGTAGAAATGCCCTCATCTCCTCTATTATCTCTTTAGTTGGCTGGTCCCCTCCCTCGCCCCCTCCCACCTTACGGATATTTGGCCTTCCCTTCCCCCCTTCCTTTGGCCATAGGGGAAGAGAAGACAAAACCATCGCCTTCTCCCTCGAGTTCTTTCACCTCTTCCTCGGCTTGGGACTTTGTCTGTTCCAAAGGTCCGCTCGTCCTTTAGCGCAAAACCATCTAGTTCAAGGGACATGTCCCTCGTCACAGCTTCACAACTTGGTGCGCCATCCTCAACTGCCTCCCGACATAGTCCTTCCTCATCCATCGCCACATCCATGTTCCCCTTCTTGCTGACTTTACTGGAACAGTTCTGAGGATGTAGACCACCTATTCTTCTCCTGCCCTTTCTCCTCTGTCGTATAGAAGAGAGTTCATAAGCACTGCTGGCCTTCTAACAGAAGAATCCTCCCCCTTAGTTGAGAATGGATTTGCGTTGATATGACGTTTGGTGGATCTACCATTTGCAACATTGTCAGAAAGCTTGCATTCTGTGCCACCATTTCCCACTTGTGTATGGAGCGTAATCTTCGTAGATGGATGTCCAAATCTTGGCCTTTTGATATGATTTGGAAGGCCATCTACTTTGATGTTAACTCCAAACTTGCTTCCCTTCATCATCGCACAATTAGAGACATCCCAAGGAACATGCTTTTTGTTGTCTCCTAGGGCCTCCCCTCCTCTATCATTCCCCCCCCTATGCGATGGATTGACTTTTTGTAGCGGCTCCCCCTTGTTTCCTCTTGTAGGGTTTGTTCCCCCTTTCTTGTTGGCTTTTGCCTCCCCCTTCCCCCCTTGTATATTCTTTCCTCTCGTAA
Source organism: Macadamia integrifolia (assembly GCF_013358625.1). Taxonomy (NCBI): domain Eukaryota; kingdom Viridiplantae; phylum Streptophyta; class Magnoliopsida; order Proteales; family Proteaceae; genus Macadamia; species Macadamia integrifolia. The sequence continues at coordinate 5,675,548 of NC_056558.1, read as the reverse complement.
TTAAATTTTTATTCATTAAAAAAAAAAAAAAAATACAATAGAGGGCTATGGATGGTTCAAGTCAGAGTTGGAAGTGGTCTCAGGTATAGGTGCAACCAAGACGATGTGGTGCATAGACCGAACATATGTGTAATACTACCCCTAGTCAAAATACTGATGGTAGTGTGACCAAGGTTTAATGTATCAACACCTAATAACACTAAAATGAAGATTTTGGCTAGGAACCTCTTATTTATTATATCAAGCACTTAAAGAGATGCATGTCTGACCTGAACCCTCCCATGCCCAACCTCCTTCCAACGGTTTCAGCGTCGGACCCTCTCCCCCTCCTCCTTGTCCACTCTCAAACCAGCTAGCTCTTTCCTCCCCTTCTGTCAACATTGCCTCCGCAGACCCCTGTATCTCCCTCTCTTCCTCCATTCCTAAACCTTGGAACCAAATTGTCTCCTCCTTGTCTCCCTCCCACCCCTCCAATGTTGGCCACTCCCTTCGTTTTGTTCGCCCCACCATCATCGATGACAAGATAGTGGGCCTTTTCCCTTCAGGTCTCTTTGAGCATGAGATATCTAGGTGGAAGTCCTACTTGATAGGGCACTTCCTTGGTAGCTGACTGCCATTCACCGTCATCAAAACTTCACTTTCCAATCAATGGAAACTTAATGGTTTGGTGTCTACCTATTTGCTGGACAATGACATTTTCATATTTAATTTCTCTGAGGAAACTGACAAGATCACTGCCCTTGAAGGAGGGCCATGGCAAGTAGCAACAAAACTTATTTTCCTATGCCAATGGGACAAATACTCTGTCTTGAGCAAAACAGATCTTCAATCCATTCCCATCTGGGTTGCCCTCCCAAACTTGCCTTTCCATTTCTAGTGTGCCAAAGGCCTGAGCATTGTTGGTTTAGTAATTGGGAAGCCACTCTACTCAGACCACAGAACCAAGGTGATGGACAGGATAGCCTATGCAAGAATATGCATTGAAATCTTGGCTGAAGCCTCTCTAGCTTCCACGATCACTATCTTCGATGATGGTCACTCCTTTAACCAGGTTGTCCACTATGAGTGGCTTCCTCCGTAATGCACCCACTGTAAGGGTTTTGGCCACCACTCAAGCCTATGCATTCCCATTGTTCCTGCAAATCTCTTAGTTGAATCTGAGAACCTTGAAGCTCCTGTTGCTAGCTCTCAAAAGCCCCCTCTACGGCTGGATCTCCATCCTCGAACCCTGCAAGAGGAAAAAGAATCCCTCGTAATCGCCATCGCAGGAAACATGGTTGTATGGTCATTCCGAATATTGCCGCCAATGGTTCTCCATCTGGTCGTGCAGCATCCATCGGTCCTTCTGACTACCACCGAGAGATCGCTGGATCAAATAGGTTCTCCTTGCTGACAACCCACTCTAGCTCTGACGAAGACTCTGCTGCCTTGTTTGGTTTGATGAAGACCCTTACACCCGATCCTCTATGAGATTCTGCTTTGAGAAATTCCTCGGGTGTTGTTGCTGATGGTGCTCTAGCGTGCCATGTCTCTGGTGCAAGCAGTCCTCGCCTCCCTGATCTCCATCGACACGATCCTGATATCACCACTGATGCCATCTCTCTTCCCTTCACTTTCAATCCTCTCCATCCCCATCCTCCCTTTACCGATTTCCCCCTTTTGAGGGTCGTCCATCTCATCTGTCACCCACTCCGTAGCTATCCACTTAATCTCCAACCTATACCACTCCAACCCAATCCCACCCCAAACCAACCGGTTCTTTCCTCAACCTACTGATATCCATTCTAATTCTACCACTCCCACCCTACCCATCTACACTGCTCCAAATGACCCAACCCACCTACCTATTAACCCATCCTTTTCACCCGCTTCCTCTGCGAGGATCTCTTCCTCCCACCTTCCTTCTGCCTCCTTTGGTCCAAGTCCCCCTTTGCCTTCTATTAGGGTGTAGCAACCTGCTGCTGTCGATGAAGCTCTCAGGTCCATCCAAGCCCATCCTAGATAACACCCTTTACTCAGCCACTACATTTAATGGCATGTCGGATCATCTTTCTACTGTTGCTGTTACGCCAGTCCTGTCCACTGCCAATCATCCCCTACAGCCACCACGTCCTTGGCGCTCTTTGGACATGCCTTGACAGCCACCTTGCCCTCTTCTTTGGCTTTCCCAGTCACTGATCAGGAAGTTCTCAGGTCCACACAGGCCCTTCCTGTGTGAATTCCATCCACTAAAACTACTCCTTCTGCCTCTGCGGAAGATCGAGTTAACAGCCATGGGTCTCTCATGACCTCGTAGGCCCACATCTTGCGACCTCTAATACTGTCGGCCTTGCCCCTTGCATTGATAATGCCTCCCCTGTCATCCGCCAAAAGCGCTTGTCCAAGTCAACCAGCAAAGCTTCCCTGGCCAAGTCTACCAGCAGTTCTTGCCAAAGCTCCCGCATGTCTGCATCCTCTAAGAGCTCATGGACATCCAATCCTTCTCCCTTAAAGGAATATAGTTGCCGAACGAAAGCAAGCCCTCCTTTGGTAACCTCTCTTACTCTCAAGAGTTATTGCCCCCTCCTACTCGCCCCAGTGACCCTTTGGACTGTCTAGAATGTTCGGGGCTTGAATTCCCTAGCTAAAAAATCCACCGTCCGATCACATCCTCTCTCATTCTAATTTTTGTTGCCTTTTAGAAACCAAGGTCCTTGAGCCCAATGCCTCTTGCATTGCCAATTCAATTGCCCCTAACTAGTCTCTCATCCAACTACTCCCATTCCCCCTCTAGCCACATTTGGATCCTTTGGAATCCTTTTATGTTATTGTCACCTCCTCCCAATTCATTCACCCCTCCATCTCTTATCCCTCAGGAGCCCACAACTGCTTCTTCACATCTACCTATGCTCTTTAACTGTTCCCCTAAAAGGCTCCCTCTTTGGTCTGATCTCTACTCCATTGTCCAATCGGTTGGATCCCTCCCTTAGGGAGCCGCATGTAATTTTAATATGGTTTGTTTTAGTCATGAAAAGATAGGGGGTGACCCTTATTGATCTTTTTCCTGACCCTTTCAATGATTGCATTGATGACATTGATATGAATGATTTGAGATTGGTCTAGAACTAAGATGACTTGGCACAATCGCTGCTGTGGGGCCAATAGGGTTGCGTGCAAACTTGATCGGGCTCTTGTCAATGAAGCTTGGATCACCAATTTTCCCTCTTCCCACTGCACCTTTGACCTCCTTGGTATCTCAGACCACAACCCCATTTCCATTCATGTGCGCCCCCATATCTCCTTTGGCCTGAAGCCCTTCAAGTTTTTTGACATGTGGTCCTGTCATCTGGATTTTCCTTCTATTGTTAACCTTGCTTGGTCCATCCTGGTGCAAGCCTTCTCCTACCCGTCATTGCTTTCGCCAAGAAGCTTAAAATTGTCAAGGCTCCTCTCAAATCTAACTCCTCTTGCTTTGGTAACATTTCCTGTTGGGTCACCTTGTGCAAAGATAATTCCATCTCCATTCAGTCTAGGCTCCAATCTGATCTCCTCAACACTGCCCTCGCAGAAGAGGGAAATATTGTCTCCATTGAGCTTTCCTCCCTTCTTGTACAAGAAGAGAGCTTGTTCCGGCAGAAATCCAGAATTAAATGGCTTGAGCTTGCTGACTCCAATTCGGATTTCTTCCATCATTCCCTTAAAGCCAGAATCAATGCAAACTCCATTCAGCTGCTTACCTCTCACCTTGATGGTTCCTCCCTTTCCAACCTTGAGAACATTAAAGTATAAGCCGTCTCCCACTACACTGAGTTGTTCCACCTTGTCCATCAATCCCCCAACAATCAGTTCACATCTGACCTTCTCAATAAATTCATTCCTTACCACCTCCACCCCTCTCTCCAAGTCATCCCCTTTGAGGATAAAATCATTGCTGCCATCCTCTCCCATAAAGCCAATAAAGTGCCCAGTTCTGATGGATTCAGCATAGGCATCTTCTCTTCATGTTGGAGTACCACCAGGTTAGACCTAATTTTGGCTGTCCGCAACTTCTTCCTCAATCCTAACGAAATCCGAGAAATCAACCATACCTTCTTATGCCTTATTCCTAAAATTGCTAAAGCTTTCTCCATGTCGGATGTTAGACCATCTCTCTTTTGCAACCTTATGTACAAATTTGTTGCCAAAATCTTGTTCAATAGAATCCAATTTGTATCAACTCTTTAGTCAGTGCTAACCAATCTGCCTTCATTGCTGGGAGAAGCATTGTAGATACATTATTCTTTGCCACGAAATTGTTTGTGGATTTGACAAAAAAACTCAATCCTCTGCTGTTCTCTTAAATATCGACATCCATAAAGCTTTTGACTCCATCAGATGGGATTTTATCTCCAAAGTCCTGCTTCAAATGTCTTTCCCTCCAATTTTTGTGCACTAGATCTACACTTGCATCTCTATTGTCTGCTTCTCTATCCTCGTCAATGGTAGTTCGGCTGGGTACTTTCCCTTTGGTGTTAGTATCTGCCAAGGGTGCCCTCTCTCCCTTCCTCTTCTCCATTGCCCTTGACTTCTTCCTTAGATCCATCCAATCCTCCACTGATCTCCGCCTTATCTCTCCTATCCCTAAGTGTAAATCTCTTCTCACCCACTTAGATTTTGCTAATGATCTCTTGATCTTCTCCATAGCTTATCCTCTCTCCATATCCTCCATCATGTCCTCCACCTTTTTGCGCAACTCTCTGGTCTTCACATCAATCTCCTTAAATCCCACCTCTCTCTTTGGAGTATCAGAAACCACCAAATCCCTTCTCAGCTCACCGGCTTCACTCTTGGTTCCCTCCCAGTCAAATACCTAGAGCTTCCCCCTATTATTGCACTTCTCATCGCCCACCACTGCTCTCTTATGCTTGATTTTATCAGGAAAAGACTCTAACAGTCCAACTCTGGAAAGGGAAGCTGCTCTCCTATGCGGGTCTGAAGCTCACCAGATCTGTGCTCTAGTCCATATATCTCTACTGGTCTGGTGTCTTTGCTATCCCCCATTTCACCATCAATCCATTGAGTCTCTCTTATGCTCCTTCCTTTGGAAAGATTCTGACTCTACAAGATTCCTTCACCCCCTCATCTAGGCCTTTGTTTGCCTCCCCAAACATGAAGAAGGCCTGGGATTGAGCAGAATTAAGGAAGTGAACTCCGTGGGCATTATAGTTATCACGGTGCCAAGGCGAACCAAGGCGGTGGAGGGTTGTCTAAGCGCTTAGGCGAGAAGGTGACCAAGTGTTATTTTTTATTTTCCCTATTTTCTAACATTATTTAGTAAGCTATATATACATTGTATCATAAAATATCAAGATTAAGCAACATCTAGTCATTAAAAATTAACATTTAGCCATATTAAAACATAAAAAATTAACATTAAGTCATATTAAGTTATAAGAAATCAAAATTTAGAGAAATGCTCTTGTTCTATAATAAGTTTGACTGGTCAAATGATTTTATTTTACATGAGACTTTTTGTATTAGTTATAATACAAAACCAGCTTTTCAACAAGTTTAAGATTACTTAAATCTGAGTTGTAATGACAGTTATGTTTCGATCAAACTTATTTTTAAGTGCGCGAATGCTGTGAAAATCACCTTAATGAAAATAATTTTATGGATATCAAAACAAAAGATTATTTTACTGGACTTTTAGTTTTTAGTAATGTTTTAACATGATAGAATTTATAAAATTTTCATAATTGAGAAAAACCCTAGCATTTAATAGTTGAAAATCGCCCCTATAACCAAAATCCAGTTTTTATTCTTAGATTGGGGTTTTGACTTTTTATCCTTTTGGAATTTGATTTTTAAATTATTTTTATTGGATTCAAATAGGGGGTATTTGCTTATTTATGAATAATATCTTAAGTAAATACTTAAATGATATTGGCATAAATAAGTGCCAAAACACAAGATGACATGTAGTGCAACAAGGCGACAAACGACATGTAGTGCAACAAGGCGACTGTCGCCTAGGCCCCAGGCAAACCGCCTGAACACCTAGTCGTCACCTAGGCGACGCCTTGACAACTATGGTGGGCATTCTCAAGCTCATTTGGAGAATTGCTTCCAAGCAAAAAGAGATCTGGGTTTCCTAGGTCTTCCCTCACCTCCTTAAAAATGACTCCATTTGGACTGTATCCCATTCCTCTAATGCCTCCTGGGTCGGTGCAACATTCTCAATGGCCACCCCACTGCCTTATCTGCCATCTCCTTTATTGGCAATGGCCTCAACACCAACCTTTGGTTCAACCCTTGGCACCTTGTGGGTGTCCTCTTCTATGTGCTTAGCCCTAGAATTATCTACTCCTCTGGCATAGGGAGAAGTGCCCCTATCTCCTCCATCATCTCTAATAATGTCTAGTGCCCCCTTCCTCCCCCCCACCTTTTCGGATATTTGGTCCTCCTTGCCATAGTTGTCATGGCGTCGCCAAGGCGGTGATTTGGCGTCCTGGTGGAAAAAGAAGTTCATGGCAGTGCTACGATTTACGTGACTCACAAATGGCGGTCGCCATGGCACCGCCATGGACACTAGGTCACGCCTGATTCACTAGGCGGACGATTTTTTGTAAAATGCAGGGTGATTTTGATAGGGTTGATTTTTAATGATTTGATGTAGCTTAATGTTGGTTTTATATATTATAGGGTATATATTGTAGGCTTGTAGCATGCTAAATAACTTTAGAGAATAGGGAAAATAAAAAAGTAACATACTAAATAACTTTAGAAAATAGAAAAAATAAAAAATGACACATGGACGATTTGACCGCCATGGCAACGCCATAATGGGTGATTCATCGCCAAATGGATTAGCCACCCCTCGACTGCCTTGGATCGATTTGACGCTGTGACAACTATGCTCCTTGCCTCTCCTTCCTCTTGGTTACCGTGGTAGAGAGGATACCATATCTTGGCTCCCCAGCCCCACCAGGAAATGTAGCTATGCCTTTGCTTGGAACCTTGTCCGATCTTATGGCCCAGCCGTCCTTTGGCACAAAACCATTTGGTTTAAAGGCCACATCCCCCGTCCTTTGGCACAAAACCATCTAGAACCTTCTCCTCTTGGTAATGAATTATTTATTCATCCAAAAAAAGGTTTAATGTATCCATAAATTTTTCCTTTTTTTTTTTTTTAATTTTTTCATTCTGCAAAAAATAGGAAAAAAAAATGTGTCACATTGTTTAATTGTCAAACACTGGACCCATTAGCTTCAATGTATCCATAATTTTTTGTTTCCCAAAAAGTGGTTGTTTCTGAACATTTAAAGGTAAGTATTAACTGTAATGGTATGATACAATTTTTTTAATAAGTACTTATGGGATACATATTGTATCGGTACCTTAAAGATACGATACGTATCGGTAAGTATCAGCCAGTACGGTATGATTATTAAACCTTGCTGGAGCCTGAGTGTGTGTGGCACGACTTCTGGGCCAGGTTTACATAGGCATAAGGCGATTACACCTGGTGCAGTCCTGGTCGGACCCAACAAATTGCCTTCTCAACAGCTCTTTAATTATGATTTTCTATTTTGAATAAAAAAACCTGAAATTTCAATTTTAGTTGGATATTTGTTCTGTTTACTTGTTTCTGATTGTGAAATTAGCATCGTATTACTTCAGTTATTTTTAGAGCCAACAAAGTGTAAATCATTTCTAGGCCTCTGGCTGTATCGTACTACTCTAGACATAGAAATCAGCCTTTTTCTTACTGGAAGCCAGGGTTGGGTCTATAGAATACTCTGCCGAAGTTTCATTCAATTCTGACTTATCATTTCGTAGATACTGGGGTTCTCCATTAGTTCAAACTCTGATGAAATTTCTATTCTGTATGTGAATCCTGTAACTGTTTTCATATTTATTGTTGGATTACTAAATTCCTAGTCATATTATGAGTTGGATACCCTCCCCTGGTTCTAGGACTTGGGATCTGATCCTATTTGGTTGGGAAACCTAGCTTTGCATTGTCCAATCTTTGAAGGGATATAGAAGAGTAACTCGTTCTTTCAGGCTTGTTGGGAGAAACCTGTTTATCACTTGGTGTTGGAGATGTTTGATGTTGGAGTGACGTATTTACTTGGTCATTTTACTATGCATTAATTATTGGGTGGAAGTATCACCAGATAAGTTGTGCGGCGGAAGCCTGTTCGTTCTTGGGTGGAAGTTGTCACTTGTTGGTTGCTTTCAAAATCTGCCAAGGGTAGAGATTTGAAAAAAGAAGTTATAGAATTACTACATGGATTTTTTGATTTTTTTTATTTTTTATTAACATAAGCATGAGTATGCAACATCTTTCTATACATATTGTGATGGTTTGCTTGCTTCTTTCAAGGTTGCTTGGTGCATATTTGTCATGGTGCCAAGGCAAACCAAGGCGGTGGAGGGTTGTCTAAGCGCTTAGGCGAGAAGGCGCCCGCCTTAAGGCGATCAAGGCAAACAAGTGTTATTTTTTATTTTTCCTATTTTCTAACATTATTTAGTAAGTTATATATACCTTGTATCATAAAAAGTCAAGATTAAGCCACATCAAGTCATTAAAAATCAACATTTAGCCACATCAAATCATAAAAAATTAACATTAAGTCATATTAAGTTATAAAAAATCAACATTTAGAGAAATAAAAAATCAACATTTAGAGAAATGCTCTTATTCTATAATAAGTTTGACTAGTCAAATGATTTATTTTTATATGAGACTTTTTGTATTAGTTATAACATAAAACCAGCTCTCTAACAAGTCTAAGATTACTTAAATTTGAGTTGCAATGACAAAGTTATGCTTCAGTCAAACTTATTTTTAAGTGCGCGAATACTGTTAAAATCGCCTGAATGAAAATAATTTTATGAATATCTAAACAAAATATTATTTTACCAACTTTTGGTTTATGTTAGCAATGTTTTAACATGATAGAATTTATAAAATTTTCATAATTGAGAAAAACCCTAGCATTTAAAAGTTGAAAATCGTCCCTATAACCAAAATCCAGTTTTTGTTCTTGGACTGGGGGTTTACTTTTTATTCTTTAAGAATTTGATTTTTAAACTATTTTTATTGGATTCAAATAGGGGGTAGTTGCTTATTTATGAATAATATCTTAAGTAAATGAAATAACAAATATTAAAAACATTTACTTGAATGATATTTGGCATAAATAAGTGCCGAAACACAAGGCGACATGCAGTGCAACAAGGCGGTTGTCGCCTAGGCCCCAAGCAAACCGCCTAGACGCCTAGTCATCGTCTAGGCGACGCCTTGACAACTATGGGGCTAACTGTAGTTTAAAAGATCATGTAACATTAGAAGAAGATTCAACTATGAATCATAAGGTTATTGACCACATAAGAAGAGTATGCAGAAGAATGGTGTCTGATCAAGCCCTAGGAAATAATGTGCCACTGGTTCGAAAAGATATTAGGATATTCTTAACCAAAAACTTGGGATTCCTAAGTTCTATCCTAGCTTAACCCTTTCCCCTCTTTAAGTCTAGCTTTTCTACCTTTCTCATTGGTTGCTTTGACACCAACTTGTTTTCTAGGGTGCCAGGCTAGCCAAACAAACTACTACTCTTTTTTTTTTTTTCCTTTTCCTTCCCCCTCCCCCCTAAAGGATGGCCTAATACATCTGTAACCATGAACAAGAACCGTAAAAGAAGTGGTAGTCTCCATACTATGAACAAAAAAAGAAGTTGTAGTCTCTAGACACTCACAAACATAGACGAAGGAGAAAGATAATGCAGGAGTCACGGAAAGATATATAACAAATAGTTATAAGAAGTACCCATTCTTAATAATTAATAAATTTCTTTTCAATACGATATCAGGGGGGATCCCACTATAAAGAGGCATTACCCAAGTATTTCACGAAACTGCAAAATTTCAAACAAAAGCTAGAAGGTTTCGATAGATGGTTTCAAGGCCCAAATGGCCAAATTAGGCCACAAAACTTCTAGGAAACCTTATTCCGGACCCTTTAAACATAGTGGAACCCTTAGATTGTAAAAATATAAACACCCAAGATAGCAGTTTGACTTTAGATCCTAGGTTGGTGGTACTAATATACATTGTACACTGTTGTATGCATTCTCTAATATGGCCTCTTCCATTTAAAATTTAGTACTAGAACACACGATTCAATTAAAACAATTAAAATATGCATTACAAATGAATAAACATAAAATTATAAACCACTTCATAATAATCAAATGTTATATACTCATTCCACGCTTGTATAGGAGTGCTTTGGCCAAAAAATAGATAAATAAAAATAAGAAAAATTTCACATACCTTAGAATAGAATACAAATCAATTTCGATCCATTTCGTTCGAAACTATACATTTTGTATCAAAGGTTTGTATCATTTTGATTGACGATACCGAAACATTGCACTTTTTACATATTGCACAGAGTTTTGTTTCGACATCTTGCGAAACCGAAATATTTGAGAAATTTTGGTGAAACCTTGAACATTGCCAAGTGGTGGTCTTGCTTATGCAAGGTCCTAGGAGGGGTAAGTTTGGAGACGGTCCTAACCTTCAACATTTTTTGTGGCCACTCCCAAGACTCAAAACCAAGCATTTGCCCTGGTAGTCCAAACCTTTTACAGTTACTCCAAGCAATGGTCCCTTATGGGAGAGCCCATTCTAGTTGCATCAATACTTTCCTGAATTAGGTTCCCATGCCTTAAGGATATAAGAGCAACCTAGTGCACGAGGCTCCCACTAATGCAAGGTTTGGGAGGGGCAAGTTGTACGCAGCCTTACCCCCTGCTTCACAGGAGAGGCTGTTTCCAAGTTTTGAAACTGGTGCAGTATTTGTGGTGCCTTAAGGATATAAATAACCACAAATACTAACCTATTGGTGCTAAAACAAAGAACTCATATGGGTATAACGAATTAACTATTCAAGACGATTAGGTTTCAGTACCATGTGTATATTGCTCTAAGTGATGGTTGGACCAAGAACATATTTTCAATATTCAACAACATGAACGACCATTTAAATTTATAGGAAGAAGAAAGCTACCTGGTCGTGTGGCCCCTGCACCAGCACGGGGGCAATGAGGGGTAGCACGAGGGCATCAACAGGGGTGGGTATTTTGTATTCCAAAGGGGCAGGGCTATCATTTCGCTCCCCACGTGACCAGGTAGCATTTGTTTCCCCTAAATTTATATAAGGGCAGTAAAACGCTACCTCATTGGCTGGGCGCAAGGGCCATGTGACCAATGGGAGAGCACAAGGGAGCATCTTTAGCATAAGGCAGCGCAGTCTTTTCGCAGCCGCTGTGTTTAAGCATAGACACACAATAGCGGATAGCGTTCTTTCTTCCTTTAGATAATTATTTTTCTTTGGGGAGGTTTGGGGGGCCTATTCTGACTCATTTGTCTTGTGCAATATATGGATGCATTACATAATAACATTTTATTTGTTCAGCAAAAAGGCCATTTGGCATCAACAGATTCTATTTCATGTAGGTAATTATATATTGTGTACTTTCCAAAAGATAAGTTGAATCCAACAGGCATTTAAAAAGAATCCATTTCAAACTTCAAACAGATGATACAGGACAGTGCCATTATTCTCTCTGACTCAGACAGTATTATTATTGGAGCAGTATGTAACACAAAGGTGAAAATGAAGAAGCTAGCTTGATTGAATAACATGCTTCCATGTTTCTGTCAAAACAATGAAAAAAGAGAAATAGAAGCAAAGGAAGCATTCAACAAATTCATACATAGATGAACAAAACCAATGTATTTACCAAGAAACCTTGCTGATCAGGAAATGCTGCAACACATCTTGTCTGATACTTCAGGGGAGAAGTGATTCTCTTAAACTCGGTCTGTTGATAAATAAACAAATGACTATACTTAGTCACTAAAAAAAGTGGGGCAAGTAATTGAGAATTGAAGAACTGGTAATTTTTTGCTCAATCATTTTGGACCATTAAGAATGTTAGAATATAAAATAACTAAACAGGTTGGACCTCATGGGTCCTACAATCAAATGTTTGACATGAATCTGCATCAGTTGATGTATAGACAGGGATAGGAAGAGAGGAGAATTTATAAGAAAATGAAAGGAAATGTTTAGGTCAACAACAGGAGCCTTATAAGACTGACCTGCAAATCAAAATTGTACATAGTTTTACTACTTATTGCTACTATATTTGAGAACTCAGTATTTCAGCAACTATTTAATCTCTTACAGTAGTGAAAAGTAAATCAATACCTGAGGATTTTGCAAGTTAAAAACAATCAAATTTCGATCAGCGGTACCAACGACCATCAGGGGATGATGAACTGTTAGAGAATAACAGCGATCAGGGAGTTGTTGAGTATGCACGGGATGTTGTTGTCGAGTATCCCAGTACCTGAACAGATTAGTAAAACCATCAAAAGACCATCCATATTTTCACTTAATTAACAACTGTTACTTGAACAATTCCACCACTGAAGTACCTAAGCGGGAAAGAAATCTATGGTTATGAAGAAAATAAATGAAGAAATCAAAGCGTACTTCAGGGTTTTATCCCAGCTTCCTGTAACTAAGAGATTCATCTGTGGAATCCAAGCAAGCTCTTTGACAGGTGCATCGTGCATTGCCACGGTCACAGCTGGACCACCTGCCATCAGTGGCCACATCTTAACTTGCTTATCGCAACCCCCAGAAAAGACGGTCGTTCCATCATCCTTCCAAGTCGAGCATAAGACCTACACATATACCATCATATACCATACTAGCACTTAAATAATTAAAAATTGCAAGATTCAAGTCTGCAAATCCAACAAATCATTAGCTTATTACAGGCTGGTCATGATTGGTAGATGCTTTCGGCACGCTGCCAAGAGTGGTCCCTGACTTCATGATCTCCCAGCATCTAACCTACCAAATTTCACACACAAAAACGAAATGTGCATTTCAGATTACACTTTACGAATTTGGAAACTATCAAAGGAAAACAAATCAATGAAAGAATAAAGGAAAGGCGGTAAAGGAAGAGACAAATTTAGAAAAATGAAAAGGTAATATATAATTACAATCTTCACTTCAAATTAGCACAAATCATATAGACCACAAAGGGAACAATTAAGGAGAGGGGAAGTAGGTACAAACTTTACTGCGGTAGCGATCAAACAGACCTGATTGTCCCAAGAAGTAGCAACGAGGTAATTTCCCTTGGGACTGAAACTAAGGCTAGAAACCGAATCTGATGGAGGTTGAACAACCTGTATCAATCAAAATATTAAAAAAACTGAGTAACAACACTTGATTTCAAGCTAATTAACCTAAAAACGAGTTCGAAACGGTATAAAATCTGGCAGAAAATAAGCTCCAATATCAAGAATTCAATACCTCAACCGACTTATTAGGATTTGGATTTGCATAAAGATTAGCCATTGTTGTTCACCTTGAAACCTTCGTTCCACAAAAAAAATAACCTTAAACCTGTACTTCTCGAATATAGCGTTCTTCAGTCCTCCGTAACTCCTGGCATTCCTAACGCATACCCTAAAAGCTACACATCTGTGGAGGCGAAGAGTGGTTTCACATGTGAGTGAGAGCGTGTGACAGAGGGAAGAAACAGAGGGAGAGAAGTAAATGCAGTTGATTTGACAGGGAGGGAACGTAAAACGGTTGTAGGGAGAATATATGAACAGAGGAGATGGCGTCAAAGACACGCGCCTCCGGTTCACAATGTTTACCAGGAAAAAAAATAATAATAATATTGTAATCAACTGCCGGAGAAAGTATTTTGCTATTTCTTTGGGCCAAAGAGCCCCGTCCTGCTGTTGTAGGAAACATCAGCGTATAGGATTAATAAAAGGGTGTGCATCAAGCCATCAACATCTTCACTGTTCTAGGTATGCGTAAAATCGTCATATTAAGTGCTTTATTTTTCGGTCTTTCCTGAACCAGCAGGATAAGGTTTTTTTTTTGTTTTTTCTATTATTTTGGATGGAGTTGAAACTGTGTGATAATCAAACAGAATTTTTAATATTTTAGATTTTCAATACAGTGTGGAAGAGAGACCCCATAAATATACGATAATTATTATTTCCTTCGATACAAGATGGATTTAAAAAAAAAGAAAAATTATTATTGTTAATCTCATCTTACAACCATCATGACCCATAGTGAAAGAGTACATCATTCCCGTGGATTTCCTATGAGGTCTGTGATTTCTTGGCTAAATTTTTCCCTCACCCTTCATACTGGTCTCAAGAATTGATAAACAAATTGGTGAATCAATTTGAACTGAAATTGACTATGAATAATTTAGAATCCGACCGATTTGATATGGTCAATACATGCCCAAAACCCTTGGATTTTTTTTTCCCCCTTTCAGAACTAATTCTTGGGTTCTTGGGACTAGTTCTATTCCTATCTAATCTAGATCAAAATCAACAATGATTGATTCCTTTTAATTGTTCATTGGGGTTCCCAGTCGTCAAATGTGCATTTGGCGCTTAGCGTGGCTGGAGAAGATCTAAATTTAAAAAAACATGGCTTGTTACCAATATAGCAAACATCTGCAACATGACATCTAATTTCCCTTTTTTTTTTCAAGGTAAAAATGTGACTCCCCTTTTCATCACCCAAAATATGAGCCCCATTGCGAGGTTGAGCCCAATGGTAAAATCATCATGGTGTTAGGTTCTATATATGATCTGTCATAAAATATTGTTTTTGACAAAAGATTTTGTGCATAGTCATGTATGATGCATGATCATGCACAAAATTGTCAGATGAAGTTGGGAGGCACTGTAGACCTTTATCCCCATTCAATGGCTTTTGTGGTTGATCGTGCGTTATGCATGACTATCCACAAATCCCTTCCCCATTTTCTTATGAGAATAAATTTTGTTATTTTTATTTTATTTTATTTTATTTTATTTTTTTTATTATTTTCTTTTGCTATATGTTATTTTTTATTCATTCTTTGAAAAAAAAAATGCCCACCAACCGTATACAACTTTCGAGGTGAGGATTTTTTTATTTTTTTATTATTTATTTATTTTATTATTATTATTATTATTATTGAGAAAAAGTATATATGGGGGGAGTGTGGTTCCTAGTTCCTACGCCATATACATATGGAGTGTTGAAACGATCGGGTCACCCCCAATGAAATGGAATATCTTTGTGAATGCTTCCATGTGTGCTCTCGTTGGTTCTTGTGCATGCATAAGAACCACACTTCCCACAAGAAACACTTCTCCCTTTTTTTTATAAGGGAAGGAATTTTATCCATCCTTGTGACTCTACTTTGACCAACATGCCAATGGGAGGGCATGCAAGAACATCGACCACACAGGGATAGTGCAACCTTTTATATAATCGATGCTCTTGTGCATTGACACAAGAGCCATAGTGGTAGTTAGAGTTCTTTCACCCTTGTTTTATATATCATATGGGGATGCATATTCTGTTTGGGAGCGCACCTTTCTGCCCAGGCACAAGTGGTATGAAAGTGACTCTCATGGCCCTTCTGATCGATGCCCAAGTGTGCACTCTCATTGGTTGGGGGCATTGGTGGTGCAATGGCTACACTCCTAGATAGAAAAACATTTTTCTATATCATATGCTAAGAATCATATGAGATAAGGATTTGGGCCATATACTTTCGACAACCCTAATTGAAGTTTGGAGGTGACCTAATCTACATTACAAGTCAAGCCCCAATTCAGAGAAGATATCATATGCCTAAAAAATAAACAAGAAGAGAGTTCTCTAAAAGGTAGTATGACCCTTACACTAGTGCAAGGGCCAATGACAACATTATTAGAAACATCAACACATGGGATTTCCATATTTTATTAAAGACATGATGATCATTTCTCCTCTCAATGTTTTTAGCTCAAAAGTCACATTGTCTTTTAGATATTTTTTTCTCTTTTCCTCAATTGAAAAAGAGAGAACCCACTATGCCTAGACACAGCGGGTATAAAAAAATCATACTGACCACATGTTAAAAATACTCTCACATGTCCTCCCTTGATCCATACGCTGATGTGTACTTGTATCGGTAGCATTCTCCAACCCTATAATAAACTTGAGAGGGGGCCCATTTTAGATGATGACGACACGTCAAACAGGTCAAATCATTAAAATACTAAAATTCCGCCATATGGAATCTTTCACAGTTTTTATGTCGCCGATACGTCTACAAAAAAGAAAATACACGTCAGGAATGTCTTGCAAATATTGTTCAAACGGCGCCACCAACTGCACAAGCTTATGCGGCTCTTGAGTTGCCAAACTCTATACAGTGTAGTGGCAGAGCTCTGTGACGAATCACTTTTCCGGTGTCGAGGCGATATCGGAGAACAATCGGATAATTCTAGCAGATATTCTCCGGTAATCAGCGATGGTATTGCAGAGATATCTCTTGAAGCGAAGCTATGAAGCGGAAGAGAAGCTTCGACCTTTGTTATTACGTAGCTTTTCTTCAGCATCTGCTCCTACGCTTCCTCCCTTCGTTCATGAACCGAAGCCTTACAAAGGACCTCTGGCAGACGAAGTTCTCCAGAAACGAAAAAAGTATCTTGGTCCTTCTCTGTTCTATTACTATCAGAAGCCCGTAAGCCCTTCTCGCTTTGCTTCGTCTGTGTAATTTATGAAACAGTGGAAATGATAAAATCTCTGGTGTTAGGGTTCTAGATTGCTCATTGTTTTGGTATTAATGCCAAAAAAATTTCAATCTGTATTCTGATCGAGTTCGAGTAAATGGATTTTATTGTGTTTTGAACCATGAAATTAATACCTACTGCTAAATTAGTGATAAAATAGATTTTTTCATGTAAACCATCAAGGTTTCTTTTCATATCTACTGAGAGGACAAGAAATTTGCCCTGGCAAAATGCTTCACAGAGACGAATGTGAAATATTTCGAAGTATATTTTGCCTTGTAAAAAAAAAAGGATTTAAGCTCTAGGTTTAGAAATATGGTCCTTCTAAAATTCATTGTTGTGTCAATGAAAACATTTTGTTGTAGTTGTTGTTTCTGGCACTGCTTGTTAAATTGCTTTTATTTTATTAGTACGCTTTGAGACTTTCTTGGCAAGGTTATAAAGTATTTTACTTTTTCCTTGCCTGCTTGTGAGGTGCTGATCTCTTTTGTTCTTTGGATCTTTAGCTTTAAATTGCTGTAGGTGTATTTGGACAGGGATATGAATTAGGTTCACCGTCTTCTTATTTTTCTTTTGTGCTTTCATCTGCATAGGTTTTCATTTTGGAACTTGATTTTTGTTCTGATTTTTTTTTTCCCCAGCTGAATATTGTCGAGGGCAAAATGCAGTATTTATTTGATGAGAATGGCAAGCGTTATCTTGATGCATTTGCTGGAATAGTCACGGTGTCTTGTGGACATTGCCACCCAGAAATTGTGAATGCTGTAGTGGAGCAAAGCAAGCTTCTCCAGCATGCTACAACCATTTACTTGCACCATGCAATAGCTGATTTTGCAGAGGCATTAGCATCGAAAATGCCTGGAAACCTAAAGGTTCATTCTTTTAATATTTATGTTGGTGCTAAATGATAAAAATATAAGCCTTTCGTTGTTATATGGTTCTTTTGTTGTCTGACTTTGAAAAAAAAAAGAGGAGCTTGGGAGTCAAGAAAGATTTATGTAACAATACTGCAGTTCCTCTGTCATGGCATGCACAAAGAGCCAGAAGGTTTTATAGACAAGTTAATTGAACTTTTCGGTTATGAACAAATAAGCTGTCAACTTGAGTCCCCACATCATTACCGTACAGTTCACAACATGTGGAACTTCATGGTTGTGCACTATGTTATCTTCCTGGAAACTTAGAAGACTGATCATTTAGCATTTTCTAATGCATCAAATATGGTTATTTAAGTGCTAGATCACATTGGAATCACTCAATATGAGGAAAGCTACTGCCATGTTATCTCCTTATCATAAAGGTATCCTGATGTAGCCTGATCATTGCATGATGACTGCCTTTTAGAAAGTTTATATATCTATATTGATGGTTATTTGGTTTGATCAATGGTAACTTGTATCTCTTTGAAACAATGGCTAAGAATTTACAATTTGATTTAAAGGTGAACAGTAAGCATTTTAGAGTGTGTTGTGAAGAAAATATTTGTAAATTTTGCAGTAAAGAAGAACAGACAGTCTAATAGTTTACAAGTTACAGATTCTTCCATACTTTTTTCTGTTGCCTCCTAGTTGCCTTAAACTCATTTTTCGTCCAGCAACCATCTTGTGTGGTTAGTTTTACAAAGGGATATATTATGTTTCAAGAAGAAGAGTTTATGCAACTAATGGTCAAGCCTGAAAAAATGCAGGTTGTATATTTTGTCAATTCCGGAACTGAGGCAAATGAATTAGCAATGTTGATGGCTCGGCTATATAGTGGTAATCTTGGTATGATTGCTCTGAGAAATGCATATCATGGTGGAAGTGCTGGGACAATTGGTCTGACGGCCTTAAACACTTGGAAGTACTCAATTCCGCAGGTTTGCGTATCTACTAAAGATTCAGATTATTTTGTTTCCATTCATGAAGTCTTTTGTCTTTTGGTAGAAATTTCCTTAGCCATATCTCAGAGTATTCAAGGCAGAATACTGGGTTCTAGTTGAAGAATGATGTGTATTAGAATTTATTTTACTCCTTTATTTTTTGGGTATCTTGCATATGTTGCAAGATGATTTCATCATTTGCAACTAGTGCACCTGGCCTTAAACTTTGTAATCATAAATTCTTGTAGGCAATGCTAACATCCTCCTCGTCCTTCTTGATATTCCATAATAAAATGGGATCCATACTCATGTCCAATTTTTCACCTTTTCAAGTCCAAGATATTTGGCTGGGTGGCATAAAATGATGATGATACCATGTCCAGAACTCCACTTCTCATATATGAAATGTAACTTAGGAGCATCGGATAGCAGGCTAACTTATTCCACTTATTATGTTGATCTGCATGGTTGTCTTCCCAATGATGGCATCCCAATTCTTGCTAAGGTTACTTGTAACAAGGTAAAGTCCATATAATCAAGATGTAACCAATTACTGATAAATCAACCTTATTATGGTTTACGACTCATAATCTATCTAGGGGAGGGCTCAATTAGGTCATTCTTGGTTGCTTTTGGAATCGAAAATAGAAAGTTTGGGTTGAGTTAATTTTTTAGAGTTATGGTTGGGGTCTCATGAATTGGTAATCAGGAGAGTGGTTTTAAGGTAGAAAATTGGATTGATTTTTGTAATTGATGGCTGGCTAGGGTTTTAGGTCAAGGGTTTAGAATCTGAGATGGTTGATGGTGATTTAGGTTTTCTTTTGGTTTAAGGTCAGAATTTCTTGTCATGAGTATGTATTCAGTAGAGCAATCCATCAAATTAAATAAATAAATAAAATTAAGCTTTAGCGGTACAGATCAAGGAACTGGGCCCTGAAAGGCTTGAAAGCTTTGGCCTTCAAGAGGTTTCGAGAACACCAAAGAGCATCCACAGGATCTGAATTCTGTGTTAACTTCCTAGAAAAAGTTACAAGAGCTTACATAGCTGATCCCACGTGTTGGACCCATAACTTATACTTTACCTCTTATTCCAATTATACGACAGTATTTATCAAAACAAAATGCACACACACATACACAGAAGGAAAGAAGAAAAAAAAAGGAGCAACCCAGTGCATGAGGATTCCTGCTACTAAAGGGTCTGGGAGGGGCAAATATAAGTGTTTGGTAACTCATTGCTATACTAAAACTATGTTGGACAAAATAAATTGGCTCCAAACATAAATATAAAACTGAGAAATTTAACCTGACACAAGAAAGTAAGAATGTATGTGTAAATTTCCAAATACACCCTTGGGACCTTAAATTAATAAACATTGAAAATCTCCAAAAAAATAATTTAGGATTTTCCAGCCAGCCACATGCAAACCCCCAATGTCCATTGACAAAACCTGATCTCAGGTTTCTTTTGGGTCAATCTTTGGTAGATTCAGATGAACACACCCAAGTGCTGACCTCTAGTCGTAATATATGTAGGAACGTTCCCATGCTTATACTTCTTGCTACCTCTCCTCCCTTTAATCCATCACTATACGGTGAATCCCACTCACAAGGTAATGGAACAGCCAATCCTGTTCTGCAGTCCTACCAATAAGCTTTGCGTTTTCTTACATCAGACCCACAGTTGTTTTGTTGGTGCCAGATGTGATATCAGCCCTACCTGGCCGATTTCTGGACTCAAACTGATTGCCCAATTTTTTCCTATCCAATTTTTGTTGCTGATTTCATCACATTCCTTTGGATTGCATATTCTATTCCATCACGAATATATATATATATATATATATATATTCTGAGATGCCATCATTTGCTTGTTTTATTAATTTCCTCATTGATTGCCTAACCAATAGTTATACCATGGCAGCATCATTATTTGCTTGCAATTTTTCAGCATTATATTTCATAACTTCATAGGCCTGAACACGTCTGTTCTCAGTGTTTTTGTTATTTTGATCTTCAAAGGGTTCATTTTCTTTGAGTTACATGTTTCAAAACTCCACCCCCCACCCCATTTTTTTCTTCTTGTACTACTAATCCATTATCACTTTGGATCATTTTGCAAAAGACAATTTGCACTTTGAAAAGTCATAAATTGATATTTCTATCTTATCCCACCAATACTTGCTGTGAAACTTTTACAGGGTGAAATTCATCATGTTATGAATCCGGATCCATATCATGGGGTCTTTGGCTCTGATGCCAGTTCTTATGCCAAAGATGTACAAGATCACATCGACTTTGGTTCTTCAGGAAAAGTTGCTGGTTTTATTGCAGAAACCATTCAGGTTGGGCTAGATAACTTATAGGATTAGGTAGATGTTTAATGTTTGTTACCCATCTGGACTTGGGGCTTTTGTTTTATTCTTAGTGGAATTTCTTCATTTTGGCAATTTCTAGGGAGTTGGAGGAGCAGTTGAATTGGCACCTGGATACTTGAAACGAGTTTATGATATTGTACATAAGGCAGGTGGTGTCTGCATTGCTGATGAAGTACAAACGGGGTTTGGCCGTACAGGAAGCCACTACTGGGGTTTTGAAACACAAGGGGTTGTTCCTGATATAGTTACTATGGCAAAGGTCTCTTCAATTGCCTCCATAATTTTGTATATGATCTCCCTCACACCCCCCCCCAAAAAAAAAAAAAGAAAAAAGAAAAAAGAAAGGAACATGTTTTCACTGTTGTTTCATATTTATGCGTCAATGACTCAATGGTTTGCTTTTAGGTACATTAGAACTTTAGTTTTCGTCATCAGTAAATGCAGATATTTGTGCAATTTGATTCACCATTCTTTTACATGTACTGATGATGCACTTAACAGGGCATTGGCAATGGCTTACCATTGGGAGCTGTTGTGACAACTCAAGAAATCGCAAATGTTTTGGCTGAAAAGATTCAGTTCAACACTTTTGGTGGGAACCCTGTATGTTCTTCTGGTGGACTTGCAGTACTTCGGGTTCTTGACAAGGAGAAGCGGCAAGCCCATTGTGCAGATGTTGGATCTCATTTAATTGAGCGTTTCAGAGCTCTTCAGCAAAAATATGATAGTAACTATTCTTCAACTTTGGCACAGAAATTTCTTAGGGTTTGATAATTGTTGATTAATTTATCATGGATACATTCTAAAATACATGTTACATACTGGACAATTGCTTTCCTCTGATAGTTATTAGGTAATTGGACAGGGTAAAGTGGTCATCTAACACTGGTAATGTGAATCTTATTTTCTACTATTTTTGTCCATCTCATCAGGATATTGTATTGATTTTTAGTATATTTGAGGAACTTAAGATGTGCTCTAAGGGCTGCATATAATTAAAGCCCATTTAAGCTTCAGAGGCTGATTAATACCCTGTTATTAATTTTTTTAAGGGCAATCCGATTGCAAGAGTTGGTTTAAGCATTGAACTCATTGTACAACTTGTGACAGGCAACAGTGGAAGATTGGATTGATTTTTGTTGACATAACACTAGAGCTGTCATGTGAGGCTCTAAAGTGGTCATCCAATTCACGTTGGGCAACTTAATCCTAGTTCAAAGTTGGTGAATAAGTGCTACTAATTGAGGCTATAACGTGTCTTATCATATTGCTCTTCTTTTTGTTCCTTATTCATGAGGATTATAACCAGAAAGTCTTCTACTCTGCTCAACCTGCATCACTTTTTTTTGGGATGTCAGAGCCTTTGACTTCTCTGAGTTTTAGCAGGAAGAGTTCCCCTCATAGTACTCCGGAAATGTTTCCTGCTAGCTCTCTCTAGTGTTGAGAAGGATGAAACTCCACTTTGATTTGAATCCTACTGCCGATATGGATTTTCCTGTGGCTTTAACTTTCATTTCTGGGCTTCAGCCCTGTGATATCTTTACCAGGGCTAGGTTCCTTACTGTCATGTCCATACTGCAAATTGTTGGTTGGAAGGATCACAGCTTAGATGTCAATCTTTTTTTCCTGATCATTCAATGGCGAGATTTTCTGGTTCTAAATTGATTTCCTTTTTTTTTTTTTTTTTTCGATTCGTCATCTTCTGCTATCCCTAAAAAATATAGTAGACAGTTTTTGCTATCATCATTTGAGTCGATTTTAGGCTTGGCACATCTTAGGTCTAGCTTTAGTACTTCTAAAGGAATTTTGAATTGGATAGACATTAGGTACGATTTGGAACCTATTGAATCATGCATATTGATTCTCTGTTCTGTTTCAGTCATTGGAGATGTGAGAGGCAGAGGCTTAATGATTGGAGTAGAACTTGTCACTGACAGGAAAGAGAAGACACCTGCAAAGGCAGAAACTGCTGTTTTGTTTGAGAAGCTGAGAGGTAATACACACATAAGCATGTGTATGTATGTATGTGTCTGTTTTGACTTGTCCTTTGTCTTATTTATTTGACATCATCTGTTTTCCATTAATGCTGAAGAGCTCGGGGTGCTAGTTGGAAAGGGAGGTCTCCATGGAAATGTATTCAGAATAAAACCACCCATGTGCTTCACAAAAGATGATGCAGGTCTCTCTCTCTCTCAAAAAAAAAAAGGGGTCTCTCGATAGTATTTTATTTTTGCAGACATTTATTTGTTTATCTATGTGCAGATTTCCTTGCGGACGCACTGGACTATGCCATGTCAAAGTTATGATGATTCCATAGTCGATAACAATAACAACAACTCAACCTAATCCACCAACTCAATGGGGATGATTCCATAGTCCTTGGCATAAAATTCAATTATCACAGAAAAAAAGTTGATTTGTTGGTACTCTAATTTCAAGAAATGAAAATGGTTGCTTTCCTTTTGTTCCTTGTACATGAACATAAACAAGAGGAATTTTTTACTTTTGAGTGGATGCATGGACTTAGGATGGTTCAGCCGTTGAATTCATGGCGGGTTTGTTTTGCTAGTGGCAACTGAGTTACCTGGTCTGGGTAATGTCTTCTTCCACTTCACTCTCTTGATGTGGCGAGTTTGAGTACCATCCCTCAGTTACATACTCAGAAGGAACCATTTCTCCTGTAATTTTATTTAAGGAGACTAAAATATGTTGGAGATAATTCCAAATTGATTAACTCTGGACCTTGGATTACTTTTTACACCAACCAGGTCTAATTCAACATGTATCAGAGCCACTAGGCCCATTAGGACATTAGATGACTTCTGATACCAGTTGAGCCTCTCAACCCTAGCTTGAACTATTGGGTTGGATATAATAAAATATAAGTGACAGCAATAGAGGAATTTCATATGCATAGACATATGTGATTCATATTTTGGTAGAGATAAGGGGGTGATGCGGATGAGGTTTCTAAGTTAATTGAGAGGCCTTTTCTAGTTCACTTTTCTTGACGTACCCTTACCTAGTAAAAATTTTTGTTTTGGAGAAAAAGAAAAATTGTTTATAGGTCCTCTCTTGTTGCTCTTCAAATATATTTGGTGCATTTTAATTTAGAGCAGATGTATCCCTTTTTTTCCCTTTTTAATCCTTTTGGAGATAATTACCCTATTAAAAAGTAATCCCCTTTACATATTGGGATAAATTATATGAGCTGTGTCCTGTTTGTTCTGTCTGGCTAAAATCTTTCTTCAAGCCCCATTCTTGGTTGGTGAATGAAAGCATTCTGGGAAACAATATATTCAAAACCTAATAAAGAAAATATTCCCAGTGACTGATTAGTCACACAGGGAATTTTTTTTTTGGGGGGGTTGGGGGGGGGGGG